>NW_012148485.1:2335202-2338177 GCF_000956105.1 Propithecus coquereli
CTATTTTAATTAATAATGAATGTAAAAAAGAATGAATATCATACAGACTCAAACATAGTAAAGAAGATTGGAAATTTTCTCAAACATCTTCTTGGCAGATTGGAATAAAATGCACTAAAGAAATGGTTTGAAAAGTACTCTCTGGTCAGAATTACACGAGGCAAAACAAAGAACTGGCAATTAAGCAATAAATTCTAGAAATATATTCAACCAATATAGATAGTTTAAACAAAAATATACTAGAGATCTCGGCTATCTAAAGGACTATTGATATACCCCAATTTACCATACAGTATTCACAAAACATTAAGTGCTGCAGAGAGCTAGCATAATCAGGATCAATTTGATTGACAATAAAAAATCAAAAAGTTTACATATTTAGTATATATACTGATCAAGCTTACACCTTCTCTTTATGCCCCAAACATAAAGATGCTCTTCTCTCGTCAAGAGAGGTTCATGTTTGTTTGTTTGTTTATTTGTAATCAAATTGTTTCTTATCATCTCAACTGGTCTACATATTCTTTGATTTACAGTATGTCACAAAATTTAAAACTGATTTATATATTATGTAGATGGGAAACAAAATGGACTTTTTAGTAATTGTGATTCATACTGTTGAATGCAGTATTCTTGAGCTTTTTAAATTAAACATGCTTAGTTAACACTAAAACACAATAAACTGTTAACAAGTAAGGTATTTTACCTCATAATTTTTGTATATGTCCTTAGTATAACAGAATTAATGAGAAAACTACATTAGATAAAAATGTCAGCATTGTCAACACCAACATTTATGATTATGTTACAAATAGAAAAAGAGAATGATAAGAATATGTTCTGTTATAGATAATAATATAATATACAATATGTTATTAAAACATTTAAGCTACAAGATTTTAAAATTAACTTTGAATATAACTATATTATATGTATAAAACAGAATCCTGCTAATGGTAGTACAGACAGCAACATATTTCTCCTGGTAACATTAAAGAAATAACTAGATCAATACTTTTATACAAAAAAAAAGTCATTATTATCCCTGTAGGGCATAACACTGGCTTTTCATGTGAAATATGTCATCAAGTTACCTTCATAATAAATAATGTAATATTAATATCACAGCTGGAGAAATGTTCTCTGAATACACACAGCAGGTATAGAAATTACAGCCCAATTTTGCTTGGAAATGCACTTTTCCTTCCTAATGAGTATGGCTAGCTTCAAATAACATAGGACAGAGTAAAGGCCATAATTAAAATAATTGCATTACATAAAAAAGAGCACGCAACTTTGCATGGTAAAGACTGTTGTAGGTCAGCTGTGAAAATCACTAAAGAAAATGGCATGGTTAATTGAGATAAATATTAGAAAAGTAAGCATTATTCAAAACTCTATGTTTCTAATTCTACTTTCTTAACTCAGTTTTAACTAACTGCAATAATGCAGATTTTCTCTAATTCTTTTGGTATTTAATTCATTTTATTTCTATAACTTTCTTTATTTCATTATTTCTTTTGGTTTTGTTTTACTTGCTTTTCTTTTCCAGCATCTAAAATGGAAGCTTAGATCATTGATAACACAAACTTTTAATACTACCACTAAACACTATTTACCTCTACCCCACAAACAGTTGTTACTAAGACAAATAGTTGTCAGTTGTTACCTAAGGCAGAACTACTACAGTCCCAGTTATTGTATCAGGGTTGGAAAACTTGCTTTGAATCATTCCAAGCATTGAAATTGGTCACTGATGCCTATCCTGCAGAAATTATTCCACAACATTGAGAAGGAATCCTCCCCAACATGTTTTATGAAGCCAACATCACCCTGATACCAAAACCAGGAAAGGATGCAACAAAAAAAGAAAACTAAAAACAAATATCCCTTATGAATATAGATGCAAAAATTCTCAACAGAATCCTAGCAAACCAAATTCAGGTGCTTATAAAAAAATAATCTGTCACGACCAAGTAGGCTTTATCCCAGAGATACAGGGACAGTTCAACATAAGCAAATCTATAAATGTAATTCAACACATAAATAGAAGTAAAAATAGAGACCATATGATCCTTTTAATAGACACAGAAAAAGCATTCGACAAAATTCAGCACCGTTTCATGATGAGAACGCTTAACAAAATAGGCATAGATGGGACCTACCTAAAAATGATGAAAGCCATATATGACAAATCCACAGCCAACATCATACTGAGTGGGGAATAATTGAAAGCATTCCCACTTAGAACTGGAACCAGACAAGGTTGCCCTCTATCACTACTTCTATTCAACATAGTTCTGGAAGTCCTAGTCACAGCAATCAGATAACAGAAGGAAATAAAGGGCATCCAAATGGGGACAGAGGAAGTCAAACTATCGCTCCTTGCTAATGATATGATGTTATATCTAGAAAACCCCAAAGATTCTTCCATGAGACTACTGGAATTGATAAACAAATTCAGCAAAGTCTCAGGTTACAAAATCAATGTACAGAAATCAGTAGCATTCCTATATGCCAACAATAGTCAAACTGAGAATCAAATCAAAGACTCAATATCCTTGACAATAGCAACAAAGAAAATAAAATACCTAGGAATACATTTAACTAAGGAGGTGAAAGACCTCTACAAGAACTATGAAACACTGAGAAAGGAAATAGCAGAGGACGTAAACAGGTGGAAAACCATCTCACGCTCATGCGCTGGCAGAATCAACATTGCTAAAATATCTATATTATCCAAAGTGATCTACAGATGCAATGCAATTCCTATTAAAATACCAATATCATTTTTCGCAAATCTAGAAAATATAATTCTATGCTTCATATGGAACCAGAGAAGACTCCATATAGCAAAAGAAATCTTAAGCAAAAAGAACAAATTAGGAGGCATCAATTTAACAGACTTCAAGCTATACTACGTGGCTATAACCAAAACAGTATGGTACTGGAACAAGAACAGAGACATAGGCCAA
>NW_012148485.1:2340914-2341244 GCF_000956105.1 Propithecus coquereli
TCCATCCTGTCAATATTTTGTGATCTCGAAATTACTAAATTAGCTAACATAATTTTATGTATAATTTAAAAATATTCCCTGTCATATGGGTGGTTCTAATATCATTTTAATCGTATATGAAAATTGCAATGTTTTCCATTAAGAAATTCTTCTTATTTATTCCTGAGTTTATCTTTGTTTTGACAGCTAGGACTGTCAGAATGTGACTTCTGCATAAACAGAATAAGATAAATAAAATGAATTAACATCCAGTGTCTTTGTGAAAATTATTTGGTTTGCAATCGAGGAAAACAGCATGATCTATTAAGAAATCCAAATTAGAATACTTTT
>NW_012148485.1:2342471-2343991 GCF_000956105.1 Propithecus coquereli
TACATAAATAAATAACAAATAAAATCAGATTTCTTTCTTTGACTATCAATTTGTCCACAAGTGAAAGACTGCAGTTATTTTCCAGTGCTGGAGAGAATGTGGGAAAACCAGCGCTCCATCACGACACTCCTCACGTGAGTAGACATTTCACAATGTCATAAGATGAATGACAAAAATTTAAATCATGTATTTTGAACCCAGTAATTTCAGTTCCATGGATCTGTTATAGAAATAACAAATAAAATCAGATTTCTTTCTTTGACTATCAATTTGTCCACAAGTGAAAGACTGCAGTTATTTTCCAGTGTTGGAGAGAATGTGGGAAAACCAGCGCTCCATCACGACACTCCTCACGTGAGTAGACATTTCACAATGTCATAAGAGATGAATGACAAAAATTTAAATCATGTATTTTGAACCCAGTAATTTCAGTTCCATGGATCTGTTATAGAAATACTCATATATATTTTCGAAGAAGTTCTTTGCAACATTATTTGTAATAACAAATAATTAAAGGACCTATATATTTATTAAAAAGGGAACAGATAAATTTTAGGACAGCTAAGCTATAGATTATTAAGCACTAATTTTTTGAAAAGGATAGATCTGCTGATACTAACTTATATCGCGGTTTAGAAAAACACATTGCTAAATAGTTATATATTCTTATAACTTTCTTATAAATTATACAAGTCAGAGGAAAAATATTGAGAAATATATCTCAATGACAATCATGGGCTCAAGTCAATTTTGTCCTTCATTCTACTATAGTGTCAAGACGTCTCAGTAACAACTTTTTTCTTACTGAGAAGAGTTGAGTAATACTTGTTATTGTGTGCATGGGAACTAGAATATTTACATGTGACTTTGAAATGACACCTTTTTTCATTAAGAAGGTGATACATGTACTGACATGGGCACTTTAAAAAATCTTTCAATATAATTATGTTGCAGATTAAAGTGATGCTTTCTTCTGCTTTTATTTTATCAAAAGGACACTTGTGATTTACAGTTCCGTTATTTAGAAACTGCAATAGAGACGCATAACATTTTAATGACCAAGCGATGTTCCTTTCTATTGAATCAGTGTCCAGAATAAAAATGCCATTTGTGTACCTATACTCCATTGACAGGCATTCATATTGAGGTTTCATGTAAAAATTCAGCAACAGCTAAAACATCATTCAGAGTATCGAGTCAGTCTGCTAAATACTGTCCTGAATTTCAGTAATAAAAACAAATTATAGGGGAAAGGGCATGCCTCTAACCCTCGCTTGAGTGAGGCAAAGACATAAAGTGTATCCATAATTTTTGTACCCTCATAATACCCTGAAATAAAAAAAAAGACCAAACATTCCACAATAAAGGATTATTCTAAAAAAAAAAAATCAAATTGCACAAATGTCATATAAACTGTTTACACAGTAAATGACTCAATTTTCTCCTTTAAGGATGTCTTGTCTATACCTAAAACAATTATTTTAACAACTTAAAATATATGGCTCAGCTGGAGAGGGAAA
>NW_012148486.1:0-406 GCF_000956105.1 Propithecus coquereli
AACAAATAATGTAGGTGAATTTATGAATCTATTTTAATATTTATGCTGTCAGTGTTGTATTTAATATATTGTCCCCTATTGTCCCCTATTGTATATTTTTGATTTTAAATCATGGTGACAACTTAATTTTAACAATGAACAAATAATGTAGGTGAATGTATTTACATTGTAGAGAAATTAGTAAATATATTTTGTATCATACAAATGCTGTATAAAATGAATAGGTATATATGTATGTGAAGCACACATGATGATAATCTTAAAACACCTTTGTATCTTCATTCAGTCAAGAACTAAAATATTATCAAAACATTTGTAGCCTCTTGTGTGCTATTTATTCTCTAAACATATTGCCATCCTCCCTTCCCCTAACTCCTCATTCAAGGTAAATAAATATCCTGCATTA
>NW_012148486.1:3216-3979 GCF_000956105.1 Propithecus coquereli
TGTGTTATATTTAAGAAATTGTTTTCTAACTCCATGTACAGAGAATATTCTCTTATATTACCTTCTGGAAGATTTAATTTTTTTACATCTAGGTCTCGATGAATGTAGATTTGATTTTTATGCACAGTGAAAAGAAAGGGTCAAAGTTTATTTTTTCCATATACAAGTTAAATTGATTATCATTTATTACAAAAGCCATCCTTCCCCACTGAGGGCACTGTAGTGGTACATAGATTATTAATCAGAATATGTAGGAGAACATCTGTCTAGATTCTCTATTGTCTACATGTTTTGTTGTTACTTGTGTTACTCTGTTTGCATTGCCATAAAGGAAATGGAGGCTGGGTAATTTATAAAGAAAGATTTGTTTGGCTCACAGTTCTGCAGGTTGTACAAGTAGTATGGTGGTGGCATCTGCTATTGGTTAGGGCCTCAGAAAGCTTTTACTCATGGCAGAAGGCAAAGGGAAAGCCAGTGTGTCACGTGGTGAGATAGCAAGAGAGAGAATGAGGGTGCCATGCTCTTTTTAACAACCAGATCTCCTGTGAGCTAATAGAGCAAGAATTCACTCATCACCAAGGGGATGGCACCAAGCCATTGATGAGGGATCCTCGCCCATGACCCAAACATCTCCCACCAAACTCCACCTCCAACACTTGGGATCAGATTTCAACATGAGATTTGGAGTGTACAAACATCCAAATATATCGTTGCTGTGGTTTGTGGTATTTTAATTTTCTTTTTAAATGTTTTATTAGCTCAT
>NW_012148486.1:5054-5526 GCF_000956105.1 Propithecus coquereli
TTGAGAAAAGTACAATTGAACTACTCTAAATCAAAGTTAATTAATCCAATGGTTATCAATATTTTCTCATTATATTATAGTTTTTATGGAAGACTTGAAAACTGAATTCTCATCCAATTATCAATTTAATACCATATAAATATTATATATTCTAACATATCTAAATAACTTGGAATTTCCATCATCCTTAATAATTTTAGAAAAAGTAATTGATATATGTCTGATTCAAAGCACTAACATAAATAAATAATATATATGTTCCAGTGATGAGAAATTGTTCATATTTGTGAATCTACATATTTTACTAGCTACCAGATCTATGTAAATATTTTTTTCCAAATAAGTTAATCTTTAAAAAAGTCAAATAAAACAATCACCAATGTTACATAACTTTATTATACAGCTATAACACATATTTTTATCCAAATCACTAGTAAGCCAAATTCTACATACAAACCCAGTCTATATGATG
>NW_012148486.1:7396-7730 GCF_000956105.1 Propithecus coquereli
CACATTTTATTAATCCACTCATGTATTGATGAGTACTTGAGTTGATTCAACATCTTTGTGATTGTGAATCATGCTGCAATAAACATTCTAGTGCAAGTATCTTTTTGATAAATAAAATGACTTTTTTTTTTTACTCTGGGTAAATACCCAGTAATGGGATTGCTGCATCAAGTGGTAGGTCTACTTTTAGTTCTTT
The DNA here is from genome assembly GCF_000956105.1 of Propithecus coquereli. NCBI lineage: Eukaryota > Metazoa > Chordata > Mammalia > Primates > Indriidae > Propithecus > Propithecus coquereli. The sequence goes on from NW_012148486.1 coordinate 7,593, forward strand.
GAGAAATCTCCATACTATTTTTCAGAGAGGTTGCACTAGTTTGCAATCCCACAAATAGTGCATAAAAGTGTTCCTTTCTCTCTGCATCCATGCAGTATCTATTGTTTGGGGACTTCTTGATTAAAGCCATTCTCACTG
>NW_012148486.1:9275-9594 GCF_000956105.1 Propithecus coquereli
TTTTCTATTCTCCTGAACAGACTTCCTATTGGGATTTCCTATTTGCTATAGGCTAGACCTGATGAACAGAAGCTTTCAGAGAGATTACAGCTGACAAGACCTTGGAGAGAGGCTCTTCAGGGGTTCAGATTGAACTTGTATCTCTCCTTTATACCTGGAATAATAGCCTGAAGAAGTCTTTTGATGCTATTGCAGCAGGCATTGCAGCAACAGTATTATCTGCATTACCCCAGTGGGTAGTAATGCATCAGCCAACCATTACTAGGAAACAAGAATGACGAAGGAGCTAAGAATGAAAGTGCATGGTAGTAGTTATTCT
>NW_012148486.1:13752-14223 GCF_000956105.1 Propithecus coquereli
AAAAGAAAAGCCACACTTATTAAAAGGGTTTTTGGCAAAGATGTACTTTACATGCAATCACAGTTAATGTTAATTGTAATCTCATAAGATAGCTATTTTTTTCTATTTTCTAGATAAGATAATGAGTCACACGGAGTTACTCGCACATGAAGAAATAGAAGATTCTTGATTCAAGACTAAGCTAGTTTGATTGCAAAACCAAGGCTTTTGTATTATTTTACATTATTAATAACTACTAAACTTATTAAAAGGGTTTTTGGCAAAGATGTACTTTACATGCAATCACAGTTAATGTTAATTGTAATCTCATAAGATAGCTATTTTTTTCTAATTTCTAGATAAGATAATGAGTCACACGGAGTTACTCGCACATGAAGAAATAGAAGATTCTTGATTCGAAACTAAGCTAGTTTGATTGCAAAACCAAGGCTTTTGTATTATTTTACATTATTAATAACTACTAATTTTATT
>NW_012148487.1:0-347 GCF_000956105.1 Propithecus coquereli
AGAATTAATATTTCTAAAAATTACATGGCTAACAGTCATTACAATTTTGTTTTATAGACACAATATTAAATATCTACTCTGTTACACACTTATTCGTAGTGATTCTGTATGTAGATTCTGTCACTATTTACTGTGTTTGCTACTATGATCATGTCTAAGAATTTCCAGACCAAAATACACATTATTGCATTGTAAATTACTCTCCATACATATTTTCCTTTATGTTATAGCTAGAACTTTGATTTTTTTTCATTTTGAATTTTTTATAAATTACTTCATCAAAAAATGTTCACTATGAAATAGTTTTTTATCTAATATAGTTGAGAAGCTGCTCAAATACATGGTAT
>NW_012148487.1:3917-4526 GCF_000956105.1 Propithecus coquereli
TGTGCGAATGGTCCTGTCAGCCAGTGAAAGATAACTTTCTCAGCTTTTGAAAGATGCCTGTTTCCCTGAGCAGACACTTATTATATGTGCTAAGTCACAAGCCCCCATGAATCCTTCTGAACCATGGGGACATAATCACTTCTTAAAGTTTACATGCCATAAAAGGCAGAAGGAGTGTCATGACAACTGCATGAATTTCATGTTTGGACAATTCATAATATTTTGAAAAGATAACCTTATTTATCCAACAAACTCGGAAGACTTGAAGAATTTGTGGTCATATAAGCACAGATTTGTATTCCATGCATCTTTATCTTTTTCAGGAACATATTTATAACACTGTTAGTGCCATGAAGTTTTCATAGTTCTGTGTGTGTGTGTGTGTGTGCGCGCGCGTGTGTGTGTGTGTGTGTAATGGCCCAATATTTCCTTACCTTCATTGTTCTCAGTCCATTGATCTTTCTGTCTCTAACTGTTTTATAAGGCATTGAAATGGAGCTCTTTCCAGATATATTTCCCTGCAATCTTTATTTTTCCCATTTATTTGGCAGTCTTTATTTTTATTTTATTTTATTTTTTAATTTCAGAATATTACGGGGGTACCAATGT
>NW_012148487.1:7402-7787 GCF_000956105.1 Propithecus coquereli
TCTAGTCAAGAGGGATCCTCCCCCATGATGCAAACACCTCCGTTTAGGCAACACCTCCAACATTGGGAGTCAAATTTCGACATGCAGTTTAGGGGACGAACATACAAATTCTAGCATCCCTCATTGCAACGAGTCAATAAACCCAACTTTATTCGACTACAGGTGTGCTCCTGGTGGTCTACGGCTACAAGACATTGACAATACCCCAAAATACCCTCAGAATGGTCTACTCCAGACCTGACCTATCTCCTTTTGTGTAGTCTGAGCAGACTAGAAACCTATGAGTCATTTTCAATTCCTCTAATTCTTTTATTTACTATATCTAACCTATGCCTGAATCATTTTATTTCCGCTGTAGCCATCTTTGTCTAAGTTACTATTGTCT
>NW_012148487.1:10644-11126 GCF_000956105.1 Propithecus coquereli
AAATAATAGCTTCACTTTTCACTCTCAGAAGTAAAACAGTTTGGACAATAAGTTATATGGTCAACATGTTCATAAGGACCTACGTTGTCTGGTTCATATCCACATCTCCATGCTCGTTTCATGCTACCCTCTCCCTCTCTCTCGGTGCTTCATCTACACTTGCTTTTATTTTCCTTTCGTTTGTATGACTGTGACAGGACCCTTCTATGAGTAGACCTCTTCTCCCTATCCCTTCCTTACCGTCTCTGCTCTCTCTTTCCAGTTAAGCCCTTCACATTCTTCAAATCCTAGCACAAAAGTCAGTTCCTGAGAAAAACTTTTCCTTCCCCCCCAGACAAAATCAGAATCTTCTATATGTTAACATGGTGCTCTGTACTTAATCATAGTCTGTGATTACACTATTGCCAGTTTATGTGGTTGCTTGACTCTTTTCCCTAAGCTGGACTCTAAGCTACCTGATAGATGGGCTCTATCTTTTTTTT
>NW_012148487.1:13167-13651 GCF_000956105.1 Propithecus coquereli
TATGGGACATAGCAAACACAGGTAATAAAGAAATATTAATTCAAGAAAATTTCCTAAATTTGGTAAGAACTATGAGAGTCTGTGACATTGGAACCCTGAATCGCAAAAATATACCTAAAGTGTTAAAAAAGAATACTACTCAAATTCAAATCATTATAAAGATAGAGGTAACAATCTTACTAATTATCACAATAAAGTTTAAGGCATAAGAAAGAAAATGAGATCAAAGAAAAAAGTATATCTTGCAAAAGGAACAATGGATGAAAAAGTTATATTTAGCATAAACACATATAAACTATTTTAAAATGTATGAAGCAACTTTCAACAGGAACATAGGATCAGTGGATTAATCAAAATTGTAATTGGTGATTTTAATATACTCCTCTGAGAAACAGAGAGACCCTGAATCGCAAAAATATACCTAAAGTGTTAAAAAAGAATACTACTCAAATTCAAATCATTATAAAGATAGAGGTAACGATCT
>NW_012148487.1:13701-14081 GCF_000956105.1 Propithecus coquereli
GATAGAGGTAACGATCTTACTAATTATCACAATAAAGTTTAAGGCATAAGAAAGAAAATGAGATCAAAGAAAAAAGTATATCTTGCAAATGAAACAATGGATAAAAAAGTTACATTTAGCATAAACACATATAAACTTCATTAAAATGTATGAAGCAACTTTCGACAGGAACATAGGATCAGTGGATTAATCAAAATTGTAATTGGTGATTTTAATATACTCCTCTGAGAAACAGAGAGACCAAGCAGACAAAAATAGACTTCATTCTATGACCAAAACTTTTCAGCTAATAGAGGAAGCCTTGGATGAACGGATTCCTGTCAAATTATTTTGAGGTAGACTCTTCAAAATATAGTCAAGCATCTGCCTGAAGTTCATTC
>NW_012148488.1:0-302 GCF_000956105.1 Propithecus coquereli
GGTCAGATTCTTATAGAACTTACTGTTAGTACCACTACAGAGGTAGGCAGAAAATAGCAAATTAAGCTTGCTACTTAGGAGTGGTTCCTATAAGAGGAAAAAAGAACTGAAATTACCTTAAAAAGCTTTTAAAAAAAATAATTTGTAGATTTAACAGACTTATATTTGGGAACCACTCACAAGATAAGAGGCTGGATATTTTGGGGAAATCACAAAGTCCTTTAGAAGTTACCAGAGTTTTTAAACAACTCTGATGGTATCTTGGATATGAGTCTAAGACAATTAGATGTTGGTCTTTTGCT
>NW_012148488.1:3617-4102 GCF_000956105.1 Propithecus coquereli
TATCATACTGTATGTATTCTGCAACTTGCTTTGAGCAACCTTATGTTTGTAAGATTCATCCAAGTTGATATGTGTAGTTTAATTTATTTTCATTGCCATTTTAGGACTAGGAAATTACTCATTTTACTAGTGACAAATATTTAGGTTGCTTCAAATTTTTTCCTATTATAAGCAATACTAGAGAAATTCTTGGAAATGTCTCAGTGTACATGAGCAAGCGTTTCTTCCAGTTTGGATAGCAGAGGTAAATAACTGGGAGTGGAACTGCTGGATCATACAGTTGTCATGTCTTCAGCTTCACCAGAATGTTGCCAGATAGTTCAGAGTATACCAATTTCTTTACCATCAACACTGCATAGAGTTTTTGTCACCCCACATCATTTCAATATTGGTATTATTGGACTTTTAAATTTTTGTCCACCTCATAGGTTTTCAATAGTACTTCACTGTGGTTTTTGCTGATTAAGTGAAGTTAAATATTTTTT
>NW_012148488.1:6152-6467 GCF_000956105.1 Propithecus coquereli
GGGCCAGTACCGTGGCATCAGCCTAGCTCACAGCAAGCTCAAACTCCTGGGCTCAATCTTCCTGCCCTGATCAGCCTCCGAAGTAGCTGGGACTACAGGCACGTGCCACCATGCCTGGCTAATTTTTTCTATTTTTAGTAGAGATGGGGGTCTCACTCTTGCTCAGGCTGGTCTCCAGCTCCTGAGCTCAAGCGATCCTCCTGCCTCAGCCTCCCAGAGTGTTGGGATTACAGGTGTGAGCCACTGCACCCGGCCTAACTTATTTTCTGATGTTGAATCTATCTGAATTCTTGTTTTTGTTTTTTTTTTCCTCCT
>NW_012148488.1:7102-7928 GCF_000956105.1 Propithecus coquereli
TTGAATCTTTGTTTTAATTATACTAAATTCTGCTTGTCTTCTACTTTTAGTTTATTCTATTTTTTGGAGGGGTTGATTGGCTTTAGGAAATATTTCTGAAAAAATCAAGTAAGCAGACATCTAAAAACTAATCAATACATTTGGTAAAATGGAGGTTTGTGGTAACCTTGAAAAGTGGTTTCAGTGTCTTGGTGAGGGCAATGCCCTAGGGGAGTGGGTTGAGGAGAGAATATAAAATGAGGAAGTAAAGACAATGAACACTGATATCTTTTCAAGTTCTGTTATAAAAGGGAACAAAGGATCAGGTCTGTAGCTAGAGGTGTCCATGAGGACAGGTGACAAGTTTTTTTTTTTTAAAACATGAGAACTCCTATAGCACAACCTATTTGAAATTTCAACACGGGAAATCTTTTTAGCCCATCATTCATTTGCAAAGTACACAGTCTCAATTAATTATACAGCTCACACTTCAGAATTTTTCACTAAATGTTCCTGGAAAGTCTTAATCAGATGATTAGCCACTAATTTCTTCTCCTTCTTCCTTTTTTTCATTTGGGTTTAGAGAAGGAAATTGGAAAGAGAAAAGCTAGATTGATCATTGACTTTCAAATTCTAAATATTTATCTGTCAGTAGTTTTTTTCAGACTGAGAATTTCTCAAGCTTAGGAAACTGATCTCACATAGGGTCACATATAGATGAAATTCAAAACTGTGATTGAACTTCCTATGTTATATATTCTCTGTGGATATGTTAAACGTGTGATAAGTAATTTAAATGCAAATATTGAGGATAAAGAAATTGGGTTTTAGAAGACCTATTACTTAC
>NW_012148488.1:8843-10275 GCF_000956105.1 Propithecus coquereli
TCATGATTTCCTAGAGCTGTGTATGCATTTCCTAAGCTCCAACATGCTCTTCCTTCACCAATTCTGAAACATAATTCAAAACTAACATGCAGTTATCTGAAAAGAGGTCTGTGTATAAAATAAAAGCTGTGTAGCAGTAACTAAAGGTATAAACAATGCTTTGTATTTATTTGGGCTTTAATATGAAGAACACACTATCATGTTACTAGAGACAGAATACTCAGAATACTGAACTCAGTCAAGTATCAAAACATGAAAAACATTCTTTCGAAAATATGTAATGAATTATAAAATAATAAAACCTCAGAAATAGGTCTTCTAGTCCAACTACCCCATTTTCTTTCCCTAACAGCCTTGCCAACTAATCATTTAGTGTGTGTTTGAACAGCAAGAAGGGAGAACTCACTACCCTCTTGAGGTAGCATACTTCATTCTGAACAACTGTATCGAAAAGTTCTTTCTCATAGTGAAGTAGAAAAATCTATCTTCTAAAGCAAACATCATGGACCAAAGGCTGGCAAACATATACTGTTTTTTCATATAGTAAAACAAAACAAAATAACTGAATTAGCCACCAACATTTAAAAATCAGAATATTTGATATAAAACACAGTACTTCCACCTTCTCTTGAATAAGAAGGAGGATACAGACATAATGGACTCTCTTTCCTGCCTGGCAACAATTATCTGGAGCTGGGTAGCAGTTGCCCCCTTTACATTGGTTATTATCTCTAAGTTCGCCGCAATTCCCACACTGATATATTCAGGTGGACTTCTGTAGAAGCGGCTGAGTTTGTGACCCAGCCATTGATCTGGGTTCAAGGGCATGTGGAACCAGACTAATCTTCTATCACAGGCTAGCCCTTCAGAAAGTAACATACAGAGGATATTACTGAAACAGGAAATTCCTTAGAAAGGAATTAAAAAAAAAAAAAAAAAGGAAATAAAAGGAAGACAAAGTTCTAGAGATTCAACAGTGTATCGATATTTTTACCTTAGCTACAGTAAAAGGATACATAACTTACCTATCATTTAGCTCTTGAGCAATTGCTAAGTGTTTCAAATGATAATCAATGGCCTTTTCATAGTCTTGAAGTAAAGTATATGTGTTTCCAAGACTGTAACAAGACTGTGCTTCCACAGCTCTGTCTTTAAGCTGTCGAGCCAATAGTAGTGTCTTCCTACGAAAAGAAATTAATTTTTACATAATAATCATTTTTAGTTTGGGCTATAATAATCATAAAATAAAACTTTCACTTTTCCTCTCTGCTTTCTGCTCCCTCTAAATTTGTTTTAAAGCCTATTATCCCATAGTTTCTCCATCACTTTTAGACAAATTGAAAAGATGTTTTTGAAACACAAAAAGCAGATTTAAACTCTTAGAATAAATTTGAGTCCTAACAATTAAACAATAACAATTAACCAAAATAAA
>NW_012148488.1:11570-12075 GCF_000956105.1 Propithecus coquereli
AATTCAGCAATCACTGGTAGAGACTATAAATGTTTTTGTTACCAGGCTTTCTTTTGGCCTCTCTTCTAACTCATAATTGGGTGAAATAAGGCACATACACATAAACACCACACATGCTAAAACAGGTTTAAAACAATTTCATTTAAACACAATTTAAAATTTAAAAACAATTTTATGAGCACTGTGTGTTAGGTACTATGCTAAGTGCTTAATATTAACTATACTCTTTCATTCAATCCTCACAATAATCCGAAAAAGTTACTGATGTCTGAGGAAACAGGCTTAGAAGCCCACAGTCCTGCTGCTAGTAGGCAGCAACCAGGTTTTAAATCCAAAGCCTATGATTTGAGGGGATTACATAACTACTCATTTTACATTTATCTATAAAAATATTAGACTAACTTGTAGTATTCAGAGGCAGTTTCAAATTCACCAAGAAATATATATGCATTTCCAAGGTTGCTATATGCTCTTCTTTCAGCTGCTTTATCTCCAAATTCTTTTG
>NW_012148489.1:0-301 GCF_000956105.1 Propithecus coquereli
TGTAAAATATATATTTTTAATATTAAGTCCACCTTACAATTGAGGGAGCTGAGGCTCATTTGGATTTAAGGATGGTCATGGAATCTTATAGTTAATGATTATGCCAGTACTTCTTCCTTTCCGGCTTTAGATCCACAGAATTAAAACACAGGAATCTGCCACCACTTTGACACCTAAATGAGGAAAGAAGTCTTTCTTGGAAGAAATAACAATAATTGTCTGCATATGATTATCCCCAAATGATTAATATAAGTAATATGATACATCCTGGTGGATATCTGTGGAAGAAGCTACTTTCATG
>NW_012148489.1:5870-6567 GCF_000956105.1 Propithecus coquereli
GGAATATATTTTAGTCTTTTCCATCCTTAATAAATGGGAGTTTTAAACATTTAGATAAAGTCAATTTATTTTGCTGATACTGTTGAGCATTTTCTATAAATCTGGGCAGATGCTCTTATTTGAAAGGATCCATTTCTTTTAGGCATAGTTTCTTTTCCCTTCTGAATTATACTAGTTTGCCGATGATTCTTTGTTTAAAACATCACAGCTCATGACCATAGCAATGGCTGTCACAGACAAAGGTCTGTAACCAATTGGATTTCACTAAACCATGGCTTTAATAAATCAATTCAATCTTTTGAGGCAGTAATTCTTTTGAATATATTGATAATGTCATCTAACATTTTTGAATTGCAGAGCTAGAAAATATTACGCAAGTTAATTTGCCTTCCCCTGCTTTTAGAAAGGTAAAATTCTAAGCCATCTAGAGGAGATTCTATTTTCCTTTCAAATATTCTAAAGACATTGGCCTCGAAACTTTGACTTGTATATATTTAAGTATTCTTGACTCATGGTAATCAAGAAGTTATTTTATATATCCCACTGAAATCTCTTCCATGACTTCTATTTCTGACATTCTGGAATTAAAAATAAACAAATCAAAAAAGCATTGTCACCATTCAGAACTTTATCACGTTTCCTTTTTATATTTCTAAGGGTAAAACCATATTTTTTAATTCTTATGAATTTGTCATGT
>NW_012148489.1:8942-9316 GCF_000956105.1 Propithecus coquereli
ACTTTTCCAAAGAGAAATGGTGATTATTCAGAGGCATCACAGTAATGAATAATATCCTGTAGAAGCCAATTATATAATAAGTCAAAGGACGTTGGCCATTTTTATATTGGGACATAGATTTCATGTCCCTTGAACTATCTTACCTAATTATCATTTTTCTCATCTGGGCATTTGATAAGAACTGAGAAGTACATAATTGGAGATTAAGTTCTGTCAAGGACCTGAAGAACTGATTTTCTGTATTGCTGATTAATGGTGAAACACTCTATTTTAAAAATTGGTAGTAGGGTTGTCTCTCACCAACCTAAGAAGTTTATCTAGTATTCTTATTATGCTAACAGAATTCAGAAATATTATGTGATAATATAATTTTT
>NW_012148489.1:11101-11435 GCF_000956105.1 Propithecus coquereli
GCAAAAGCAATGGTGTTTATATTCATTAGGTGCTTTTGAATGCTGTAGTATGCAAAGCAAGTGGGGCATATCTGTATTTTTTATTGAAACCAGCTTTCCTGGAAGGGATCTTCTAGCCAGACACCAAAGACATTCACTGGGAAATATATGACAAAAGATTAAGCTCTAACGAATGAAAAACTACATTTTCCAATTATTTCATGGCTCAGCTGTTGACAATTTATTTGCTAATGCTTAATAATTCAATATTTGAAATATTAATAAGATTCATACTTTTCCAAAGAGAAAGGTGATTATTCAGAGGCATCACAGTAATGAATAATATCCTGTAGAA
>NW_012148489.1:13534-14035 GCF_000956105.1 Propithecus coquereli
TATTTTCTCTCAGTGAAACCTCACTTTAGAAGATAAAGTGCTCAAGAGAAATACTGTTTTTCATTATGAAAATCAAAATGAGATGAACAAGGAATGCAGGGGATGACTGAGAACTTCAGTTTCATAGTCTAAAGGAAACTCAAACAGGACAACACATTATGATCTAGTTCAAAATGTGAGGGAATGAAAGAGAAAGACAATGATTAAAACAATGCCTGTAACCCAGGATGCAAAAGTGGCAGCAATGCTAAAAGCAGAACTTCTCAAAATACAATGTGCAACAAATCACCCAGGGATCCTGTTAAACTATAGATTCTTATACTGTATATTTGGGTTAGAGCCTCAAACACCACATTTCTAACAAATTCCATGTGAAGCCAGTATTGCTACTCCAAAAACCACATTTTGAATATCAAGGGTCTACTTGTCAACGAAAGCATTTCAATACAATTATAGGGCACCTAATAAATGAAGGACAAATGTCCATGGCTGAAAAACTCT
>NW_012148489.1:16100-16766 GCF_000956105.1 Propithecus coquereli
GTGCTTGTGACAGAGAAGGTATATGGTCAATGTAAACTATCATTAGTCTAGTTCACTGGGTATTCTCCTATACCTGATTTCAGTGTTAAATTTATCTAATTTTAATAGAGTGAAACAATAACAACAACCTCTGCAGTGGCAATAATAATATATTTGACATATATTCACCCATTATGTCAAAAAGAAGAGGTAGAGACATTGAATGTACACTAATTTCTGGAGTTTTGGTAATATCAGTGATACAAGGTTCTCAAAATGCAGGATTTATAATACTAAACGCTTGAAGGAACATGAAGATTGATTCTCCCAGAAAATATCTGTGGGTATCTAACTTTGGCAAGATATGGGGCCACAGGAATTGTGTCACATAACTTTAAAAAAAGCAGTGCTGAGAAAATTATTCAGGTCTCAAGTGGCTGGGAAGAAGTGTGTTGACATCTAGCATTTATTCATCTTCCTGCATAACTCTTCAGCTCCAAGGACAGAGAAAGACCTCTTTCTCCTTCTCTGTCTCTCTGTCTCTCTCTCCCCAAATATATAAAAATTCTTTTTTGGTTTGTTCAGCTTTGTTAGCATTTTAGGATAGAGTGGTGACTTTCAAGCTCCTTACATGTGGACCACAAAGCAGAAACATGATTATTAATTTAAGGAGGGAAAAATGGGAAA
>NW_012148490.1:0-4203 GCF_000956105.1 Propithecus coquereli
GTCGGACGTGTCGCACAACCAAGATGTAGACTCTGTTGTTGTTACGAGCCACTAAGATGTCGGGTGTTGTTTGTTGCAGCAGCATCGACCTAACGTATCCCGACTGATAAAATGAGTTTGGTGTTTATCCTTCTACTCTGTGCTGTTGTATTTTTATCATATATATAAATATCCAGAAATAATATATTGCATTGTTTTGGTTTTTAAAAATACATGCCCAACTTCATGCTGTGTGGATTGTCCTGCAACCTGTTTCTTCCCTTTTACGTTACGTTTTTGAGGTCTAGCCATAGACTTTATATGCTATATACGTTGCTAGTTCAGTGCTGCTGGTTTGCAGAGTAGACTATTGTGCAACGACACGAGTTATTTATCCTTTATCCCCTGTTCATGGCCATTTAGACCAGGGCCAGCTTTTTCAGATTACATCAGAGCTTCCATGGATGTCCTTGGACGTGTCTCCAGGTGCCCACGTGTGAGAGTGTCTCTAGGGTACATTCCAAGAGATGGAGCTGCTGAGTGGGAGGTGTGCTCATTGTCAACTTCATCAATTGCCAGATTGCTCTCCAAAGTAATTGTATCAACAATCCTTCTTAAAATTCCCCTTTTTTTCCTTTTCCCATCCACTGCCCCCACGTATTACAAATTGCCTCACCATTTTCCCCTAAAACCACGCCTGGCATCTCAGCCCTTCCCCACAAAACTCTCCTCCAGCCTTCCCCTCACTGCAGCTCTTACAAAAGCCCAAGAACTGGTTGGGGGAGGCCAGGGTGAGGGCTGGCAAGAAGCAGAGTCAAGCAGAGCAGAGACCTCTGCATCCTGGGGAGTGGGGGGATGGGAGGAAGTTCTAGAAACACACATACATTAGCCCTGTTTACTGAGTCAGACAGAGCCTGGTGACATGGAACTGTTGGCGCTGCCAAGGCGCGGCAGGGTTGCAAGGGCTGAGTGTCCACGTCCTCCCAGGGAGTCAGGGAAAGGCCCCGGATGATTCTCCAGATACTTTCAGGGTAACGGGCAGTGAGATGTGTAGAACCCCACGACATGGCTGGCCAGTGGGCCCCCAGGGGACCTCTACCAGCCTCAGGGGGCGGCTGGGAGCTGGTATGACTCGGCTCTAGCCACACATAGGTGGCAGAGAGTCAGGAAATCTTGCCTAAAACTACCAACAATTTAATCAACAATTCAATTTTCCTGTTTTTATTTTAATTTTTAAAATTTTTTAAATTATATCTCCCTCAGCCTCAAATTCGTATCTTCCCAATTTTCCTGTTTTTAAATCTTCACCAATCAATGATTCATATCTTTTAAACCCCATGTACTCAATGAATTTTCTGAGTAATGATTGCAGTATAAATGCCAACAATTGTTTTGCTTTTGTTTTCTCTCTCTGTTTTTTTTTTTTTTGATACAAAGTCTTCCTCTGTTGCCCCGGCTAGGGGGTTAGGGTGCAGTGGCATCACCATAGCTCAACGCAAACTCAAACTCTTGCCCTCAAGTGATCCTCCTGCCTCAGCCGCCCAAGTAGGTGGGACTACGGGCATGTGCCACCATGCCCGGGTAATTTTTTCTATATATTTTTAGTTGTCCAGATAATTTCTTTCTATTTTTAGTAGAGACAGAGGTCTCGCTCTTGTTCAGGCTGGTCTCGAACTCCTGAACTCAAGGGATCCTCCATTTTCGGCCTCCCAGAGTGCTAGGACTACAGGAGTGAGCCACAGCAACCAGCCCATTCTTTTAATCCTAAAAGTCAACAGTTCCATATTCTTTTCTTTTTTCGGAATATTAATATTACACTGGCGACATTTTAGAGATTTCCACTTTGGGAAATAAATTTTTAAAAAATCACCCACATTCCCACAACTGCTGCCATTTCGGTGATTCCTTTCAGTTCTATGTGGGGTTTTTTTGCGTTTAGAAAACTCATCAACAATGGGATTCGAGGGACACGGACGGAGCACCTACTGGTATTCTGTGTGAGGCGTGGGGCAGAGAAAGACGACTCAACTTCTGCCGAGCCCACAGTCTAAGCTGGTCCCCCCCAGCAGGGGCGGTGACGCGGTGGGATGTTCTAATGGAGGCCAGAGTAGAGTGGGCCCAGGGAGCTGGGGTCACACCGGGGTGCGGAGACTGGAGCTCTCGGGGGCTCTCACATCCAGACGACTGAGGCATCACGATTCCTGTCAAAGGAGAGTCCACCAAACCTTCTTCTGTCAATTAACCAAAGACGCAGCGCTGCAAACCTTGTTCTCTAAAAGCAGAGAGTGTCAGAAACTGCTGTTTGAAGTCACAGCAGTAAGAAGGGAACATCCCGCTCTTGTTTAGTGGGGTCAGAGCCAGGTTTGACACAGAGAAACAGCCTGGATTTCCGACCCAGGTGCAGAGCTCCCATAAGGGTGTCTTTTTTTTTTTTTTAACACAACCGTCTATATTTATGTTAACTTCGTGGTATCCAAGGAAACAAGACTCTGAGTTTGATACTCAGCTCAAGGCAGAGGTTAACCCTTCACACTGGGCCAGGTTTGCTTTGAGCCTGTCAACACAGCTTCATTTCAGCGTCACTAAATTCCGTCCTTCCCCACATCCTATGATAATCCTGTTTCTTCCTTTGTTTGGTGAGACCCCCACAGTCCCCGTGGTATATTGTCTCCCTCGCTGCATCACGGTAATGACTAACTTTGCTCAACCACGGCTGTGTCCCTGGTGTCTTTGTCAGCCTGGCTTTATCATAAAGTTCAACCTTCTCTGTTCATTCGTTGACTCATTCATCCATTCACTAGTTCATTCGTTCCCTCAGTGTCCACCCAAGGCTCAGTTTTAAGTGCTGGGGACCGTGAACATAAGGCATTCAAAATCTAAGCTGTCGGCACTTTAAAGTATTTTGAGCCTTAAGGGAGGAATGTGATTCTGGGACCTGAGTCAGGTAACAGGCACCTATAACCTAGACATCTGTCATTGTTGTTTCTCTGAGTATAGATGAGGCTTTTTACTTACTGACAATGTTTTCTGAAATGTTGTAAATGACTAAAGGGTGCCAGGGAAGACCCCCTCACACTTAACTGTTTTTGTTTTTTTTTTTTTTTTTGCTTTTCTTGAGACAGAGTCTTGCTCTGTCACCTGGCTAGAGTGCAGTGGTGTCAGCCTAGCTCACAGCAACCTCAAACTCCTGGGCTCAAGCCATCCTTCTGCCTCAGCCTCCTGAGTAGCTGGGACTACAGGGGCATGCCACAACACTCAGCTAATTTTTTGTATTTTTAGTTGCCCAGATAATTCTTTCTATTTTTAGTAGAGATGAGGTCTCTATCTTGCTCAGACTGGTCTCAAACTCCTGAGTTTAAGGGATCCTCCTGCCTGGGCCTCCCAGAGTGCTAGGATTACAGGCATGAGCCACCATACCCAGCCAAACTGTTCATCTTCATTATAGATTAACTTCCTTCTTACCCATCTCACTCAAAGACTTCCCGACAATCACATTGTCTAAGATGGAATGTTAATTACACTCTTTTAAAATGGAAAGGAAATGAAAACAAGCTGTAAGGAAAAGAAAACAAGGACTGGCATGGTCTCTCCCCCCGTAATCCTAGCACTTTGGGAGGCCAAGGACTGAGGATCCCTTGAGGCCAGGAGTTCAAGACCAGCCAGTTCCCAGGGGTTCCACCCAGGCCCAGTGGGTGGCCCCCTGAATGGGCAGATTTCACACCTTTCTCTTTGCTAGAATCATTAACAACAATAGCCTCAAATTGAAGGCCCTCCCTTTAAAAGCTCTGTATTTCTGCTTATGAACCAGAATCTGGATTTTGAGACTATTTTCCTACTTTGCCAGTGAAGTAATAAACTTCTCTTTCCTTCTCCTCAAAAAGAAATAAAAAATAAAAAAGAGAGAAGGGGGAAAAAAAAAAAGAGCAGCCTGGGCAACATAGTGAGATTCCACCTCTAAAAAAAAAAAAGAAAAAAAATTAGCCGGCTGTGGTGGCGTGTGCTTGTAGTCTCAGCTACTCGGGAGGCTGAGGCAGGAGGATTGCTTGAGCCTGGGAGTTGGAGGCTGCAATGAGCTATGATGATGACACTGCACTGCCTAGGTGACAGAGCGAGACCCTGTCTCAAAAAAAAATTAAAAAAAAAAAAAAAAGAAAATATCAGTTGGTTGCTTTGCTTTCTTTCTTAATTAAAGAAGATAATGACAATGCACTCTCTTGCTAAAGA
>NW_012148490.1:4253-7148 GCF_000956105.1 Propithecus coquereli
CAGCCTGGGCAACATAGTGAGATTCCACCTCTAAAAAATTTTTTTTAAATTAGCTGGCATGGCGGTGCAGTAATCCTACCACTCTGGGAAGCCGAGGTGGGAGTATTGCTTGAGGCCAGAAGTTCAAGATCAGCCTGGGCAACATAGTGAGACCCCCGTCTGCACCAAAAATAACATTAGCCAGGTTTGGTGGCGCCCGTCTGTAGTCCCAGCTACTCAGGAAGATGAGACATAAGGATCGCTTCACCCCAGGACTTTGAGGTTGCCGGGAGCTATGATGATGCCAGGACACTCTAGCCCCGGTGACCGAAAGAGACCTTGTCTCAAGAAAAAAGTTTATAATGATATTTGGACACTTTTGTATACGTAAATTAGCCTTCGATAAAACCAAAACAAAAACTGTCAAAACAAAGCAAGAACCTCTAGCAACATCTAATCTGTCCCCCTCTCCCCCTCCCAGCCTGGAGCCAGCCGTCATCCAGGTGCTGTGTTCATCGTGCCTCTGCTTTCCTCTGCAAATAGATTATCCACCTATTTGTATTCCTTAAAAAGCTTATTTTAAATTTTTAGTTGTTGCCCGGCTCGTGCACTTAGCAAAAAAATAAATAAATTTTCAGTTCCTTTTAATTCTTTAAAAAGTATACTAAACTACATTTTATCTTCTGAGATCTGTTACTGCTTTCTTTCCACCTTAACTTACATTTCTCAGAATTGTCTACATACGGCATGTCACTGTGATTCACTCTTTTCGAGGGCTGATTAATATTCTACTGGCTGAATGTGCTACGTCTATTTGTCCGTTCACCTCGATGGATGTTCGAGTTGTTTCTAGACTTTTGCTATTGAGGTTTTTTTTTTAGTTTTCTAGAACCACCTACGATTTATTTATTTATTTATAATATAGTCATATTTATAATTTTTTTATTAGCGGTTTCTGTGTCTTGCAAAATAAACCTCTAATCTGAGATCATATATTATATTATCCTATATATCGTTAAAAATGTTTTTTAAACATATATTTCTCATTTGCGAATATTACGGGGTATGCTATTGAGGTTGGAGGACAGGGCTGCTGTGACCAGAACATTCTCGTGCACGTCCCCTGGGGCACACATGCAGGATGTTCTCACAGGTGTGCACCTAGCAGGGGAACTGCTGGGTCACGTGGCAACTCAGCTTTAGTCGTCACCTGCTCTTTGACCTCGTCTCCCACCACCACTGTGACGACTAAGATCCAGCCACAACGGCCTCCTTTTTCTGGAGCAAGCCAGGCCCCTTCCAGCCCCCAGACCTGTGCACTTGCTGTCTCCTCCCCTTCCCTTACGCATCCCATGGCTGCCATGTACTCATCCTCAGGACTCGATCGGATACGACCCCCTCAGCCCAATGTCACTTTCCCTGGCCCCCCACCTAAATGAGGGACTCCTATTCCCACCCCAATCACCCACGTTGCGTTCCCTTCACAGCACCTGCCACCACAGCCGGAAATAGCCTTTACTTATTTGTGTGGATTTGTCATTGTCTCCACTACTAGACACAAACTTTAGGGGGGCTGGGACCGTGCATTTCTCACAGCTGCGCTCCCTACAGCAGCGCCTGATGTGTAGAGGGAAAGTGTTCGGCAGACTTTTTTTATGGGGCGAGTACTAATAATGATCCCATGTTAGAGATGAGAAACATGAGGCTCAGAGAGGTTAGGCCAGGTGCCCAAGGTCACAGAGCTTGGAGGTGGCGGAACGAGGATTTGAACCCGGTGTGACCAGTTCCAGCACCCATGTTCTTTCTCAAAGAGGACTTGTTGTTCTCACAAGAACTTTCCTTCCTGCTGCCTTTATCGATTGGCCTTTCAATGCCACCTGTGAAATCACATGTTGGAGGGAACCCTGGGTCCTTCCGTTGGCCGTCACTCCTCCACCTGCAGTGGGTGGGAGCTGTGACCTTGATCTATGGGAGACCTGGTGTTCCACCAGCTGTTCTGGGAATGGGGCCCAGTCCACCCAATTCCCACCCTCCCCCTCCACCCCAGCATTCTGCTATCCTATATTAGAGCCCCAGGCTCTGCGTCACTCTATCGTCTCAAAGTCACGATGCTCTGGCTGCTGAGCTCCCTCTTATTTGTGGCTCTTGGTAAGACCCCAGCCTGTGTCTGAGCTCCCCGTGTGCACTGGGCTAGGACTCCCCGAAATCTACCACCCACCTGGGTCCTGTGACACCCAACACCTGGTTGCCTAGAAGGGGTCTCAGCTTGTGTTGGGGCATGACTGTAGGGGCTTCTGGCTCGGTGCAGAGCAGGAGAGCAGGGGGGAAGCTGTGGATGGACCAGCTCAGGAGAGATGCCGGGAGCACCCAAAGGGCTGTGGTGGGAGTCCTCGATGGGGCAGTCAGCAAAGTATGGTGGTTAAGAATTGGGGCTCTGTGGTTAGAGTGCTTGGGTTGGAATTTCCTCTCTTCTACTTGCTTAACACTCCAACTCTCCTCTTACAACGTCCACCCCACCTGGGTCTGTGTCCTGTGATCTAGTCTATTCCTGGTCTTTCTCCATATTGCATTCCTGCTCAGGGCCACCTCCTCCAAGCAGCCTCCCTTGACTGGGAATAATGGTAACAGATAACACTTATCCAGTATTTACTATATACTACATAGAGTGCTAAGGGGTTTTTTGGTTTTGTTTTTTTTTTAATCTCATTTTGGGGAGGGAATGGTGGCTCCCGCATGTAGTTCTAGCACTTAGGGAGGCCAAGGTGGGAATATTGCTTAAGGATAGGAGTTCGAGATCAGCCTGAGCAAGAGTGAGACACCGTCTCTAAAAAAATTAGAAAAAAATTAGCCAGGCGTGGCGGTGTGTACCTGTAGTCCCAGCTACCTGGGAGGATGAGATAGGAGAATGGCTTGCCC
>NW_012148490.1:17623-20479 GCF_000956105.1 Propithecus coquereli
GAACCCAGGAGTTTGAGGTTGCTGTGAGCTAGGCTGACGCCACGGCACTCTAGCCCGGGCAACAGAGTGAGACTCTGTCTCCAAAAAAAAAAAAAAGAACCCCCATGAGGTCAGTTCCATTATTACCCCAACTATGCAGACAAGGACACAGGTTCAGGGAGTTCATGTCACTCTCCCAGGGTCACACAGCAGGTCTGGGAGATAAACCCAGGTCCATGTGGCTCCAGAACCCTGCCCCTAACTAGACTATTCTGTCCTCCCCCACCTTGTTCCAGACCATACTGATCAACTAGAAGCCAGGCCGGCTGGCGGTGCTCAGCCCACGTCCTTCAGAAAGAATAAAGATCTCTTGGAAAGTCCCAAGTTGAATCTTTCTTCCTTCGTCGGCTCACCTCTGTCCCTCTGGTCTGTTCCTAAAACCTTAGATCAGATGCATAGACACAAGACCTGATCCAGCCTTCTCATATGAAGATGAGGAACTTGTGAGGCCCAGAGAGAAGAAGGGGGTGGCTATCAGGTGACCCACCATCCTGGTTTGCCTGGGTCTCAGGGATTCATAGGACAGTGGACTCTTAGTGCTAAAACTGGGAAAATCCCAGGAAAAGTGGGATGAGTTGGTCACCTGGGTATACAGCACACCTAAATCAGTTGCCTTTCAATGCAGGCATAAAAACATGGTAAAATGTGCAGAAAAACTGACCGTACCAGCCCTTAAGGAGGTTCACGGTAGAGTGGGAAGGATCATGTGTTTTCTTCTTCCATTGATGGGCTAGAGAGGGAGGGCTGTGGTCATTTATTCATTCAAAAAACATCCATTCCTTGTTCTAGAGGAGGGCTCAGAGGGGGCAGAGACATGGTTCCTGCCCTGAAGTGGCTCATTATTTAAAGAGAAATGAGCATACTGGAGTCATTCACTAAACATTTACCAGGTACCTGCCTCGTGGCAGGTTCAGGGCGGGGAGCACAGCAGTGAGTCAGACAGGCTCACGGAGAGCCCTTGCTGCAGGAGGGAGAAGACGCACACAGGTACACACACAGGTGCACACTCAGGTACACACACAGGTGCACACACAGTGCTGGACACAAGGCTAGAGCCCAGCAAGCTGTTGCCGAAGTCTAAAGAACTGCTGCTGGGCAGACAAAAGCAACATTAAACTAATGCATCCCTTTATTCGTGTTTCTCCTGCACACTGTGAGACCAAACACGGTCCCAGCAAGGACAGGCATAAATGACTTTTAATATTAATGTTCCATTTGTAACTTCCCTTTAAAAATTGTACTTTTGGTTACGTCTCAGAAAGGGACAACATGAAGAATAATATAGCAAACGCCCAGGTAGGTATCCTCCCTTCAGAATTAACACATTTCACGTTTTTGCTTCATATTTTTTAAAATAATAATTAGGGTTAAGATGGAAGCCCCTTAGTACTCTTCCTAAATGTTATCGTCATGCTGGGTGTGGGGTCGTGCAGCAAATATTACTGCGTTTCCTTCGGGCACTAATAGGTTAGCTCCTGCCTGCCCCTGTTAAGCTGGGTTTGGCCATGGGGCTTGCTTGGGCCAAGGGGAAGCTTGAGAGACAGGGCAATTATCAAGCTGTCGTTCCCTCTGCCATGGCATCTGGTGGCTGCTGGTCAGCCTGGCCCAGAGTGGGAGATGTGGCGTGGAGCCTCTGCCGACCCCCGTCGGACGTGTCGCACAACCAAGATGTAGACTCTGTTGTTGTTACGAGCCACTAAGATGTCGGGTGTTGTTTGTTGCAGCAGCATCGACCTAACGTATCCCGACTGATAAAATGAGTTTGGTGTTTATCCTTCTACTCTGTGCTGTTGTATTTTTATCATATATATAAATATCCAGAAATAATATATTGCATTGTTTTGGTTTTTAAAAATACATGCCCAACTTCATGCTGTGTGGATTGTCCTGCAACCTGTTTCTTCCCTTTTACGTTATGTTTTTGAGGTTTAGCCATAGACTGTATATGCTATATACGTTGCTAGTTCAGTGCTGCTGGTTTGCAGAGTAGCGTATTGCATAATACCACTGGTTATTTATCCTTTATCCCCTGCTCATGGCCATCAATACCAGGGCCAGTTTTTTGTAATTACAAACAGAGCTTCAGCTGATGTCCTTGGGCATGTCTTCATGTGTGCACGTGTGAGAATTTCCCTAAGGTATATTTTAAGAAATGGAGCTGCTGAGTGGGAGGTGTGCTTATTGTCAACTTCATCAATTGCCAAATTGCTCTCCAAAGTAATTGTATCAACAATCCTTCTTAAAATTCCCTTTTTTTCCTTTTCCCATCCACTGCCCCCACATATTACAAATTGCCTTACCTTTTTCTCCTAAAACCACTCCTGGCATCTCAACCATTCCCCACAAAACTCTCCTCCAAGGCCGGGCGCGGTGGCTCATGCCTGTAATCCTAGCACTCTGGGAGGCCGAGGCGGTAGGATCGTTTGAGCTCAGGAGTTCGAGACCAGCTCTGAGCAAGAGCAAGACCCCTTCTCTACTAAAAATAGAAAGAAATTAGCTGGACTACTGAAAATATATAGAAAAAATTAGCTGGGCATGGTGGCGCATGCCTGTAGTCCTAGCTACTTGGGAGGCTGAGGCGGAAGGATTGCTTGAGCCCAGGAGTTTGAGATTGCTGTGAGCTAGGCTGACACCATGGCACTTTAGCCTGGGCAACACAGTAAGACTGTCTCAAAAAAAAAAAAAAGACCCCCGTCTCTATAAAAAATTTAAATAATTAGCTGGATGTGGTGACTCACACCTGTAGTTCCCACTACTGGGGAGCCTGAGGCAGGAGGATCGCTTGAGCTCAGGAGTCTGAGGTTGCTGTGAGCTAGG
>NW_012148490.1:20529-21552 GCF_000956105.1 Propithecus coquereli
AGGGGGTGGCTATCAGGTGACCCACCATCCTGGTTTGCCTGGGTCTCAGGGATTCATAGGACAGTGGACTCTTAGTGCTAAAACTGGGAAAATCCCAGGAAAAGTGGGATGAGTTGGTCACCTGGGTATACAGCACACCTAAATCAGTTGCCTTTCAATGCAGGCATAAAAACATGGTAAAATGTGCAGAAAAACTGACCGTACCAGCCCTTAAGGAGGTTCACGGTAGAGTGGGAAGGATCATGTGTTTTCTTCTTCCATTGATGGGCTAGAGAGGGAGGGCTGTGGTCATTTATTCATTCAAAAAACATCCATTCCTTGTTCTAGAGGAGGGCTCAGAGGGGGCAGAGACATGGTTCCTGCCCTGAAGTGGCTCATTATTTAAAGAGAAATGAGCATACTGGAGTCATTCACTAAACATTTACCAGGTACCTGCCTCGTGGCAGGTTCAGGGCGGGGAGCACAGCAGTGAGTCAGACAGGCTCACGGAGAGCCCTTGCTGCAGGAGGGAGAAGACGCACACAGGTACACACACAGGTGCACACTCAGGTACACACACAGGTGCACACACAGTGCTGGACACAAGGCTAGAGCCCAGCAAGCTGTTGCCGAAGTCTAAAGAACTGCTGCTGGGCAGACAAAAGCAACATTAAACTAATGCATCCCTTTATTCGTGTTTCTCCTGCACACTGTGAGACCAAACACGGTCCCAGCAAGGACAGGCATAAATGACTTTTAATATTAATGTTCCATTTGTAACTTCCCTTTAAAAATTGTACTTTTGGTTACGTCTCAGAAAGGGACAACATGAAGAATAATATAGCAAACGCCCAGGTAGGTATCCTCCCTTCAGAATTAACACATTTCACGTTTTTGCTTCATATTTTTTAAAATAATAATTAGGGTTAAGATGGAAGCCCCTTAGTACTCTTCCTAAATGTTATCGTCATGCTGGGTGTGGGGTCGTGCAGCAAATATTACTGCGTTTCCTTCGGGCACTAATAGGTTAGCTCCTGCCTGCCC
>NW_012148491.1:0-300 GCF_000956105.1 Propithecus coquereli
GAATACAGCAGGGAACTGTTATTTTTAGTATAATTCTCACATGGTTATAGAATTTCATCCTTAGGGGTTTGCATGACAAGAAGTGGGGAAAGTATAGCTGAAAGAGAGAGGGTGGCTTTCTCACCTCCTAATTCCAATTTTGATCAGAGCAGATTCGATTTTCTCTAAATCTAGTGACAAATTTTTTGGAACAAAATGTTTCAAAAGAAACAATAATCGTTCTAGGGTCTTTGCATTTAAAACATAAAATCAAGTTTGTAAAATAACCGTTATAGTTGTGCAATAGTTTGGGAGAAGTCT
>NW_012148491.1:11375-12048 GCF_000956105.1 Propithecus coquereli
AAGATTATTTTGAGCTTTTATTGACTCATCCTCAGCATTTAAGTATTAAGAGGATTTAGATTTAAGGCATATGCTCACTCTAGAGACCTGCCAGCATTATAATATCAAGATAAGTTGGAATTGGTTTATAAAGGATTCAGTTAATTATCTTATTAGTTACCCATATATTGCTATATTGAAATGATGGGTATTTCCTATAGAAGCCTTTCATTATTTATCATAAAAATGTAGCTGAAATAAAGTTATACCTGTTCTCTTTGTGAAGATATTTGTGAGAAATTAGTTTCCAGACTGTTGTGAGCATGTGATGTAATTTTACTAAATAATTGCTATTGTTTTGTGTTTTCTTAAGGTACTCATTTATATTAGCGATTATCTTTCCCTCCTCACATTGGTCCATAGAAAGCTTAGAAGCAGATTTTTGTATCTACTATTAGTAAGTCTGTGAAACTTCTAGAATGCATTTTGTGATCTAGTTTTATCTTTGACTCAATCATAGTGTTTCAACTCCTATTTTCTCTTGTTCTTATCTTTATTTATATATAAATGTATGTGTGGGTGTGTGTATCTTTTAATTTATGATATTACAGTATATTGTATGTAATTTTGTAAATAGCATTAAATTTTGACAAGGTGAGTTTTAAATAAATAAGAAAAATTAAAAAGTGTTTAA
>NW_012148491.1:21268-22262 GCF_000956105.1 Propithecus coquereli
TCTAAAGTTGAAATATCTTTTCCTGTTTTTATATTAAATCTTCAAAATCTAGTGTAAATTTTACATACCACATTGCAATTTGAATACTAAATTCCCATTGGAGGTAGTTGTTCTTTATTTAGACTTCATAAAATTTACATTTGAAAAAGTAGATTCATATATTCAGGTTATTTAAAATATACTTATAAGTCCAATACCTATTACAAAAGTTGGTTCATTATTTTTGAAAGAATCATTTTGACATTAAAGCAAAACCGTATGTGATGATTAATTTTAGGTGTCAAATTGACTGAGTTAAAAGATGCCCAGATAGCTGGTAAAGCGCTATTTCTGAATATGCCTGTGAGAGTGTTTCTGGAAGAGATTGGCATATGAATCCATGGACTGAGTAAGGAAGATCTGCCCTCACTAAAGTGGGCAGGTACATCCTATTGGTTGAGGAGCAAAGAGGCAGAGGAAAGGTAAATTTGACTTGAACCAGCAGTCACCGAGCTTCTCAGGCGTTTGGACTCGGACTGAGCTATGCCACTGGCTTCCCTGGTTTTCTAGCCTGTAGATGCCATATTATGGGACAATTCCCATAATAATTCCCCTCCTATCTATCTATCTATCTATATCTATATCTTCAGGGTTTTTTTGGAGAATCTTGAGTAACACGGCATATCAATTTCAAAATTATAAGTTATATAAATTCCCTGACTCCTGCATCACCTTAGCATTATTAACATCAATTTCAAAGGGATATATCATAAACTGAAAGGAAGTTTAAATTTATCAATGTCAACAAAGCATTCTTTAAATTTTTTTATAGATTTGTAGCTAATTTCATAATGCTATCGATTAAATTAGCCTGCATGTTGATTTATGTTAGAAAAATATGTAACATCATTATTATTGATTTGTATTATGAAAAGTTTTGATTTCAACATAAGTTCTTTTACCTGCCACCTTTGTGACCAAGGTCACAAATAATCTTTTCTTTTTTTAATTTTTT
>NW_012148491.1:25883-27018 GCF_000956105.1 Propithecus coquereli
TCTTTGCAATTGTGAATTGTGCTGCTATAAACATTCTAGTGCAAGTGTCTTTTTTATAGAATGTCTTTTGTTCCTTTGGGTAGATGCCCCGTAATGGGATTGCTGGATCAAATGGTAGTTCTACTTGTATCTCTTTGTGGTATCTCCATGTTACTTTTCATAGAGGTTGTGCTAGTTTATAGTCCCACCAGCAGTGTATGAGTGTTCCTATCTCTTCGCATCCACGCCAACATTTATTGTTTTGGGACCTTCTGATAAAGGCCATTCTCACTGGAGATAAATGATATCTCATTGTGGTTTTGATTTGCAGGAAATGATATATTTTTTATGAAATGGAAAAATCTGCTCTTAAGTTATCCTGGATTAGACCTATTCACTGTTCATGTTCAAATAGAAAAAAAATTTTCCTTTTAACAGTATTTAAACTACTAAAGTTTATGCCATTTCCATCTCATTACTAGCACTGCCTTAGAACAGACTCCAGTGGTGACATTTTGTACTCATATTATCATAAACACAGGAAATTGGCCACAAAACACTGGTGGTGGTGTTTGTTTACATTCTAAAATACTTCTAACATGATCTTCATCTTTTATATATTCAGAATTTAGATTGGCCTTTCCATCACAGGCCGTGGTGCTATAAATAACCGATAAAGGCAGTTGCTGATGAGCAAAGCTGTAGAATAATGTAAAGGTCAAAGAATGATAATTCATGGTCATCTTGAACAAAGCACATATACAAGGCATTAAAATACTGATCCTGAACGCTGGTGACAAAGCACAGGGAAGAAACGGCACAACATGATTCCCTGACATAAATGTGATTGTGAGGAGGTTAAGAACGAGAACCAATTTACCTGTTCTTTCGTTGAATGTATAAATCCAAGGATCAACTTTCAGTATATAACTGTTTCAGACTGTTTTCTGACACATGGAGAGGACAGTTGATTATGTCCTGCTTTGTGTCTCAATTACATGTATAGATAATTATTATAGCAATTGTTAATATAATTGACCTGAAATCAGCAAACTGTGGTTTGCAGGCCACATCTGGCTCACTGCCTATTTTTGGAAATACCGCTTTATTAAAGTACAGCATATAAATGTCCTTTTATTTGTGTATTGTCTATGGT
>NW_012148491.1:28463-30533 GCF_000956105.1 Propithecus coquereli
GCCAACAGGAAGTGGGGAGCTGTCCAGAGAATGTACTCTCAGCCAGTGGATGGGGAAGGAGAGAAAGAGAGGTCCTGTGGGCCTATGTATTTGTTGGGGTCCAGGGTGTTACCAAGCAATTTTCCCATAGGGAGTTCTAATAGGTGGATTTAGAGCAAGTAGGCACCGGTTCCACGGGGTCACACTGTGTCTGAGAGGTGGTCTGTGAAGTCCATGCAGATTGTGGGGGGTCAGTGGGGCAATCGAGGGGGTTGTCTCTAGCTGTCCCATCAGAGGTCATCACCAGGGGGTGTTTGTATATGGCAGATAACTGGATCGAACACACTGAGGAACTGAGGCAAGCAGAGAACTGGGGATTGTGCCAGGGGTGACTGATCCCTGCTTCTGGTATGAGAAAGAGAAACCTATATTCAAAATGGATACTGAGGCAACATAAAATGACAGGATTTTATTACAATTGCTTCGTCTCTTGACTCTGCATATGTCTCTTTCTTGCTCCTTTGTGTATTTTGGAATCTTTATCTGAAAGCCAGACATCTTGTGTAGAACAATGGAGTCTGAAGTGTGTAGTATTTAGCTGGGAAATGGGAACCTGGCTTCTTTTCAGTCTTTGTTACGGGTTACCGTGTCCATCTCGTTAGGAAGGAAACTGATTTGGGGTGAGGTCACCGCTGTGGTTACTTCCAATACGCCACAGGTTTCAAATTCCTCCAGTTCCATTCCTGGAGTGTTTCTCTCAGTGTTACTGTTCTACCCTCCCCATCAGGACTTCCTGTGGGCAGTCAGACCTCAGAGAGCTTCTCTAGCTGTTTTTGTACCTCCCATTCATGTAGAGCTGCGGTCCCCAAACTTTTTGCCACCAGGGACCAGTTTCATGGAATACGATTTATCCACGGACCAGGGAGGGATGAATGTTTTTGGGATGAATCAAGCATATTACATTTATTGTGCACTTTATTTCTATTATTGTTACATTGTAATATATAATGAAATAATTATACAAACCTCTCTGCTAATGACAATCTGTGTTTGCAGCCACTCCCCAGCGCTAGTAGCATCACCGCCTCAGCTCCACCTCAGATCATAAGACATTAGATTCTCATAAGGAGCCCACAACTTAGATCCCTCGCATGAGCAGTTTAGAGCAGGGTTCTAGCTCCTATGAGAATCTAATGCCGCCGCTGATCTGACAGGAGGCGGAGCTCAGGCAGTGATGCGAGCGACGGGGAGCAGCTGTAAATACAGATGAAGTTTTGCTCACTTGCCTTGGGCTCACCTCCGGCTGTGCAGCCCAGTTCCTAACAGGCAACAGACTAGTACTGGTCCGCGGCCTGGGAGTTTGAGGATTGCAAGTGTTGGGGACTGTTATTTGTTACTCTGTGCCTGCTAACCTGGTGATGGGAAGCAGGGCAGTGTTCTCTCTTTTTGTAGTTCAGCTCTTATCTTAGGCAGGCACTGTATCTCTAGGTCATGCACTTGGGAGCCTTTAAGTAATTCTGCCTCTCTCATAGTGACGAGAACACTCGAATGTCCTGGACCCAGCATGTTCTCTTTCTCCCAGGTGGAGAGTTTTTTTCTGTTCTTTTCCCCAACTGCACTGGGTTTTCAGCAGTTCCCTGAAGGTGGGTTGTGTGCTCCTCTCCTGGTGGCTTAAGTCTTTTGTTCCCTGGGGGAGAGGAGTCTGGTGGAGCTTTGTATCTTTCCTACAGCAGCCCCTGCCCCTGTACCACCCAGGAAAGCTTAAAAAATTTTTTTTTTTCCTGCACCCAATGGTTCTTGTACATACGCAGTGATGTTCATGGAGAAGAAGCCTCAAGGGAGTGCGAGTTCCCCTCATAGGGATGTCTCCCAAGAGTTGTCAACAAAACACACATTTAGCCTTTAGCACTTCATTAAAATGTTGGTGGAAGTCTTAGCAGCTGGTGTGACAATTGTGTGTCTGTCCCAGCAAGAAACTTCTTGCATCTCATATCTCCTTGTTGAAGCAAGTTTTTCCTGTAGATTTTTGGTTAGTAGCTATTTCTGGTGGGTTGATGAAGAGTTATTCTTTTGTAGGTTATCAAGTGTTTT
>NW_012148491.1:41638-41939 GCF_000956105.1 Propithecus coquereli
TCCTTTGTCCTTTTCTTTTAGATTGAAGAACTCCTTTTAGCATTTCTTGTAGGAGAGGTCTGGTGTTGATGAAATCCCTCAGCTTTTGTTTGTCTGGAAAAGTCTCTATTTCTCCTTGATGTTTGAAGGATATTTTTGCAAGATGTGATATTCTAGAGATAAAGTTTTGTTTTTTTTTCTTTCAGCACTTTGAATGTCATGCCACTCTCTCCTTGCTCTAAGGTTTCCACTGAGAAGTCTGGGATTATTCTAAGTCATGTGTGAAGAATAGATAGAGTGAATCAACAGTAAAAGTGAAAGG
>NW_012148492.1:0-1026 GCF_000956105.1 Propithecus coquereli
ATCCAATTTGAAGAAAAAATAAAGTCAGTTCCCTCTTTGACAATATATGTAAATGTGACTTCTAGCCTAAATAAAAGGATAAAAAGATAAATGTAGAAGTGCAATGGAACAAAAGTATGTATAGGAGATTATTTTTTATAAATTTTAATCCTTCTTGAGCATGGCACATAATTAAGGAATCATAAAGAAAAAGAATGAAAGATTCTATTACACAAAATTTAAAACTTCTGTATCACAGATGACACTATAAAGAAAGTAAAATGAAAAGTGACAGAGTTATAGACAGGGAAAATATTTGCAATATTATTAACAAACAATTTTCAGTAATAAGTCCCAGAATATACATGGGACTCCTACAAAATAATAAGAAACACGGCAAACAATATAAATGTGTAATGTAAGCAAAGTGTATGAACATTATTAGATCCATAGCAGAAGGTACTATGGCCATTAAATATATAAAAGATATAGTAGTTGAGTAACTTTTAATACAAATACTGTCTATAGAAAGAAACCAGGAGAAGAGCTGGATTAGCACTGAGACAAAGTAGCGTCCCCTGATTTGAATAGAATTGTCATCTTTAGTACTGAACCTTCCCATTCAGGAACATGATTGGTCTCTCCATTTATTCAGATCTTGTTGTACGTCCTTAAGTATATGTAATTGCTTCATTGATAAGATGTACATTTTTCATCAAATTTTGGAGGTTTTTTTTAATTCTCTTTCAGAGTTTTCTCATTTCTGGGTCACTCCCCTAGTCCTGAGTCTTTTATTGCCCTCCTATAACACATTGTGTTATTATATCCATAAAATAAGAAATAACTAAGAACTCTAGCAACATTAAAGCAACATTCTCTGAAGACAGTGAGGGAACACAAAAATCTTGTAGGAAGAATTGCTGAAATTGCTCTTTAAAGAATGGAGCAGTTTTTGGCCGGGCGCGGTGGCTCACGCCTGTAATCCTAGCTCTCTGGGAGGCCAAGGCGGGCGGATTGTTTGAGCTCAGGAGTTCGAGACCAGCCTGA
>NW_012148492.1:2731-3401 GCF_000956105.1 Propithecus coquereli
CCAAACATAAGCTACAAGACATGTGAAGCAAAAACAGGTAGAACCAAAAGGAGAAACAGACAAATCGGCAGTTATCACTGGAAACTTTAACACTCCTCTCTCAACAATTGGGAAAACAACGAGACAGAGGATCGGCAAGGATACCATCAACCAACAGGAACTCATTGACATTTATAGAACACTCCACTCGACAGCAGAATACACATTCTTTTCAAGTGCCCACAGAATAGCTACCAAGATTGACAGTTCTATGGTTTGAACGTTTATCCCCTCCAAAACTCATGTCCCCGATGTGGCGGTATTGAAAGTTAAGGCCTTTAAGAGGTGATTGGTTCATGAAGGCTCTGCATTCATGGATGGAGTAGCCTATTGATGAATTAATGGGTTATCATGGAAGTGGGACTCGTGGCTTCATAAGAAGAGGAAGAGAGACCTGAGCTAGCACACTCAGCCCCTTCCCATGTGATGCCCTGAACAAGAAGTCTGAACTATGGTGTCTACGAGGCTGGCATAGTCTTGGACAATTCAAGTTCTTCCTACCTTTCCACTGACATTCCCAGACTATTAACTTAGTTCTTAACTTGTTCCCTCATGATCATAAAACTGCTGCCATGGTCCCAGGCATCACATGCAGACATGACAAGATTCAGCCAAAACAGAAATGAGAATT
>NW_012148492.1:13391-13926 GCF_000956105.1 Propithecus coquereli
AGGACCTGGGCTGGGGAAAAGAGACCAGTTGTGGGACTGGGAGAAGGAAGGAGGGTGGGGTGTGGGGGCCTCGCAGAGAGAAGCGTCAGCATTGAAAGACTTCTAAGACCTTCCGTCCTGGCCCCCGGAGCCGCTAGACCGGTTGCCGCCCGTGAGTGGCCCCCCCGCACATCACCTGTGTGAGAAGCCGAGCAAGCCGTTGCTTCCGCGGCAGGCGAGCGAAGTCGCCCAGCCATAGCCCTCCGCGTGCCCCACGCAGGCTGTCCGGCAAAAGGGAGTCCCACCAGTGCCCGAGGTTGCTCAGCTCGTCACCCAGACTGTGCCATCTCCCAGGCACCACTTCCCACTCTCACAAGTCCCTGGGACAGGGGCTGCCGTCCCTGACACCCAGGGGGCAGCCGTGGGATAAAGGGAACACCCTCGACCCCTGGACTTGGTGAGACTGGACAGGAGTGACCTTCATCCCCGTCACTTTACAGTAACAGCTCACCGACTGCACACAGAGTGGCAGTCACAACAGTTAGGGCCCAGTTTG
>NW_012148492.1:13976-14448 GCF_000956105.1 Propithecus coquereli
GACTGGACAGGAGTGACCTTCATCCCCGTCACTTTACAGTAACAGCTCACCGACTGCACACAGAGTGGCAGTCACAACAGTTAGGGCCCAGTTTGTGCATCTGTAAAATGAAATAGGGTGACCACAGTGACCGGACTACGTCATACTCAGCTTGAGTCACCCAGTACCTGCCACATGGACACTCCACGACAGCTGCCCTTGCCCTGCCCATAGCCCTTCTAAGGGTCGGTGGCCCCGTGCCACATCACAGGAACTCATGTCCCTGTCCCGGGCTTCGGCTTAACTTCAGGCGGCAGCAGGAGGACAGATGGCAAGGCCTCTGCAAGGCCTGAGCTGTCCCCCTGCAGCGGGGATGGGGAGGAGGCGACGCTGCCCTATATTCCCTGTGTTTGTTCCCCGTCTTCCCAGGACGACCTGGTAACATTCTGCAATAAAGTTTATAAATTCAGGCCAAAGAGATCTTTCCTCTGAG
>NW_012148492.1:26833-29754 GCF_000956105.1 Propithecus coquereli
AATTTAACAAGGTTGCAGGACAGAAGATCAATATTAAAAGACCAATCATGTTTCATATTTATACTAGCAATGACAATCAGGAATTAAAAATTTTAAAATAATATCATTTAACAGCATCAAAAATATGAAATACAGATAAATCCAATAAAAGATATTCCATAACTGTACACTAAAAACCACAAAGCATTGCTTAGGAAAAAAAATGTTAAGACCTCAAAAAATGGAGAGATACACTGTAGTCATGGATCAGAATACATAAGATGGCAATTCTCCCCCAAACTGATCTAAAGATTTAATGTTATCTCCATTGCAATATAAGCTCAAAAAGAAGGGGATCTTTTGTAGAAACTTACAAGCTGATTCTAAAATTCAGAAGCACCTAAATAAAAACAGCTACATTTAAGACACATACACGTAAGAACAGCTGACATTTGGCAGAAGTGCAAAGGTAACTCAATGTGGGAAGAATAGTCTATCCGTAAGTGGTGCCAAAACAATGTGATATCCATGTGAATAAAAAGGAATTCCATTGCATATTTTTCAACATCTACCAAACTTTAACTACAATTTGCCGAAATAAAAACCATAAAACTTCTAGAGGAAAACATAGGACAAATTATTTATGATAAATAAGCTAACTGGGGTATATCCATTCAATGGAATTCTTCTCAGCAGGAAAAAGCTATGAACTATTGATACAAACAACAACATGGATAAAACTCAAAATAATTATGCTAAGTGAAATTAGCCAGGCCAAAAAAGGATTTGTAAGAATGTGTAATATTCTCTTTATATAAAATTCTAGCAGACTGATCTATACTGATGGGAAGCAGAAATCCTTGGGGGTTGCCCCTGTGGGGAGCAGAGGCAGGAGGGGCAGACCAGGGGACGGGAAGACCTGCTTGCAGTGATGGACGGGTTTACTGCGTTGATGGTGGTGGCGATCTCGTAGGTCCATATGTATGTGTGTCAGAACTTCAGCTGTGCACTGTAAGTATGTGAAACTCATTTTATGTTATTTATACCTCCACAAAGCTGTAAAAATACACGAGGAAGGAAGACGGAGAGGAAGGGGGGAGGGAGGAAGGAGAAGGAAGGGGTGAGGGGTTCACTCTCTCGTGTCACCGGTTCAGACTATCAGTAAATAGTATCACTGAGCATTCCCGTTTACAAACGCTTTTTTCACTTGCCCTTTGGGACGCTGCGTTTCTGTTTTCTTCATACTTTCCTGGCTGCTCTTTCTCATCACCCCAACATTATCCCAGCCTCTCAACTTGCAGCACCCTGAAACTCAGTCCTCTCACGTCTTCTTTTCCCTATCTAACTCGACTCCTTTGGTGAGCTCACCGATTTCACAGTTTGAATGTCACGTATACACAATGGCTCTCAAGTGTCCCTCTCTAGCTCAGACCTCCTCCCCTCACCCTGAGTCCTCTCTCCTCTCTAGCTCCCGACATCTCCGCTTGAATATCTAATACAGATCTCAAACTTGGCGTTTTCACCATTGACTCTGGCTCTGCCCCACAAACTACTTTTACTGCTGTCTCCCGCATCTTAGGGATTCCCATTGCTCAGGTTAAAAACACACACGGACAAAACAAAACCAAAGAAACCATGGAATCGCCTTTGAGCCTTCCCTTTTCCTCACCCTCTACTTCCAAACCCTTCAACAAATTTGTCAACTCTACCTTCAAAATCGAGCCGAAATCCACCACTTCTCACCACCTGTGGCTACAGCCCTGGCCCACACCGGGATTATTTGGTGTCTGATCCAATCTCTCTGCTTCTACCCCGGCTGCTACCTGGACCCTCAATGGAGCAACTGGAATCTCTCTTCCACATTAACTCTTACATCTCTTTTTTTCTTTTCTTACAGCATTGGCCAGAACCTCAAACACTATGTCAAACAGAAACAGTGATAGTGGGTGTCTTACTCCATTTGGGCTGCAATAAAATATCATAAACTGGGTGGCTTATAAATAGCAGAAATTTAATTCTCATGGTTCTGGAGGCCGGAAAGTCCAAGATCAAGGTAGCAGCAGAGTCGGCGTCTGGTGTGGGCACACTTTCTCAACACGGCCTTCCCACTATATCCTCACACGGTGGAAGGGGCAAGGGGTCTCTCTCAGGCCTCTTTTATGACGACACTAAGTCCTTTCATGAGAGCTCCGCCCCCATGACATAATCACCTCTTAAAGGCCCACCTCATAATACCATCATCTGGAAAATTCCAACATAGGAATTTTGAGGAGACACAAATATTCAGACCATAGCATTGGACATCCTTACTTGTTCCTAATTTTAAAGAAGACGGGTCTGATGTTTCTCCATTAAATATTAGGTTTGCAGTAGGCTTTTTGAATATAACTTTTGCCAAGTTAAGAAAATTTCCTCCTATTCCTGGTTTTCTATGCTTTTTAATCAGAAAAGTTATTGAATTTTAGAAAATACTTTTTCTGTGTTAATTAAATTATGTAATTTTTCTTCAGTAGCCTTCTATGAGATAAAATTGTTAACCAAAGTTTTCATGATAACTTTTCCTGTGATGAGCTACCCTTGTATTCCTAGGTTACACCTGCTTAATTATGGTATTTTTTAAACTTATTTCATTCACTTAGTTGAGATTTAGATTATTTCCTTCTACATTGATACACTTATCAGTTGGAGTACTATTTTTTTAACATTTATTGTGCTTATCTAACTCTTGAATTGCAGATTACATTAGACTCATAAAGTGAGTTGGGCAATTTTCTCTTTTTCTATCTTACGGAACCATTTATAAAGATTAGCAGTTAACTTTTCCTTGAAAGTTTTGCAAAATTCATCTATAACACATCAGGCTTAGGACTTTGAGGAAGGGAAGTCTTTGAATATGACTTTAATTTTCTTAGTCATTATTGGTTTATATAACTTTTCTAATT
>NW_012148492.1:29804-31241 GCF_000956105.1 Propithecus coquereli
ACGGCTTCATTGTCTAGCATTTTTAAAAGGACTAATACAAATTCTACACAAACTATTCCAAAAAATTGTAAAAGACAGAATATTTCTCAAATCATTCTAAAAGTCTATTTTTACCCTGGTACCACAACCAGACAAAGGCATTATAAGAAAAGAAAACTACAAACCATTATCCCCATGAATATGGATGCAAATCACAGACACACACACACACACACACACTTTAAACAAAATTTCAGCAAATCAAATGCAACGGTGTAAAAGATAGTGCATCGTGACCAAGGGGCACATATACCAGAAATGCAAGGTTGATGTATAATTTGAAAATCAATTAAAGAAAAACCATATAAGCGTCACAATAGACACAATAAAAGCATTTTCAAAACTCCAACATCCATTTTGGATATAAACTCTCTCAGGAAACTACTAACAGAAAGAACTCCTCAACCTGATAATAAAAGACCGCTATAAAAAAACCCACTGTTCATGATGCAATTAACGATGAGATTAAATGCTTTTCCCCTAAGATGAAGAACAAGACACAGATGTCCACTCTTACAACTTCTATTCAGCATTTTTCAACATGTTGTAGCAAATGCAATAAGGCAAGAAGAAGTAAAAGGCAATGAGAGTAGAAAGAAGAAGTAAAACTGTCTTTATTCATAGACGACATGATTATGTATGTTGAAAATCCAGTGCGCTCTACATAACAATATATTGGACTTAATAAGTAAATTTAACAAGGTTGCAGGACAGAAGATCAATATTAAAAGACCAATCATGTTTCATATTTATACTAGCAATGACAATCAGGAATTAAAAATTTTAAAATAATATCATTTAACAGCATCAAAAATATGAAATACAGATAAATCCAATAAAAGATATTCCATAACTGTACACTAAAAACCACAAAGCATTGCTTAGGAAAAAAAATGTTAAGACCTCAAAAAATGGAGAGATACACTGTAGTCATGGATCAGAATACATAAGATGGCAATTCTCCCCCAAACTGATCTAAAGATTTAATGTTATCTCCATTGCAATATAAGCTCAAAAAGAAGGGGATCTTTTGTAGAAACTTACAAGCTGATTCTAAAATTCAGAAGCACCTAAATAAAAACAGCTACATTTAAGACACATACACGTAAGAACAGCTGACATTTGGCAGAAGTGCAAAGGTAACTCAATGTGGGAAGAATAGTCTATCCGTAAGTGGTGCCAAAACAATGTGATATCCATGTGAATAAAAAGGAATTCCATTGCATATTTTTCAACATCTACCAAACTTTAACTACAATTTGCCGAAATAAAAACCATAAAACTTCTAGAGGAAAACATAGGACAAATTATTTATGATAAATAAGCTAACTGGGGTATATCCATTCAATGGAATTCTTCTCAGCAGGAAAAAGCTATGAACTATTGATACAAACAACA
>NW_012148493.1:0-2857 GCF_000956105.1 Propithecus coquereli
AAAAAAAAAATGAATCCCAAATAAATGCCTGACATTTAGAATTAATTAGTTCAGTGCAATTTCACCTTTGAGATATTCATCAGAGATTGCATGAGTCAAAAATCAAGGGAACACTGGTGGTGTACTAAGAACTCTTTTGTATTTGATGAGATTAATACTACTTCTGCTGCTTCTTTTCCTTCTTGTATACCCACCTTAGGTAATATCTTTACAGCTAGGGTAGTCAACCACCCTGGTTTGCCCAAGACTTTCCAAGTTTTAGCAGTAACAGTCCCATGTCCTAAGAAACCCCTCAGTTCCAGGGAAACGTAGATAACTAGTCAATCCACTTACAACCCATCACACAAAAACATTATTTTGCTTTATCATAACAACTTGAAGAGCTAAGGCAATTGGGGCTTAGGAACTCCAGGGGAATGATAATTTTAAGAAAAAGGAATCATGAACAGTGATATACTCATACCTTACATTTCTAGGAGAAAAATGCCAGGTTGATTAGAAGCAAGATGATAATACAATAAGCTGGCATTTTAAGTGCTATAAATGGGATATGTAGAATTTAGAATAAGCCTCCAGTATGGATCATGATGCAAAAACCAACTTTTGATTTTGAAAATTAGATAATAATTAAAATAGTTTATATTTGCAGGTATTGTCCTAAAAGCTTTACATATGCTACATTAATTTAATCCTTAGACTAACTCAAGGGACATATTAGCATCCTCATTTTACAGTTGAGGAAAATGAGGCAGAGAGAAGTTAAGTAAATAATTTGCCCAAGATCACTCAGCTGGTGAAGTGACAGACCTGGGAAATATGGGGCAATACGGCTCTCAACCCTGTGCTCCTAAACACGTTTCCATACTACTCATTAAAAGTTTGATAAGTGAAGTTTTAGTGCATTTATTGTCATCCAGAGAGAAAGCTGAGAGGGAGCCACATTCTCTAATTCTCCCTTTATATTGGCCCTGTTCTTATTTGGGAACAACAGTCCAAGATAAGTGGGAAAGACATATTGCCCAGGGGGTGGTCAGGAGAGGAATACTGAAATGTTGGAAACCCAAACAAATGATTAACGTTTGAAGGAATATATTTGTAGGGTTAAAAGAGAAGCTTGGGAATGGTTCTACTAACAATTGTCCTTCAGGAGTTTTGAATAGAAAATAGCAATGAGCTGTTCTCAGCTTGAAGAGGGAATAAAAAACAAATAGCTTTAAACTGCAGCAGGAGAACTTTCAATGAGCTATAATCACTGTTCCTCCCTCCTGAGAAGAAAGGAAAGAGCTAAGAGGCACATAGGGTTTTATTCCAGAATATTCCCCTGAACCAAGTACACACAAGTTTTCAAATGAGATTCAAGTGTCTGATGAAATATACTCTTGATTTTATCTGTACATCTCAGAGGCACAGCATATTATATCAGAAAAATCTGGGAGGTCTGACCTTTCTAATTCTGATACCTAAGTTAATATTATATTCCTTTAGCACCAGTCAGATTCAGCATGTATCCATGGCCTGGAGCAATAAAGACAGAAATTCTAAACTCTATATCTTTTCCTCACTGCATCTGATGTGTGGAGTATGTGAAAAAGTGATGAATTCATAGTGAATTAAGGTGTAAAAAAATCCCACACTTGGACACCTTGAATCTCAAATGTTAATATATTTTTACAAAGAAAGTCCAAAGTTTCTTTTAAAGGATCTCAAATCTGATCATATTTCCTTATGTAATTTTCTTTCCATTATCCCTCTGTTCCTATAGGCCTTACAAGCCAAGGGCTAGCCTACTTGGAAGGGCCTTTGGAAGAGAGTCCTTATATTAATGGAGAAAGTTCTAATCCTGGTAGCACAGCCAGAAATCAGATACCCAGAAAGAGATTAGTGATGGAAGTTCACAGGAGAGTGTGACAGCTATGTAAGGAAGGAGCTGGGGCCAGGGTGCAAATGATAGGGCTTACTGAGTTTCCTGAGGACAAAGGCTTATTTGAGGAAATTTAGCATTCCTCTGACCTGGGCTAACTCATCCTGCTGCACCCCTGACTGTATAAACTCAACCCCCCCATGTACTATCTATCTATCTATTTATATTTCAGAATATTGCAGGGGTACAAATGCTTTCGCTACATAAATTGCCTTTGCACTGCCTGACAAGCATGCCCATCCCCCAGACAATTTGCACTGCATCCCTTAGGTGTGGATTTACTCATCCTCTCCTCCCCCGCCCACCTGCCCGACACTCTATGAATGTTACTACCCATATGTGCACATTAGTGTTGATCAATTAGTACCAATTTAATGGTGAGTACATGTGGTGCTTGTTTTTCCATTCTTGTATGTACTTTTGTGAAGGTCAG
The DNA here is from genome assembly GCF_000956105.1 of Propithecus coquereli. Lineage (NCBI taxonomy): Eukaryota > Metazoa > Chordata > Mammalia > Primates > Indriidae > Propithecus > Propithecus coquereli. The sequence continues at coordinate 2,355 of NW_012148493.1, forward strand.
GGAAGTACATAACTCAGCATCCACTAGCTGATTTGTGTCCATTAGCCAAGTTAATGGAATGCTTGCTTCTACCATTCAATACGTCTGAGTATCTTAGTTCTACTGACATGATAATCCATGGGGTCTTAGGCTACTGTGATAGATTACACATTTATGCATATACGACATTTTCTAAAACAACTTATAAAAACCTATGAAAAGAACGTGGTTGTTTTTTTGGCCATGACAATATCAGAACCATTCCCCTTCCCGTTTGTTTTTATATGAGAAATATTTTAATGTAACCTCCTCAAATGTTCTAAATTGCCAAGGAAATGATATAAAATGAATACTTTCTACAATTACCAAGGAATTATAAAGTATCATTATGTTGAAAGCTTAGAGAGCCAAGGGAGACCAGTTTTCTTTTTAATGAAATAAAAATTGCAGTCCTGGGGCATTTGTGCTGAGGTGAACAAAAGATTGATTTGCCATCAGAGTTCGTTAATTTTATGATTGAAATC
>NW_012148493.1:4585-4864 GCF_000956105.1 Propithecus coquereli
AAGTCTGGAGAGCTATAAACAAACAAATGAAATTCCTATCATTATCTCTAGAATTCCTTCTCTCCTGTTCTGGGTATATAAGTAATTTCCTATGAGTTCAACACCTTCTCACAGAGAGTGATGGACTCTTGCTAGTCATGATGTTGTGAGAAACAGTCCTCAAAGTGCACCTCAGTGCCCCACAAGAGCTATTGTCTCCTAGGGTCTGATGTGGGCTGTACGTGGGGAAAATGAGATACCAGAGAGACTATGACTCGCTCTTCCTCAGCCAGTGAAGCT
>NW_012148493.1:8710-10241 GCF_000956105.1 Propithecus coquereli
TTTTTTTTTTTCCTGTTTGCCACAAAGGAAGGACAAAAGGAAGTAAAGCTTCCTCTCTATGACCCCTCTTACTACTACTTGTTGCTGGGCCCAGAAAGTCGTTTTAAATAAGAAAACATAATTGTGGGGCTTCAAGTATGCATAAGTCTCAGGTCAGGTTTACTCTCCACGTCAGGGAGAGGTGTAGGCTGGAGCGGAGGATTGTGGGTGTTGGCGTGGGGATGGGGGTCTCTGGCGGGAAGAACTGGGGCTTTCAGAGGGGCTGAAGGGCTAAGCCAGGTTGGGGCATTGTGCCTGGCAACAGTGATGCCTCCTGCCTGGCAGTGGAGGGCTGGCGGCTCTGAGGCTTCGCCCTGGGGCCTGCATCATCAGTGCTTCCCTTTTGTGAGTTCAGCTCAGCCTGCCCTGGGGTAAGGAGAGGGAAAGGGGCGGGTGTAGGTAAGGGGCCGTCCCAGCCAGTGTTGTGTCTTGGAAAGGGAGAGGAGGGGAGGAGAATGATAAGCAGGGAGGCAAGGAAAGATTATCCTCAGGGCCAAGCAATAGACTCACTGTCCTTTCCTAGGCCTTAGGTTTTAGTAAAAGAGATTTAGAAGACCTGGAGCTACCTGCTGTCTTTCAACACTACATTTGCCTTTTAACCCCTCCCATTGAGTGTTTCTGCAGCATTTCTCTATTGATTGTCATAAAAATCACTGTAAAATCATCTCTCTCTGTCTCTCTCTCACACACACACACACACTCCCCTTAACCTTTAAAATGACAGTGTTTTTCAAATGAACCAGAGCAAAGAGGTTTTGTCATTGCAGAGAACTCTGGCCTCAGGAAACCAGAAAGTACGAAAAGGCCAAGCTCGTCAGTTGCTGTTTGCCCTCGGTTGTAGAGAGTAATTGCTATTCAGTCTTTCAGGTCTCACGTCAAATAATGCATCTTGTGATGGGATTAGCTGCAGGTTGTGCGTGCAAGCCACAGCACTTTGGCTAATACGCCGTATGGCTCAGTGGAGAAGTGGTTCATTAAACCTCATGCTTGGTTCAGATGCTCAAATTAAGTTCTGGTCTCATGCTGCTGTATGATCAGAATGATCCATGTTCACATTACATTCCTTAAAGACAGATGAGGCCAAAATGGTGCAAAACGTGCACCATTTTGGAGGGGGGAAATTCCAGAAGTCTACCATTAAAATCAGTGAGGAAGGCAGGCTACAACTGATGTCTAAGAGCAGTACATCAACTAACAGGAGATGCATCTCATGCATATATTACCATCCATTCTTAAAGTACACATGTGCCCTTTTATTACTGCTTTAGAAGAAACTATCCAATATTACCAAGCTTCTTGAGAAGATCATATTAACTAGTAGTGATCACATCTCAAATTAAGACAAAACCAAACTAAACAAAAACAAAGTAACTTCTAAGAAAACACACACACGCGGAGAAAGCACACAGAGGACTTTTGTACCAACAGAAGCACTTCTGCCTCTTGATCAGTGTTGTCTAGATGTCAGTCATTTGTCCATTTGCTCCTCAAT
>NW_012148493.1:10291-11904 GCF_000956105.1 Propithecus coquereli
GTTGTTAGTCTAAGTCTAACCTTAGACCTATTTCCATCATGCCTCTTTTATAACTTCTGATCTCATTTTTATTTCATAAAATGTCAGATTCTATTTTTTGAAACCATACGTGTGATGGAAACAATTGGACATCTCTTTTCTTCTATGCAAGAGGGGAAAACAACAACTAGGTTAAGTAAGGATCATCCTTCTGGGCAACAAAGAGAGAGGAATGGAAGTCTAACCTAGAAAAGGGTAAGATGTACCTCACTCAAGAATGCCTGGATTATTCTTTTACAAAGGGCAAGGCCAAAGGCATGTTAATAGAAATATCCTTTCCTCAAATCAGACAAGATTGTATTATTCCCAGGGGAATTAATGGTTTTTGGCGAGATGGGCTTGCTTCTTGGGTTAATGGTAAGATAATCAAGCTTGCTGAAAGGGAAGTTGAACTTAGAACCCAGTACCTGTTTTGTCCTCACCCAGATACCAGAATCTTCTTTCCTTCATAACCCTAGTGGCTAAACAGAGGGGAAGCTCCATACACACTCAGCCAAAGGCTAAGCACTGAGGTTTGTAAGATATTAAGATAGAACCAAGGAAGAAGGAACTTCCTCCTCCTTTGGGAGAGGTAAAGTTTCCAAGGAGAAGAAGTAGGACCACGAGTTTGTGGAACTTTGAAATAGGATCTTGAGGAAAAGGAAAAGAGGATATTAAGAAGAGATAAAGAGAAATACCACTCAGGCCTTTTGAAGCCTAGGACTGTGAAGCCTCCTTTCTAGGCAAGGAAATAAGTAAACTGGATATAGTTATATCCTCTATTCCTCTAACACTAGACTACTCTTTTGAGATCCCACTCTTAGAAAAGAGTGTGAAATACTTTACAGTGGGCAAGAAAGATGCCTGGGAGTCCTGTTCAGCATGTACCTTTCTAGGTTATTTCTGCTTTTCATCATCTTTGCTATTTTACAACTCCATAATTGGTAGGAAACTAATAATAATACAAATGAGTTCTTGCTGATAAAAAGAGAGAAATACAAATGATTGTGTCAGGTAGAATGCAACTGATTGTTGCCCGTGGATATTAACCCGTTTTGCAACTATTGGTAAATGTGTCTCAGCATTTCTGATTGCCTCCATGTGTGCATTCATTGAATATTCCCTTGAGCCTGTGCAACATCTTGCTGGTTCCATCTTTAAGTCCTGAATTAAATAATATCTTTGACATGGGTTTATTTTATATTTGGATAAGAGTTGGATTCTATCTTATATTTAAAAAATTAGCCATAACAACAATAACATCTAATGGAAAGAAGGCATGTGTTTGGAATGACTAGGCAACCTTTCCATGAGAAAGGGAAGTTAAGCACGGTGACCACAGTAGAGACGCCAGTCATCAGCACGGGCACAGACCTCCTGGAGAGCAGCAGTGAGAAACACTTCCAGTCACGAAAGTCACACCGGATGCCTTATGTGTCCTGTCACATTAGCAAGGAATACCTTCTGAGGTTAGGAAGCCTGTGGCCCTCGCTGACCCACCCATGACATATGGAGTACTTGTCACTCTGGTTGGAGTCAGTGTGGTGAAATAATCATAAATATATAATTGCACATATATGTAAATACAAACATAT
>NW_012148493.1:11954-12362 GCF_000956105.1 Propithecus coquereli
AGCAAACCTGAGCCAGTGACTGACAGGAGTTGGTGTAAAAATACCCCGGCTCCCTTTCTCCTCAGGTTGTGACCACACCAATTCCCAGAGTTTTTAAGCAGGATTAAGCTCTAGTTACCATAATGGTAGTTGGCTTGAAAACACACCTTTAAGTGTGTAAGGAAGCTTCCCAACCCACTATTGTTGATCACATAGGATTGGTACTGCTGTTATTTTTTTCACTTAATCCAATCATTTATTTACTCCATTTTTCTCAACCTTCAGAGAGCTTTTAAAAATTATCACAATTTAGAACAATTAAATTAGAATCTCTAGGGACTTCATGAACTGGTATTAAAAAACACTCTCTTCAGGTGATTTGTATGTGTAATCAGGGCTGAGCATCACTGGGATGATTCCCTCCAGCTG
>NW_012148493.1:26567-28848 GCF_000956105.1 Propithecus coquereli
TTTTCCCATTCTGCAGAAGAAAAGAGATGATGATATTACTAGTAGGTCATTCTGGTTGGTTAGAAAATATCACTATTCAAATACTGTGACATTCTACTGGTGATATGTATGCATTTCCAGTTCCTCCTCTCTGTTGGTGCCTTTTCACCCCACCACCTATGTGACATTGACATTGGCATGTGAGGTGGTTGGTTTCTGCTCAACGAGTCCCTTGCACTGGAAGCTCTGGTTTATTTGAGTGGGCGTGGGCTAAAGGTACCAGTATTGATTTTGGCCACATTCTTCTCTTTGAAAAAATAAAAGCAATGGGTTTCCATCCACTGATTCTAACACAGTGGTTCCTTGACTGAGGGTGATTTTGTGTCCAAGGTGACATCTGGCATTGTCTGCAGACATTTTTTATTGTGACGACTGGGGGATGGAGATGCTACTGGTGTGTAGTAGATAGAGGCCAGAAATGCTGCTGAATATCTTTCACTACACAGGAGATCTGCCCACTTTTCCCAACAAAAAATTATCTGGCCCAAAATGTCAATAATGCCATAGTTGAGAAACCTGGTTCCAACAGAACTAAGGCATTTCTTTTCTTAAATAATCATGTATCTAGGAAGCTTGCACTTCACCTTGGTATGAAGTAGGAGTAATAGAGTTTCATTAGTTCAAATGAACTCAAGATAGCTACTTAGGTTGCCTTAAAGAAGCACAAACCAGCAAGCAACACATGAACACTTACAGCTGTTGCTCTTTTCACAAAGTGAAAAAGACTTACATTCAAAATGTCATAGAGACTAAATTTTTTAAAAGGTAGGATGAGTTTTTGGGGGAGAGGTATTTTTCAGATTAAACAAGAACAACAACAACATGTTAGCCTCTTTTTTCCTGGGGCCACACATGCCTGCAACCACATAGAATAGGTTTAAACTTTCCAATTTCCTTCCTGTGGTTTAATCAGTTTTCCATACCCTTTTATCACTAAATGTATCCATGATAATCAGAGTTTCACTCGGCCCTTTCTTCCTCTTCTCACCCTAAAACTCACTTATTGGTTGCCTAAGTTTGTTCTTCCTCCTTACAATAAAAACAATAGCTAACATTTATTGAGCAGTTACTATGTGCTCAATAAATGCCACTAGGAGATTTTTCCAAGAATTTTACCTATTTGATCTCACTTAATACTCAGAATAACCCTATGGGATTCCACTGTTGAGTAAAACAACGAATAAAAAGTTTAAGCATCTTGTCTAGAATTGCAACACAGTAAGCAGAAGTGTGGGGTACAGACCTAGGAAACTTAGCTCCAAATTCAGCATCTTCATTTCTATGCTACTGTTTGGTACAGAGGATTAGATACTCCCCCTCTCTCTCCTGATATATTTTCCCTCCTTCCCTTACAAAATTTCTGTAGGGTATGGAGAATTTATCTCTTATCAGGATGCTTAAAGGGACAGGAAAAGAAAATAAGTAGTGAGCTAGATAATCCATTTACTAGAAACTCAAACATTTACGTGTTTGAAATTAAATTTTAAAAGTTAGGAGCCTGGTTATATATGGGCTTCATATATAGACTCCCCCTCTTCCATGGCCATACTCCCCTCTATACGCTCTCAGAGCGGAATGATTTTTCAGGGTGATAGGCTTTGTGGTACACCACACATGCCTTCCTCACCTTTGCCCTCTCAGGCTTAATGCTCACATTACCTTCCTAGGAATGTTTCTTGCTACTCCCCTGCTCTCCCAGTTACCCATGCTTCCTCAAACAAGCCCAACTGGGCACATTTTTCTATGTTCTCTGCCCGGAATACCATCTCTTCCTTTCCCCTCATATTCAAAATCCATCCATCTTTCAACTCCCAGATCAAGTTTCACCTTGCTCAAATGATAGTTCCCATCTTCTTGGTTTTTACAGCACTTGCTATCTATACTGCTCATTTAGTTCTTCATTGTAAAGAATATTATTTTGTATTGGTATAAAAGTATTATACATGAGTATTTTTTTATTTCTGAATTATAGAGTTGGAGTCTTGAAAATAAGGGGGGTATCTTAGATTCTTTGTATTCTCTAAAACATTTAACAGCAGCCAATCAGTATTTAGTAAATGGTCAAATGAATGACTGTATGAATGAACGCAGTTTGGTGAAAATGGACCATTCTGTTCTGAAATAAAATCTAGATATCTGCATAAATTAAAACCTAAATAAATTTAGAAATACCATTCCTGTTCCTAATCTTGATCTTTATTAACTGCAATCTTTAGTATATACAAACATGGAACATCAGGCA
>NW_012148494.1:0-437 GCF_000956105.1 Propithecus coquereli
ATACCCCCTCTTCTGCTTTAGGTGCAAAATTATAATCCATAAGTTCTTCAATAATTGCATGGAGGATTCAGGAATATAAAGGTCCAACACTGCCAGCTTGGGATTCATCAAAACATAAAGGTTAAAAAAGTTTTTGCTAAAGAACAAGCAGAAATGTTAAGATCTTCAGGGAAGAAGAGTCTAGATAGTTGGTCACAGTATAAATTTAGTTAGTATTTGAAAGGTGAAAAGTGGAGAGCCACATAAAGAGAAAAGAAAAGAGAAAGGAAAAGGAAAAGGGTTTCCTGGGCTTTCTACTCTGCTAGTAAGGCTTTGGAATTTTTTTTTTTTTTTTTGAGGAGTTTTCCAGTCTCAGTGTGCAATTTTCTTTTCCTTTTTAAATCCTAATTGGAAAATTTCCCCCTTTTTCTTTCTCCTCTGTGATCTCATTGTGTCTT
>NW_012148494.1:12002-14400 GCF_000956105.1 Propithecus coquereli
TCTAGAAGAGTATTTCCAACATCTTCCTCTAGAATTCTAACAGTTTCACTCCTTAGGTTTAAATCTGTTACCCAGCGCCTATCAGCTTCTTGATTTCTGCCCCTTAAAACTCATTTTGACTTCTGACCTTCAAATTGTAAAAGAATAAATTTGCATTGTTTTAAGCCACTAAGTTTGTAGGCATTTTCAAGGATAGCAATAAGAAACTAATACACTAATAAAGAGTTATATTGGATATGCACTCTTCCAGGGGCTGAGAAGCAGAGTTGGGTTCAATTGCTCATACCAACCCCTTACTCTCTCCTCTTTGAGCCAGAACAGGTGAATCCATCTGCAAGCCATGAATAAACAAAGGCCAAGGGCCAGTCTTAAATGCCATCCTGTGTCTGGGCAGTAATAATTGGTCAGTACAGGAAAATGTAATCAAACCCTCACTCCAGTGAGGTTTTTCTTTATTTTGACAAAGTGGGGAAAAGCTAATGGGACAAGACATGGCTTCATAATTTAGCATGGAATGAGATGGGCTTACTGTTTGTGGGCTTTAATTGAGATGTTTGTTTTTGTTTTTGTTTTTTTATTCCTTATTAGAATTCTTCCTGTTTGGATTTAAATATCTGCTTTTGAGATAGCAGCAGCACAGTCACCAAAAACCTTGAAATTAGCATTAGAAGATGCTGCCATCTGACATTCTTAGGCTGCCTGCTTTTCATTCTGTTTGTAAGCAGTGGAAGGTGAGTGTTACTGACTCTGTTTTTGGGCACCAATATTATGCATTCCTATAAACTAGGTGATGAATATCCAGCTGGGAGGCATGCTTGGTTTTGGAGGACAATGAATAATGCTGAACTACTTGCGTTTGACAATGACAAACAGAATCCACGGTTGTTATGAACTTTGTTTGAGGAGTTAGCAGGCTAAACTTTTGATGAAATCTTTTCTGAGGACATGCTAGTGAAATCATCCATCAAGACTGCTCCATTCCACATTGTCCCATTGCGCTTAGCTGCTAAATCAGAATCTGAGAATTGTGAACAACCTCAGGAATCATCTGGAAGCTATGTAACACAATGATTAAGAACAAGGTTGTATGTTCAGGATTTCTTAATGACTTGTTGCATGACCTTGGACAAGTCACTTAACTTCTCTGAGCTACAGTTTCCCCATCCATAAAATGGGGATAATTTTGGTTTCTCCTGTACACAAAAGACTTACCACAGTGTCTAGCACGCAGGGGCTAGTCAAGACCTTTTCAGTTATAAGTAGCAGGAATGCAATTCAAACTAGTTAAGCAAAAGGAATATACTTCATGTAACTAAAAATCAAAGGTTAGACATGGATTTGGCACTTATAGATTCCAAAATTTAAAGAATGTGATTAGAGAGAGAGACTCATTTCTGAGATAGGTTCTCTCCTTGCAACAGGCAAGGAGAGATTGCTTAGCAACCCTGGGAAAGGAAAGAAACATTTTTCTCTAAGAATGCTGGCTGGACAGTCCTGGGAGGCCCTGCCTTGGTCCTCTGTACATCCCTGAACCCCAGTCACTGTCATGAAGGATGGATATGCTCCGAGTGGTCAGGCCTGCATCTCATGCTCATTCAAATTCCTTTTGTTTGCAAGAAACAGAAAATCAAATCCAAACTGCTTGAAACAACAAAGGAAATCTATTGGTTCATTACAGATTGGATTTCAAGTGAGGATCAATCTACAAACAATGTCATCAGGCATTAGATTTCTCCCCGTCCCTCCACTCTGAGTCCTAAGTCATTGCCTTATTATCGGGCTCCATACATGGCCCTGGCAGCCGGAGGTTCTCTGTTGACAGGGTCAAAATGATTTTACGTCTCACACAACATGATCCATATTAAGAGAGATGATCATATGCACCTCAAACATGACTAAGAATGTGGAGGTAAACATTCCACAAAGAAAATCAGAATAGTTCCATTGGGAAAAGGGAGGAAAATGCTGGAGAAGCATATTGTGTTAGCAAAAACTCAGCCCAGATTACTGTAAGGGTTTTCTCATTCATGAGATGGGTACTGTTACTAGAAAGAAGATGAAGGAATACAGAGTAGGTAGAACCAACAGTTTATCCGTGACACATCAGTCAATGCATGTTAGTTATTAGGATATTATCCATCCACTTATTTTTTAGAAACTGAAAAGAAGATATGGGAAGAATTTAGAAAGGCTTCAATATTCAACCTAGATGTGGCATCAAGTAGAAAGGGGAAATGCACAAGCATATTAGTAAGGCAACGGAGAAACAAAAGTACCGAGAATGGAAAAAAATAATTTCTGGAAAGCACAATTCTCTTTTAGAAACGAGCCCCTCTGAAAACCATTTTTCCAGAGGATCTATTGCCTAGACTTTGAGGAAACGCTCACACCATTAACT
>NW_012148494.1:23404-24685 GCF_000956105.1 Propithecus coquereli
ATAATTTTTTATTTAATCAAAACATTTGAGAAACTTAAATGAAAAATGTTTAAATTAACAGACAGAAGGAGCCAGCAAAGAAGGCTGAGAAGGAGCAACCAGAAAAGCTGGTGAAAAACTAGGAGCATGAAGAACAGATCCTAATGGAGAGAATGTTTCAAGAAGGTCATTTACATTGAGACGTCTAGAGAAATGATGGCTGAAAACGTCCAATGGATTGTTAAAGCAGGGAGGTCATTAGTGGCCTTGGCCTCGCCAGTTTTAGTGCACCCATGGAGATGGAAGCTGGTCTGTGCTAGGTGGTCTGAGAGGTGAGAAAGTGAAGAAAGTCTATGTGGGGGAGAAAGAAACAGAGGCAGTGAATGTAAGGTGCGAAAAGAGGCATTGATTATCTCCTAAGCAGCATGAAATCAGGATGTTTCAATCAGCATGGAGCTAACACATGATAATTTTGCAGGATTTTTCGTTTTGATTTCTAAGACATCTGTACAGTCAGTGAGGTATGTCTTTTATCTCCATTTTATTGATAAGGAAATAGAAATCCAGCTACTGACTCAAAGTATCAAAGCAAGTAAACATGGAATAACAGAAGCCAGGGCTTGAAACTAAGTCTACAGGATCAAAGCCAGTGCCTGTTCATCCGGTAACACATATATTAATAAAAGGCGAAGGAGGAAGTAACCCAAGAACAAAGCATTCAGCACACATTTCATTGACCTCTCCATTCTAACTGGGCCTGTACTTAGTTTCAACATTTGGCATGTGAAAGAAATGGTGGAGTATGCGTAATTCTTCCCAGAGGAAAGGTATCCTCAGGTTATATCTGAAAATCGTACATTTTTAAAGGAAAATTTGGAGAACCACCATTTAGGGTAGAAATAAACAATGGAGGAGAATTTAGAGAATCTACCAACAGCATCTGAAGCACTCACCTTTGTTACTTCAACTACACTATTAGAAGTGCTAGGTTCTGCAAGTATCAGTGTCAAGTGAGCTTTCTATAGGCTTACATAGTTTTAGGTCATTAAATATGAAATATCCGATTTTGAATCAAAAGTGTACTTTATTATATCCTGAACAAGAAGCAGTACAATTAATCAAAGTATGCGCCTAAACTGTCAACACAGTTTTGCCATCTTAACGGTAGCTTGTTTATGCCAGCAGTGAAGCCTGGAGAGCAAGTGCTGATGAAATCATGGAAGGCACTGTCCACAGCTTGTTGAAAATTGAATGTTTTTCCTTATAAGAAGTGGTCCAAAGCCTGGAAGAAGTGGTGGTCAG
>NW_012148494.1:25951-26244 GCF_000956105.1 Propithecus coquereli
GAGAACTATCCAGTTAAAAGGAAGAAGATTATTTACTATTTGTGAAGCTTGAAAATCTTACGGTGGGTGGTGGTCCTGGTTTAAAATGATCTAAGAAAGTCACCTCTGACAGTAAGACCAGGCTTCTGCCTCAGAGAGGCCTTCACTTCCAGCCCGGTTTGACTCCCAGCTGCCTACAAGTCTGTGCTTCTGGTATTAAATACTAATGAAAGGTTTCCTTTTTCTTTCCTAAATCTGCCCTCACAAACTTGACATCCTGGAATCAATTTGATCTACTTCAGAGCCCTATAAAT
>NW_012148494.1:26895-27327 GCF_000956105.1 Propithecus coquereli
TCATATTTATTTACTTTTTGAATAGGTACATGGTTCAAAATTAAAAAGATTCAAAAAGATATCCATACAAAGGTAAATCTTCCTCTCCCCACTCTATCCTCCTTTACCTCTCAGGAGAGAGCACTGTTGCTGGTTTTTTATGTATTTGTTTATATTTAGTCTATACAATTACAAAAGTGTGTGTGTGTGTGTGTGTGTGTGTGTGAGAGAGAGAGAGAGAGAGAGAGAGAGAGAGATAGGAAGATATAATTTTATGACCATATTTGGGTGTGGTGCTGATACATTTCCTTTGCCAGAAGGGAAGATTAGAGTTCCAGCGAGGGGAGTTATGACAATGGAGTTCTTTTGAGAGGCTCTGCTTTTAGGCAGATAACGGATTTCAGGAATTCAAATGCCTTCAGTTCAAAATAATTTTTATGCCACGTTGACTTA
>NW_012148494.1:29362-29710 GCF_000956105.1 Propithecus coquereli
TATAAGTTAAATGTACATAATATCTGCATTGTGTTCTCAAATATTATTACCATATATGTATTATCTCCATTGCGGGAATTGTTATAAATTAAACAATTTTCTTTCATATTTATTTACTTTTTGAATAGGTACATGGTTCAAAATTAAAAAGATTCAAAAAGATATCCATACAAAGATAAATCTTCCTCTCCCCACTCTATCCTCCTTTACTTTTCAGGAGAGAGCACAGTTGCTGGTTTTTTATGTATTTGTTTATATTTAGTCTATGCAATTACAAAAGTGTGTGTGTGTGTGTGTGTGTGTGTGTGTGTGTGTGAGAGAGAGAGAGAGAGAGAGAGAGAGAGATAG
>NW_012148495.1:0-343 GCF_000956105.1 Propithecus coquereli
TCATATTAAATTAAATAATCACTGGAATTCTGGCTGTAGCACAGAAATAATTGCTGTTTTTGACATATATACATTCTTAATAGATTTGCATGACCTTTTTCTTAGTGGTAGCTGAAAATTTGGTGAATTTTAAGAATCCTGAATGACAACTCTGCTGGATGAACAGCAGCACCAAGTTACTAGGGGTCCAATCACAAGAGCGTTTTTGCAACAATTTGGATGGAACTGGAGACCATTATCCTAAGTGTCAAATCTAATGAATGGAAAAACACTACATGTACTCACCAGTAAATTGGAACTAACTGATGAGCCACATGTGCATAGAGAGAAATAAAACTCAATG
>NW_012148495.1:11123-11517 GCF_000956105.1 Propithecus coquereli
AAGACAGAGCAATATTGTCCCCTGGGGTGTATAGGCCAGATACAGATGGTATGGCTTTGGGTTGGTTAGTTTATCAATGACATGTTCCTTTCTAGGTCCCTTGTTATCTTTAAGAATTTGGCCACCTCTGAGAGGGACAGTTTTCCCTAGCCAGAAACGCTTTTAATAGGTAAAAACATCATAACATACAGAAAATTTTTAAATATTTACAGTGTGGAGGTTTGAGCAGACAACTCAATTAATATATGACAGATGCCTTGACCCATGGGAGCTGTAAGATAATAATTATTTGTTGTTTTAATCTACTAATTTGTGGTAATGTGTTGCACAGAATACAAAACTAATACAAATGCGATTGGGTAGATCGTGCCTTTTTAATTCTTATTTTTATAAT
>NW_012148495.1:13636-14126 GCF_000956105.1 Propithecus coquereli
GAAACTAAACAACTTTCTGCTGATGTTGAGTCAAGGAGGAAATTAAGATGGGAATCAAAAGATTCTTTGAACTAAATGATAAGGGGGACACAAATTATGAAAAACTATGGAACACAGCTAAAGCAGTCCTGAGAGGAAAATTTACATTCATAAATGCCTACATCCAAAAGACAGAAAGATTACAAATCAATAATCTAATGAATCATCTTGGGGAACTGGAAAAAGATGAGAAAACCAATCTCAAACACAGCAGAAGAAAAGAAATAACCAAATCAGGGCACAACTAAATGAAATTGATAATAAAAGAACTATACAGAAGATTAATAAAGAAAAAAGTTGTTTCTTTGAAAAGGTAAACAAAATTGATGGGCCTATTGTTAGATTAACCAGAAGCAGAAAAGAAAGGACTCTAATAAGCTCAATCAGGAATGAAAAAGGAGAAATTACAACTGATATCACAAAAATACAAAATATCATCTCTGAATACTAT
>NW_012148495.1:14176-14940 GCF_000956105.1 Propithecus coquereli
AAACAGAAAATAAACAAAGAAGAAATGATCTTAAACAGAACTCTAGAACAAATGGACCTAACAGACACAGACGATTCTCTCCCCAAACCACTGAACATATGATCTTCTCATCAGCTCATGGAACATTCTCTAAGATTGATCAAATCCTAGGCCACAAAACATGTCTCAATAAATTTAAAAAAATACAAATTATGCCATGCATCTTCTCATACCACAGTGGAATAAAATTAGAAATCAGCTCTAACAGAAACACCCACTTCTACATAAAGTCATGGAAACTAAACAACTTACTGCTGATGTTGAGTCAAGGAGGAAATTAAGATGGGAATCAAAAGATTCTTTGAACTAAATGATAAGGGGGACACAAGTTATGAAAAACTATGGAACACAGCTAAAGCAGTCCTGAGAGGAAAATTTATATTCATAAATGCCTACATCCAAAAGACAGAAAGATTACAAATCAATAATCTAATGAATCATCTTGGGGAACTGGAAAAAGATGACAAAACCAATCTCAAACACAGCAGAAGAAAAGAAATAACCAAATCAGGGCACAACTAAATGAAATCGATAATAAAAGAACTATACAGAAGATTAATAAAGAAAAAAGTTGTTTCTTTGAAAAGGTAAACAAAATCGATGGGCCTACTGTTAGATTAACCAGAAGCGGAAAAGAAAGGACTCTAATAAGCTCAATCAGGAATGAAAAAGGAGAAATTACAACTGATATCACAAAAATACAAAATATCATCTCTGAATACTAT
>NW_012148495.1:16687-17056 GCF_000956105.1 Propithecus coquereli
AAACAGAAAATAAACAAAGAAGAAATGATCTTAAACAGAACTCTAGAACAAATGGACCTAACAGACACAGACGATTCTCTCCCCAAACCACTGAATATATGATCTTCTCATCAGCTCATGGAACATTCTCTAAGATTGATCAAATCCTAGGCCACAAAATATGTCTCAATAAATTTAAAAAAATACAAATTATGCCATGCATCTTCTCATACCACAGTGGAATAAAATTAGAAATCAACTCTAACAGAAACACTCACTTCTACATAAAGTCATGGAAACTAAACAACTTTCTGCTGATGTTGAGTCAAGGAGGAAATTAAGATGGGAATCAAAAGATTCTTTGAACTAAATGATAAGGGGGACACAAAT
>NW_012148495.1:19548-20926 GCF_000956105.1 Propithecus coquereli
GTTTGTTTTTCCACTCCTGAGATACTTCACTTAGGATAATGGTCTCCAGTCCCACCCAAATTGCTGCAAAAGACATTATTTTATTCCTTTTGATGACTGCCTGGTATACATATACCACATTTTCTTTATCCATTCATGAATTGATGGGCACTTAGGTTGGTTCTACATCTTGCAGTTGTGAATTGTGCTGTTAAAAATACCTGAGTGCAAGTGTCTTTTTGATAAAATGACTTATTTTCCTTTGGGAAAATACCAAGTAATGGGATTGCTAGATTGAATGGGAAGTCTACTTTTAGTTCTTTGAAGAATCTCCACACTTTTTTCCATAGATGTTGTACTAATTTGCAGTTCCACCAACAGTATATAACCATTCCTTTCTCTCTGCATTCATGTCACCATCTATTGTTTTTTATTTTTTCACTTTTTAATAATGACCATTCTGACAGGGATAAAGTGGTATCACATTGTGGTTTTAATTTGCATCTTAATGATATTAGTGATATTGAGCATTTTTTCATATTTTTTGGCCATTTGTCTACCTTCTTTTGAAAAACTGTTCATATCTCTTGCCCACTTGCTGATTTGTTTGAGTTGTTTGTAGATTCTAAACATTAGCCTTTTATCAGATGTATAGTTTGCCAATATTTTCTCCCATCCTGTAGGTCAACATTATAAAAGCCATATATGACAAACCTACAGCCAGCATCATATTGACTGGGAAAAAGTTGAAAGGATTCCCCTAAGAACTAGAGCAAGACAAGAGTGCCCAATGTCACCACTTCTATTTATCACAGTACTGGAAGTCCTAGTCAGAGCAATCAGATAATAAAAAGAAATAAAGGACACCCAAGTTGGGAAAGAGGAGGTCAAACTATCCTTGTGTGCTAACAGTATAATCTTGTATCTAGAAAACTCTAAAGACTTTATCAAAAAACTACTGGAATTGATAAATGAATTCAGAAAATTCACAGGTTACAAAATTAATATACACAAATCAGTAGCATTTCTATGTAATAATAGCAGTAAAGCTGAATGTCAAATTAAGGACACAGTACCATTTACAATAGCTACAAAGAAAATAAAATACCTAGGAATAAACTTAACCAAGGAGGTGAAAGATCTCTACAAGGAGAATGACAAAACACTGTTGAAAGAAATCACAGAGATACAAACAAATGGAAAAACTGCCCCATGTTTATGGCTTGGTAGAATCAACATTGTTAAAATGGCCATACTGTCCAAAGTAATATACAGATTTAACACAATCTCAATCAATACCAATGTCACATTTCAGATATTTAGAAAAACAATTCTAAACTTCATTTGGAATGAAAAAAGAGCCCAAATAGTCAAAGCAATCTTAAGCAAAAAGAACAAA
>NW_012148496.1:0-883 GCF_000956105.1 Propithecus coquereli
AAAAAAAAAAAAGGGCAGAGGGACGAGAAGGCTGCAACTCGGGTGCAGAGAGTCCGCGGCTCTCCAGGGGCCCAGGCAGCAGGCTGAGCACGGGCTCCTCACTGCCATCTCTGGGCCTTACCAGGCCCTACTTGTTGCCCCAGACGGCCACCTTTGTGTACAAAGGTGTTGGGAGGTAGCGGCCAGACTTCATGTAGGCAGAGATCCTCTTCAGGCCCTGAAAGGGGGAAAAATAAGGCCAGAGTTCAGGGTCTGCTGCCCACGAGGGCTGCGGCAGCCCACGGCAGGCACAGCGCTTCAGGGCCCTCACGACGGCCTTTCCCCGTGGGCCCAGGTGCGGGAGCATCTCCCGGTCTCTTAGGGTCCCCAGCGCTGCTAAGGGCATCTCCCAATCTAACTCACGGCACACCTGCGGAAGGGCTACCGCTTGTGGAGGCCCTGCACTGTGCTGGGTGCTCTGAATCCCCTACATAGTACAAGGTAGGCTAAGGAAATCCACCCAGCTACCCCGAAGGATTGGTTCTACTCTCTCCATTTAGCAGAAGGGAAACTGAGCTACACAGAGGTTCAGTGACTTCCTCAGGCTCACACAGCTAGTAAGTGGGACTGGGTTGGAAAGCAGCCTAGCTCAGGCTCTCTCCAGTTCTGGGCTCCTTCTGACAAATTCCCCTCTTCTCCTCCTCCCCGAAATGAGGCCCTCCCACATCCTCTCTGAACAAACATCCTCCTTTTTCACAGGGAGGCTCTTAGCTTGCCCGGGTTTGCCCACAGAGCAGGGACCTCTAGCAGCACAAAGGGGCTCAGAACAGGCCTGTGCAGCCTGCAGCGGAGCCCAGACCTCACCCAATGACTCAGCAAACCTGGACGAAAGTGGATAGGGGCC
>NW_012148496.1:13518-13959 GCF_000956105.1 Propithecus coquereli
ACAAAATGCACGTATGAAAACAGATTGGTGACCTTAAAAAAGAAATGTATTTATAAGTTAAAAGGCAAGGTTGTTCCCCTGCAGAGAAGTTACGGTTGCTTTGGAAATTAGTTAACACTTTATCAGGATTGCAAGGGATGAACCCGGTATATCAGTAAAGGTTTCAAACCGGCAGGTTAGTGTGGAGTAGGAGTTGAGGAGGACAGGAAGACTTCATCACATCCCTGTCAGGTCACAGAGGCCAGATGGTCCTCAGCTCTCTGCTACATTGGGGTGCTTGGGACTATGTTCCTGAGGCTGGCAAGATGCAGCCCTGTTGCGCACACTCCCCGCTCATTCAGACCTGGGCAGTACTCCCAGCTCAGGTACCCTGCGGGTATCCAGGCTCAGGAAGCAGCCTCTGGACTCAAAGTGAATTCCCGTGCACGTTTTCCTGTGCAC
>NW_012148496.1:25946-26861 GCF_000956105.1 Propithecus coquereli
CACAACAGAGACTCACCCTCAGCATCCCACACAAGACAAGCCCAGGGGTGTGGCCACTGTCCCCCACACCCTGCAGCCAGCCCCACTCACACAGGTTGTGCTTGCGGGCAATGTAGCGCAGGATGGCATTGCTCTGGGTGATCTTGTGAGCCCCATCAATTAAGTAGGGCAGCTGGATGGGCAACCGGGGAGGTCAGTTGGGCCACCAGGCTCCCCAGTATCCCCTTCCCTTAAGCAAGGGCAGACATGAGACCTGGCACTCACTGTGCCTACCCACGGCCCTAAGTAAGAATACTGTCGGATGGATGAGTGAGCTGGGACACAGAACATCATGGAAAGGCAGCGTGGAGAGCCGGGGATGAGAGGAATGGAGAAAAAGGCACCTGATCCCAAAACCTCTGAGCTGGGAAAGGACATGGACATAGAGACACCTTCACTGTCCCCAAAACCACCCCTTCCTCTGCACCTACGTTGGGAAAGTCCAGGCCCAGCTTGAATTTTTCATTCAGCCACTGGCTTCTGTCATAGTCAGGAGCTGTGGTGGAGAAGACGAGTGAAAACAAACCTCCCCAGACTCCAGCCCTCCTTCCCCAGGGACCCTCCCAAGGAGTCAGAGGCAACAGGCCCTGAGGCAGCTGGATCTAGAACCTCAACCATTCAGTCTCCCATTCCAAGGTGGGGACCGAGGAGGAGGGTAGGGTAAAGCATGCTAGCAAGGGCTCTGGACTCTGTCCCACTGAGGCTTGCAAAGGTTTAGGCAACCGCAGGGGGGAACCCAGCACCCCCTCCAGCATCCTGCCTGGGAAGGCCTGCCTGTCCCCTCAAAGGGCTTCAAGGAAAGCCGGGCTGCAGCTCCAGCCTGAGGTGGGCAGAGGTCCGGACAAGAGGGTGCCATTACCATCCCCCATCGTGTAC
>NW_012148496.1:39946-41377 GCF_000956105.1 Propithecus coquereli
TCTTTTTTCTGTCTGGGCCTTGAAAGTTTGGTTGATGCCCGCCCACACTGGTGAAGGTGATCTTCTTTACTCAGTCTACTGATCCAAACGCTAATCTCTTCTGGAAACACCTCACAGACACAACCACAAATAATGTTTTACCAGCTATCTGGGCATCCCTTAGACCAATCAAGTTGACACATAAAATTAACCATTATGTTATGTGGTAGGAAACCTAGAACAGAATCACAGTTAATTACGTTGTGCTTAGAGAGAGAAAAGGTTTTGACTACCACAAGCTCATCTTTTAACCTTTCTCCAGCAATTGACTAGGCCTCAGGTACAGAATGAGAAAACAGAGGGTTTCACACAGAGGTATTCATCAACAGGGATTCCTACAGACAGTGCTTCATCAGGCATAAACACGCACAACCAATAAACAAAAAAGGTAAATGTAAAAAATTTCAACATAGTATTATAAATCTTTAAAAGTATCATAAGGTGAAACTATAATTCCCCAAAATGCCTAAGGTAGTATACAAAGATCCATGTGCCTTGCCTGTGACACCATAAATCCATTATTGTCTTTGGAGAACAGCCAAATAATGTTATACTAGCACAAAACCATTCTTACCCTTTGCCTTACACCATCTGCTTTGGGGATCTACCCAGACGAAGTAACCAAAATGGGGGAAGCAATTAGTTTAAAGATGACCATACAGCTATAAAAAAACAAAAAGAAATTAGAAAAATCCACAGGCCCAATAGCGTTAGAATGACTGGGCAAACTATAATTTATCTACAGATGCAATGCCAGATAATATGCACACATGTGGAATGCCAACATGAACAGATTTTTAAGTGAAATGTCAAAGACAAAAAAACTGCAGAACCTAAGAATATATATACACAACAATCATACCTACCAAAAGAGGTAGGCATGAATAAAAATCAAGAGAATTTGAAGAGACACACCAAGTTAGAATATAATTTGCTTAATAACTATTCACTGAGCACCTACTACGTTCCAGGGCTGTTCTAGGTGTTATGCAAACATCGTACCATCAGTGAGCAGAAAGAGACAAAGTATGTGACCTCATGGCATTGACATCCTATGGGGGAAAGCAAACACAAGCACATGAATAATATATGACATAATTTTTTATACGTATACTTTTCATTGAAGTGTAACTTACATGCAGTAAAGCGCACGTATCTTAAGTGTATACCTTTATGGCTTTTTCTACTTGTATACTCTTCTGTAATCACCACGCAGATCAAGACAGAAAACATTTCCAACACTGCACCAGGTCCCTTCAATAAGCGACCTTCCACCGCCACCAAGGTCACCATTCATCATTCTGGCCTCTAACACCATGGAGTCATTTCCCTTGTTCTTGATTTTCATGTAAATGAAATGATATAGTATGCACTTCTTTCTGTCTCCATCCT
>NW_012148496.1:53988-56579 GCF_000956105.1 Propithecus coquereli
AAAAAAAAAAAAAAAGTATAAAGCAGGAACACTGAGTCTGTATACTAATCTAATCTATTTCTCTAAATACAGAGACATGTGGTCAGGAGTGAAGCAGGAATAGCCTTGAAGTTTAAGATAGTTCCAGCTGCACATTGTCTGCTGGGCAGGCATTTCAATCAGCTTCTCAGCTTTGGGCTCAAACCGAGCTCTGCTGTGCAATAAGCTCTAGGCGATGGCTTGCAGCATCTAAGAAACATTGCTTTGCAAACATGTTCTGACAATGCCTCCCTTTGTTTGGAGCGGGTTCTAGTCTATGAACTGACACGCCCACAGATTCCTTCAAAGCAGATTTAATTTCTGGAGTGGTCTATATTTTAAGGGTGAATTCAGGTCTGTGATAGCATTTTTAAAAATGAACAAATAAAAATTAGGTCAGGGCTATCCAAGGAGATTTCTAACAAAATTATTAAGAATATGTGAAAAGCACTGAGAGTTAACAGTACAATTTGATGAAAAAAAGAACCTTTATTAATCTGGGTATAAAATAACTGAATTGTTTTACATGACAGATCCAAATTCTAATTTTACTCCTTTAGTTCATTATTTTTGTAACAGATTATAGTAAGGACTCAATTAATATTCTTCTATTTGTATATATTTGGGCATACACAGATATATAAACATACAAATAGGTAAAACTTTAAAGCTTTTTTAAAAAATTGTCGTACCAGGCACAGTGGCTCACACCTATAATTCCAGCACTTTGGGAGGCTAAGGCAGGAGGATTGCTAGAGCCCAGGGCTTTGAGACCACCTGGACAACAGAGCAAGACCCCATCTCTACAAAATATAAAAAAAAAATTAGCCAGGCATGGTGTCCTGCCTCTGTAGTCTCAGCTACTCAGGAGACTGAGGCAGGAGGATCACTTAAGCCCAGGAGTTCAAGGCTGCAGTGAGCTATGATGACACCACTGCACTCCTGCCTGGTTTGCAGAATGGGACCTTATCTCAAAAAAAAAAAAAAGTAGTAACAACACTTAACATAGGATCTACTCTCTTAACAAATTTTAAGTGCACAGTACAGTATTGTTAACAACAGGCACAGTGTTGTACAGCAGATCTCTAGAACTTATTCACCTTATGTAACTGAAACTTTATACCTGTTAAACAGCAACTCCCCACTTCCTCCTCCTCCCAGGCCCTGGCAACCACCATTCTTGTCTCGACTTCCATGGGTTTGACTACTTTAGATACTTCATGTAAGTAGAATTGTGCAGTATTTGTTCTTCTGTGACTGGCTAATTTCACTTAGTACAATGTCCTCCAGGTTCATCCATAGTGTCATATATTGCAGAATTTCCTCTTTTTTTAAGGCTGAATAATATTCTACTATATGTATATATCACATTTTCTTTATCCATTTATCTGGTGATGAACATTTAGGTTGTTTCCACGTCTGGACTATTGTGAATAATCCTACAGTGAACAAAGGAGTGTTAATATCTCTTTGAGATACTGATTTCAATTCTTTTGGATATATGCCCAGAAGTAGGATTGCTGGCTCAATATGGTAGTTCTATTTTTAATTTTTTGAGGAACCTCTATACTGTTTTTCATAGTTGTTGCACCATTTGATTTTCCTACCAACAGTGTATAAGAGTTCCAGTTTCTTCTCCACAGCACTTATTACCTTATTACCTTATTACCTTCTGGAGGGATTGGGGAGTTTGTTTATTTTGTTTTATTTTATTTTTTACCTTTTGTTTTTTTGACAATAGCCATCCTAACAGGTGTGAGGTGATATCTCACTGTGGTTTTGATTTGCATTTCTCTTATGATAGTGATGTTGATCATCTTTTCATACATTAATACCTGTCAGCCATTTATATCTTCTTTGGAGAAATGTCTTTTGGAGTCCTTTCCAAGGATGGTTCAACATATGCAAATCAATTAATGTGATATACCACATTAATAAAATGAAGGATAAAAATCAGATGGTTATTTCAATAGATGCAGAAAAAAAGCATTTGACAAAATTTTTACCTTTCTTGGTAAAAAAATCTCAACAAACTAGGTATAGAAGGAATTTACCCCAAGTGTAATAAAGGCCATATATGACAAGCCCACAGCTAACATCACACTCAACAGTGAAAAACTGAAAGCTTTTTCTCTAAGATCAGGAACAAGGCAAAGGATGCCCACTCTTGCCACTTGTATTCAACATAGTATTGGAAGTCCTAGCAGAGCAATTAGTCGAGGAAAAGAAATAAAATTTATCCAAACTGGAAAAGAAGTAAAAGTATCTCTATTGGCAGATGACGTGATCTTATATGTAGAAAACTCTAAAGACTCCACAAAAAATCGTGTTAGAACTAATAACAAGTTGAATAAAGTTGCAGGATACAAAAATCAAAAAACACAACAGTCCGGGCGTGATGGCTCATACCTGTAATCCTAGCACTTTGGGAGGCCAAGGTGGGAGGATTGCTTGAGGCCAGGAGTTCGAGACCAGCCTGAGCAAGAGCGAGACCCTGTCTCTACTAAACATAGAGAAATTAGCTGGGCGTGGTGGCTTGTGCCTACAGTCACAGCAACTCGGGAGGCTGAGGC
>NW_012148496.1:58220-59085 GCF_000956105.1 Propithecus coquereli
TTTATTTAAATATATTTCTTGGCTCCACAAGCACTGCTGACGGGCAGTGGGGGTGGGAGCCCCAGAGGGGCGAGCGCGTCCGCAAGCTGGCCCAGCAATGCCCAAAGCCCTGCAAGCTCCTGAGCCAGAGTGAGCCCCCCTTGCCATGGGGGTGGGAGGGAAGCAGTGAGGGGTGCAGGGAGGAAGGTGGGGCAGGGGGAGAGCAGAAGCACCCCTGAGGCGGAGAGACCTAGCCATGCTGGCGGCCGCTCCCTTCCTGGCCAGTCCGTCCTCCTCTCTTTCCAAGTTTCCTCCCCTCACGGGTGGCCCAGAAGGAAGAGCACGTTCAGACGCTGTCGCAGCTGTTCCTCACACCCTCACTAAACAAGCAGAACAAACCTGAAAAGCACCGGCTCCCGCTGTCCAGAGGGGCTTCTAACTGAGCCACAATCCACATGCCTTCAACCCTGGGAGTCTCTTTCCCTTCATGCCTTCGTTGTCACCAAAAGTGAGAGTTTGAAAAGTTGTAAATCCGTCCCTTTAATGAAATATATGTACGTTGTACACAACCACAGAAAACTCTTTGTGAAACTGGTGAACCAATACTCGCTGCAGCTAAGTGCCCCGAAGGCATGTCGTCTGTTATACGAATATCTACAGACAGCCATGACGGGAAAAGCTCAATGTAAGCAGATCACAAAAAGAGGGGAAAATGGTCAGACATCAGGTGAAAATAGGCAGAGAGGAGACTCAGAATTCAGAGGCAGCCTTTCCCTGTGGCCCGGGGTTCGAATTCTGACTTTGCTCTTTACCAGCTGGGGGACCTCAGACAAGTTCCTTGACCTCTCTGTACTTGAATTTCCTCCTCTGATATGGCAGTACGTAC
>NW_012148496.1:59135-60528 GCF_000956105.1 Propithecus coquereli
TTCCTAGAGATGGGCAGAAGTGAACACTAAATCTCCTGTTGTAGGTCATAGGTGAGTGGTTTGGAAGTGCGGTTCCTATCTGTTGACGATAAAGCTGGAGGTATTGTATGAGTTTCTTGCAATTCTTAATCATATTTCATTGTAATTGTAATAGGGTAGAATCTAAGATTGGTGGTGAAATTTTCAAACACATGGACTGACCTTTTTTTGAGGGAGAGGAGGGGTCCTGCTATGTTGCCCAGGCTGGAGTGCAGGACTGCAGTGGCTATTCACAGGTGCAATCACAGCTCACTGCAGCCTCAAACTCCTGGGCTCAAGCAATTCTCCCACCTGAGTCTTCTAAGTAGCTGGCGTTACAGGCGTGCAGCACCATGCCCAGGTTGGCCGCTTATTAATTCATAAGGAGATAACCTTTGGGTCCAAGAGGGGGTTGATCTTATACACATTAAAGCTAATGGTAATATTTCAGGCCACAGGAGTTTGAGGAGCTTTGTTAATTTTAGTTTTACAATTCCATTAGTTCTATTTTTCCTAAGGAATGTGGATGATGAGGACAGTAAAGTTTTTGGGTAAAAAGCCAACTTTACAGAGTTCCTTAATGACAATATCAGTAAAATGAGTGTCTTTGTCATTATTAGAGAGATGAGTGGGAATTCCCAGGTTGGAAAACAAAATCAAGCAAAAATGTTTGCCACGGTTAGAGCCATAGCACTCCAGCAAGGAAGCTGTTTATAATCCATTGCAGAAGGCACTTGTCTAAAGTCCATTTGGAGGCACATAGGGCCCTCAAGACCCTGGTTCTTGTCCATATGTCATCTTTACAGCTACGAGGATCACGTTGTTGGCAGCAGGACGTGTTTTAAAAACATCCTTCGGAATACCTCTAGAATTACCCCACCAATATTGGTTTAATACTGTTGCCAATTTATCCCTGCTATTATGAGTAATGTCATAAAGCATTTTTGCAAAACTCCACTATAAAGTATTTGGCATTATCAGTCAGCCATTCTGAAAGCAAAAACATAATCTCTATGTGCCCAACGTTAGCTACTCTCCCAGCAAAACAGGTCCCAGGCAGGATCGTCACAAGAGATTTGTAAATAATAGAGACAGAGAAATAACAGAGACAGAGACAAAGTGCAGTTTAAAGTGATGGGGGAGTCAGGGGTCCTCCAGCATTCCTGTGAGCTTGTGAGGCACCGAGTGAAATCCCACATCAGTATTTATTGTTACAGCAAGCAGTTGTCCCTGATTAAAGAATATGTGTACAGTTCATTCGTTGAGGTTTCAAGGCTCCCCAAAGGTTTCAAGGGATCCTTACCTAATTCTGTCTACAAGAATAGATGGTTACAAAATTTTTCTAAGATAAACATGTTAAGCCCTAAGTTAGAAA
>NW_012148496.1:60578-61907 GCF_000956105.1 Propithecus coquereli
GAGGAGGATGGGGTCATCACCTCGAAACGGGCCATGAAGTCCTTCAGGTTGGGGAACGCGTCCAGGCACTTGGGCTCAAATATACGGTGCAGGTCAAGGACATCGTAAGTGAGGAAATCCACAAAGGTGATCTGCAGAAGGCCAACAATGAGTGGGCTGGAAGCTCCAGGACACAGGAAATATGACAATTCTCATTCCCTATCACCGGCCCCTTTACCTTGTCCCCTGCAAACCAGGGCCGTGTCCCCAGGAACTGTGAGAAGTGCTTCATTTTTTCAGGAATTTCCTCCAAGTACTGGGGCTTCAGTTTCTCCTGAGACAGAGAATAGCTGTCATCACCCTCAGACACCAGCGCCCCGGGGAACAGAGGCAGGCCTCCCCAGGGCTGTGCATGACCCCCTGGCCACAGGTGAGCAGCCATCTTCCCCACAACTGGAACTGGGTCAGTGCCCAGCCCTCCATTAATACATCAGCATTGATTAGGCTCCTACTGACTACCACACCATATCTGACATCATGGGAAGGCAGAGAGGATTAAGATTGTCCCTGAATCTGTCACCACTGATCCCAAAACAAGTCTCCTGTGGGTCAGACCCAGGAGCACCCTGAGCACCCGGCAGGCTCTGCACTGAGACGGCAGGCAGAACGACAACAGTACAGAATGAAAAGAGCTCAGGGAAATAAGTCAAAAGTTCTACCTACTGGGATGGCAGAGGAATGCAATGGATGTTTCAGTAGTTTTTGAAAGTTTGGGAGAGTTTCATCTTGAAAAGGAGGGAGAGGCATAGGGCTCTCTGGTGACCCTGAGCTTCCCATTAAGAAAACACCCTGATCCCTGTTGGTGTCAAGGAGAAGCACGAGAAAAATAGTAGCCCAGAAGTCCACAAATGAAGGTGCTATTTCATTTCCCCATCTTGTACTTGTTTTTCTCCTAACTTTGTGTGTACTGCACGAGTAGGCAGATGGGGTGAACCACCTAGGAGAGATGGCTCACAGCTGAGGACAGAGGGCTAAGGTATGGAGAATTCTGAACACATGACTTTATTGCCTAGGAAATGAATTTCAACCTTGGGTATCTGAACTTCCTAAGACTAGCAGGGACTGATTTAGGATTTTCATTTGATACAGTTTATTGTTAAGAGGGTCACTCTGGTACAGTTTAAGGAACCCCCTGGAGTATCAGTAGCCATTAAAACTTTAACTCATTCAGCCTGAGCAAGAGCAAGACCCCGCCTCTACTAAAACTAGAAAGAAATTAATCGGCCAACTAAAAATATATAGAAAAAATTAGCCGGGCATGGTGGCGCATGCCTGTAGTCCCAGCTACTC
>NW_012148496.1:63300-65097 GCF_000956105.1 Propithecus coquereli
AGGCCCTCGTGAGAGGGACAGGCAGCGGCTCCAGCGCGCCCTGTAGAGCAGCCGTCCCCACAAGCGCGCCCCCGCTGCTCAGCCCTTGCCCCGCCGCCCAGGCGGCCCCTCGCTCACCCCGCGGATGTCCCAGTAACCCAGTGTCATCGGCATGGCGCGGGTTGCCGTGGACTGCGTGGACGGGCCTTGGCGGGGCTGGGCTGCGACTGTCTCCGGATGCCGGGGAAAACAGGTTCTCTCCGACCTGCTGGGCTCCGCGGGTCTTAAATGTCGTCACTTCCGACAAGTCTTCCGGGATGCGCAGGCGCAGGAGGCCGGGAGCGGGCAGCCTGAGCCTCAGTGGGAGGAGGGAGTTCAGATCCGCTGCGCCTACCAGCCCCCAGGGTTCAGGGAGCCAGGTCTGGGCGCCCAGAAGCCGAAGTAGAGCTCGGGCTCACCTGCTTCCCCGGCCCTGCCCCCATCCACACCTCTGCTACGTGGCAGGGGTTGGCCGTGCACCTGGGAGAAAAGCCAGATCTTAAAAGTGCAGAGCTCTTCTCCC
The DNA here is from genome assembly GCF_000956105.1 of Propithecus coquereli. Classification (NCBI taxonomy): domain Eukaryota; kingdom Metazoa; phylum Chordata; class Mammalia; order Primates; family Indriidae; genus Propithecus; species Propithecus coquereli. The sequence goes on from NW_012148496.1 coordinate 63,842, forward strand.
TTCTCTTCGCCTCTTGGCTGCCGAGTTCCCATGGGCCCTGGGAGCCTCAGGCTGCCAAGGTCTGGCCAAAGAGCGGTGTCCCCAACCCGAGAATTTAGATCAGCACTTCATCCCTATTAAGTCATAGAAATCTGATCGTGTGCTCATCTCTGCTAAGTTAGGGAGCTTGGAGAGTATGTCACTGGTGCGGCAGAACTCAGTTTCTGTTGCGGATGCTCCTCGCCCATTTAGACTGGGCTCTGAGACCAGGGTCCAGGCTGAGGAAGAGGCCTCTGTGTCAAGGTGGATTCCCATGTAGGTTTGCCTACATGGTGCGGTGGCACCGTGCACATACACAAGTGCTTGGACTTCTGAATAGTTATATTTCTCATTATACATTGAGTTTGTCATTCTGAGTTTTAAACATCTTGAGGTAAGAAAGATAACATTTCCAGATTCAACTGAGAAAATGATTTTTTAAGAAAGCTATCACCCATGAGAATTATAATTTTGAACGACATAGAAGAGATATTGTTACATTAGTATTCATCCATTTGGTCATTTCTTTATTGCAAAAACAGTTGTTGAGATCCTACCATATCCTAGGCACTCCGAATAAGACAAACCAAGAAGGTTGTCGTTTGGCTGCCTAAGACTGGAAGTCAGGTGGGAACTGCAGGGGAGAGATTTTGAAAATACGGACACATCTTAGTGTGTTTACGCACTGAGAGGCAGTGGAGGGGGACAGAGGTGGAGTGCAGCGGACAGGAGCAATCCATGCTCAGGCCAGGACTCTGAGGAGCCAGGAACATGGGCCCAGGACACAGGCGGCTTGTTCAGCAGGAGGAGGACTCTGCGGGAGGGGAAGGACTAGACCAGGGGGTCTCAAAAGCAGGCTCCACAGTGGCCGAGGATCCCAACGGATGAAACGGGTCTGCGCCAGGCAGTCGGGAGCAGCAGGGATGAGGGAAACTTAAAAGTGGTGTCCTTGAGAAGAATGTGTATTGTGTTTTTTGTTTGTTTGTTTGTTTAGACGCAATGTCTGTCTCCCCAAGTAGAATGCCGTGGCGTCACCACAGCTCACGGCAACCTCAAACTCCTGGGCTCAAGCTGCCTTAGCCTCCCGAGTAGCTGGGACTACAGGTGCACGCCACCACGCTCAGCTGATTTTTCTATTTTAAGTAGAGACAGGGTCTCACTTTTGCTCAGGCTGGTCTCAAACTCCTGACCTCAAGCAATCTTCCCTCCTCAGCCTTCCAGGGTGCTAGGATTACAGG
>NW_012148496.1:67172-68404 GCF_000956105.1 Propithecus coquereli
CAAATCCTAAACCCCAAGGTGATGGTATTAGGAGGTGGGGCTTTTGGGAAATGATTAAGACATGAGGGTGGAGCCCTCATGGATGGGATAGTCCCCTTATAAAAGAGACCCCAAAGAGGCCCCCACTCCTTCTGCCAAGTGAGGACACAGTGAAAAGGCACCATCTATGAACCAGGAAACAGCCCTCACCAGACACCAAATCTGCCAGTGCCTTGGTCTTGGACTCCCCAGCCTCCAGAACTGTGAAAAATAAATATCGGTAGGTTATAAGTTACCCAGTCTATGTTATTCTGTGATAGCAGCCCAAATGGACTAAGACAACCCCCCAACTCAAACCTTGAGAAAGTCGTGGTGGACTGTTACACCTGTCAAATCTGAGTCTTTCGGGCAACCACACCTTGAGGGGGAGGAGGGATGGGATCTCCCTGAAAGGGGCTATTTGTTCTCACTAACAATCAGAGAGGCTAGCCTGGGCTGGAAGAGAGGGATAGGGGAGGGATGAAGGGGGAGGGAGACAATTTGGCCTGGAATCGGAGGTGCGGGGAGCCCCGAGGTCCATGTCGATAGAGGCTGAATTTGGGGTTTGGAAGTTGTGTGGGCTCTTAGTACAGCTTGGGACTTGGCTACACACAGTGAACCCCTCTAAAGATACAACTAGCTTTTTTAGCTTAGCTGCCTCGTGCTGGGGAGATTCGCATCCTCATGGTGAAAGGGGGCTGACGACAGCACCTACCCCAGAGGTCGGCTGTGAGGATTAGGTGAGAGGAAGCAGTTGGAGCTGCTCGGCACACGGTGTTAGCTTGATGATGATGATGATGATGATGATGATGGTAATTCCAGGCCCTGAGGTAGAAAGACAGTGGTCGGGATGTCCCCATAGGAGACCATGAAGCCTGGCTGCAGGCAGCCACACTGGGGTCAAAGCAGAGGCACAGGGGACGAGTGTGGAGCAGTGCTCCAGACAGAGCACAGAGACACCGTACATGTGATCTGGCACTAGGGCCAAAGAGAGCTCCTGGTGTGCAAAGATGGGTATAAAATGAAGTGCCATCTCAGGGTAGTCAGAGTGGGAACACACAGGCGCCCCGAGCTCACTGGTTCTTTCCACGGAATCAGCACGGTAATTCTGAATACATCCTTCTATTTCTTTTTCATATATCCCCAAGCTAAGAAAAGCTAGCAAGACTGGAAGGGCAGTTTGTCCATCAACGCTGCACATCAGAGTTGGCCGC
>NW_012148496.1:68454-68872 GCF_000956105.1 Propithecus coquereli
TAGAGACAGGGTCTCACTTTTGCTCAGGCTGGTCTCAAACTCCTGACCTCAAGCAATCTTCCCTCCTCAGCCTTCCAGGGTGCTAGGATTACAGGCGTGAGCCACCGTGCCTGGCCTGTATGGTGTTCTTGTTAGATAGAATTTTCTGCATGTGAGTTCTAGCTGTCCACTGTGGTGTTCAAGTCCGCTATTTCCTGCTTCTGTCTGGTTGTCCCTTCCATTATTGAGAATGAAGTATCGAGGCCTCCCATTGTTGTTGTAGAACTATTTCTCCCCTCAATTCTGCCAGTTTTGGCAGCATATATCTTGCTTTATTCCCACTGTGAGAATTGTGGCCTATATGACAGAGAAATCGATTATCCCTCCTAGACATTCTCCCAGATTATCTGCGCAGTCCTCCTTTTGGAAGTTTCCGTAT
>NW_012148496.1:80619-82957 GCF_000956105.1 Propithecus coquereli
CTGGTGCATCAACATAATATTGACCTCTTACCTGACACATCAACTAACCTATTACCTGGCAGGCAATTGGCCACCTGATATCCCACCCCTCAGACCACCCCAACTTAATAAAAGTGGGAAAAATCGGGTAGACGGAGCTCAGAATTTGGTGGGGAGGCCCCTCTGAGCCCACCGGCAAATAAACTTTGATTCTCCGACTCTCCATGTGCCGCTCGGTTTGTCCTCGGGACCACTCGCTGTAACACTTGCTGTAACGCTACTACATATCCTTTCTCACCAAATTTTCCAAACACCTCTTTGAATTATTTCTTTCTTCCCCTATTTTATGGATGAGAAAACTGAGGTTCAGGGAAATTAAGTAACTTGCCCAAAGACGCACAGTTATATTTGATCGAGTCCAGTCAACCCCAAGGCCTGGGTCTACCCAGAACACCGCACCACCTACAAAAGGCTACAGGGTGAAGCCACAGGACCCAAACATCCAACAACAATCCAAGACTGTTTCCAAACACCATGGGAGCTGATAATCCACAAACTTGGCACGAAGTAAGAGGTTCTCACAAGCCAAGCACAGTGGATGTTTCTTAGAATGCTTTGTGTCCTCTGTGTTCATTACCAGCAAGAAATGACACTTCACAAGGCCATGTAGATCCTATATGCACACCTAGACAGGGTAACAAGGCCACACGTACGCCACTGAGAGACCAGAGCCAGAGAGAATGTGTCAGGAAGCTTCAAGAGCAGTGCACCAGGCCACAAAAACAGCATTGGCTGCAAAAACTCCCAGTATTAAGCCTTTTGGGTTTACTGTTGCTGTCTCCTGTGAACTAAAATAAAATTTTAAGGCTCACCCCCCGCCCCCCACCGGCTGACTGAATGGACCCCCTCACAGCCAAAGGAATATCCTGAAGCTAAATTGTCTGCCAGGAGGAAGGAAGTCAGACATGCCTCATCATGCCCCCCTCCCTTCTCAGAGACATCCTTTGTAACCCATTATCAGGCCTGAGGGTATGCAAGACAAACCTGCATGTCCTCAATTTACACAACAAATCTATGTCCCTTGGTTTATCTCTGATAAGCAGCTCCTAATGTTGAAACATTCCAAGCCTTTGGACAAAGCTTCATGTCTTTAACCAATTACAAGCCAAAGAATCTTCAAACCCACCTATAACCTGTAAGCTCCCCCCTACCCCCCTTCCCCCCCTTCGAGATGGCCCACCTTTTTGGGCCAAACCAATGTATGCCTCCCACGTATTGATTTATGACTTTACCTGTAAGCCCTGTCTCCCTGAAACATATAAAACCAAACCGTAACCCAGCCACACCACGTCCACTTGCTCAGGGACTCTTGGGCGTGGCTCCGGGTCATGGTCCTCAAATTTGGCTCAGAGTTAATCTCTTTAAAATTATTTTACAGAGTTTGGTCTTTTTTTTTCATTGACACTGCCTACATACAAAGACAGTGTACAGAGAGAATGGGCCCACGCGGGTAGGCCATGCAGTGGCCCTGGCAAGAATGCAAGGCAGATTGTAGGGATGGCCCCAGGAGACTGGAGCTGGGCCATCTACGCATTCGGGGATCCGAACTGGGGTTAGGGACAAGCAAGAATCTCCAAGTAGCAATATGGTGATTGTGTAGTACTAGGCCTCAAAAATATGAAAAGTTATCATGAAAACGCTGTTTCAAGACTCATTCCTGTCTATAGAGTTAAAAGCTTGTACTTTGTAAACCTCGCCCTTAATAGAAAAATCTGTACTCTGTAAGCAATAACCTTGTAACTGATTGCGTAAACCCCCCAGCTGTCTGCAGTCAAATTTACTGTACTTGCCTCACCCAAGAAAGAATGCTCCCTGCCTTAACTGGTGCTATCTGCTTCTGTAACCTTGCTTGCTCAAAGATTGTAATCAGTCCCGAGGCCAGGCAGGTGGTCCGAGGCAGGTCTCAGACCCCGCAGCTATGGAATGCATGATGTAATTATTTTTGTTCCACTTTGTCGTGTCTAATGTCACGTAGCCCCCCCAAATTAGTATAAAGCCTTCTCACCTTTTCAGCTCAGAGCTGCTCTCTGCACTGCTGCCTCTCAGCGGCGCAGAGGGTAGTCGCCGGCCAGCTAATAAAGACTCGCAATTTGGCTCAATTCGGTCTCTCGGTGGTCACTTCTCGCACTCTGTACCATTACAATTGCGGTGGTGGAGCATCAGGGGTCGGGGACACCCCCAGAGGAGGGGCTGTGGAAACTGGGGCTCTCAGTAGACAAGCTGAGGTTCCAGACAGACTCCAGCCTGGCTGAGAACTGCGCAGTTAAACAGGAAGCAGAGATACTGGCTCATGCAGCCG
>NW_012148496.1:84304-110619 GCF_000956105.1 Propithecus coquereli
GGCTGGCCAAGGGTAGCAGAGGGAGGTTTGCTCTCAAAGGAATTAGGTAAAAAGCCTGCAGCCAAGTGTGAGATCAAACCTTGGAACATCAGTGCTGTGAGGGACGCTAGTTGAGCATTTAGTCCCAAATATCATGAGAACTGCTGGAAGTCTCACAGGTACGGCGGGCAGAGCGGACTGAAGATGGTGCACATTTATCGAGCACTGACTGTGTGCACAGTGCTGGTCAAAGGGCTTTTCACATACGAGCGGATTTCATCTCCCAAACAAGCCCCACTGAATGAAGCTTTTGTGAAGTCTGAATTTTGTGTATTTTGTTCACTGCTGAATTTCACAAGAGTGACTGGCACGTATTAGATATCTGATACAAGTTTGGTGAAAGAATGAACCCAGCGCTCCTCTGGCCACAGAGCCCCATGCCTGCTCCTGGGCAACATGGGAAGCCTGGTGAACGCCGACAAATCCCACATTTACTGGACGCCATGGTTACCCGTAGGGTTGCACGTGACTAATACCCTACAGGGACCTAAATCCCCGCCCGATTCTGGGAACGCCAATCCAGCAGCGCCCCTGGTGGCCAAACGTGCAGCTCCCAAGCCCTGCCCGCGGAATCCGGGCTTCGGCCCTCGCTCCATCTGCTCTGCTGCGCCTGCAAGGGGGTCGGCTCTGGCTGCACGACAGGGACAGCCTGTTAGGCGCCACCTCACCCTACAGCTCATTGGGCTTTTCTGGGTCTTTGCCCGGGGACTTAAGCCACATCCCCCAGTGGCCAGAACAAAGACTTTGGGGCATCCGGAGGTGCAACCCTAGGAAGTAGCATTTGGAGAATAATGGCCATCCTTTCTTGAACAGCTAGCTGAGCGCTGGCCACTTTGCACACATTTTACTCCTTACCACCTCCCCATGAAATGAGTAGTGTTACTACCCTCTCTTTACCAGTAAGAACACTGAGGCTGATTGTTTTTTCTCACTTTTTTACACTGAAATGAAATTCACATAACAAAATGAACCATTTTTAAATTTAAACTTGCAACTCATTTATTATGAGTAAAGAGACAATAACATTTGTCATTCAGATAGAAAATTTTTGAGACTAAAAGGTGACACCAGTCATGATTTTGCTGGAGGAGCACATGTAACAAGTACTTTCTCAAGGAAACAGGGCTATATGGTCACCCTAAAAATGACACAGTTAAAGCATACATTCAATGGCCATTTGGAAAATGAACCATTTTAAAATGAGCAATTCAGTAGCAATTAGTACATTTACAATGTTGGGCAACCACCACCTTATCTAATTTCAAAACATTTTCATCACCCCCCAAAAGAAACCCCATACCCATTAAGCCATTGCTGCCATCACCCCCTTTAACCCAGCCCCTGGAAACCACCATCTGTATTATGTCCCTATGGATTTACCTATTCTGGATTTTTCCTATAAATGGGACACGTAAACTTTTGTGTCTGGCTTCTTTCACTTAGCATAATGTTTTCAAGGTTCATCCACGTCATGGCGTGTATCAGACCTTAATTCCTTTTTATGGCTAAATACTATTCCATTGTATGGATATAACACATTATGTTTATCCATTTATTTGTTGCTGCACACCTGGGCTATTTACACCTTTTCACCATCGTGACTAGTGCGCTGTACACGTGTGTACATGTATTTGGTCGAGTCCTAGTTTTCAGTTCTCTTAGATGGACATGCCTAGGAGGGGAATTGCTGGGTCATGTGGTAGTTCCATGTGTAACTTTTTCAGAAACCACCCAGCTGTTTTCCACAGCGGCTGCACCATTGTACATTTCCATCAGCAATCATGAGGGTTCCAATTTATCTGCGTCCTTGCCAACACTTATTATTTTCCATTTTTGTCCTATTGTAGTCATCCTAGTGGGCGTAAAGTTGTACTGAGCCTGATTTTTAAGTGAATTTATTTAAAATCAATTTAAAGAGAATAATAGCATGGCAGTATGTGGCTAGAGTGGGTGAAGCTGGGAGACCCAGAGCTAAGGCTTGGAGTCCGCAGGTTTATCGCTCTTCAAGGACCCGCATGGCGTCCCCTCAGCAACCTGTGCCAACCCCACCCCTGACTCCGTAAGAGGCCAGCAAATCTTTTCTATCCCCGGCCTCAAAGTGAGCTCCAGGCCCTCCTCTCTAGGACAAATGTCTTCAGTCAGAGGCCTGACTGAAAAGGCCCTGTGCCCGGGACGTCCAGGGTCAGTGGGGTTTTCAGGGCTGAACACCCACAGGGCCGCGCTAAGCGTCATGGGACAAGCCTCCCGTGCCAGCAGACTCAGCCCCTGCCTCTGAGAGAGCGAGGAGACCCCTCCAGGCTCTATCGCAGGGAGGCACTGGTCCAAGAATCAAGGGCAGTGCTGTCCCCTTCTACTGTGACCTTTGGGACACTGACCCCACACAAGAGTATGGGGGGAAGATGCCCCCGACACAGTCCCAGAATGCCTTCCTCCCTCGTTCCTCCAAGCAGGTTCTCCCCACCCTTGCAGAGTCTGCTCGAAGCCCATCTCCTCCTTGGAGACTTGCCCAAGTGCCCCAAACCCTAGAGCTTCCTTCCTGCCCCGAACACCTGCAGCCCAGATGAGCCTTTGCCAGGAGCTTTATCTCCTCGCTAGGACTGGGGTGTGACCAGGATATGGGGGTGACTATTAGGTCCTCCTCAAAGTTCTGAAGGTTACGGGAAAATCCACTCAGAGGAGATGAAATCAACACCTGCAAAAATCATCTAAAAATTAAGAGGCGTTCCAGATGAAGAACAGGAAAAGCCCAGAAACCCAATTAGGTTTTGCTGACGTAAAAGAAGACGTGGCCTAACCGCAGGTGGCCCACATATCTGAAGGAAGAGTGTGGTAACGAGACCATGGGGGTGGAGTGGAGGTTTAGAACAGCACAGCCGAAGGGCCAGAGTGTGCGTGTCTCGAGGCTTGCCCGGGGAGCGGGTGTCCGCGGCAGCCAGCCACGGGCAGCTCTCCACCCAGGGGGGTCCTGTTGTGAGCCAAGCAGCAGCTCTCACTGGGGGATTCAGGCGTGAGCCCAGCCTGTCTACTGGGCTGCTGGAGTGGGGACCCAAGGGTGCCCACTGCATGAGTGAGTGAGCATGGGGGCCTGGAGAGGGTGCCCCAGCCCACCCAGCCCTGGAGCCAGGAGCCTCAGGCCCAAGCGGGAGCTGTTCTCACAGGGTGCCGCCACCATGTGGACATGTTGGAAACTGCACAAGGACTGTCCTCTAGGGGCAAGCCGGAGCTGAGATCCGCCTACACTCTGCTCCCCCAGGAACTCGCCTGCACAGCTGCAACCACCTAGGGGGAGGGACACTCTTCTTTACCAAAAGATGCCATCAGTTCCGTGAGCTACCCTAACAGCGCATCTCCTAACTCACACAAAGGAGACGTGCAGGTGAGCATCAGCCCTGGCTTGTGCGTGACTCGAGAGCCCAAGCTGCCCACAAAGCGTCTGTCGCACAAGGACTGCATGCGGCAGAGGGAAGGGAGTGAGCCGTGCACCTGGGTCCTCCACAGTGGGGTCTCTAGCACCCAAAGCAGACCACCCTTGGGATACTTTGGCATGAATGTTCATTCCCCCCACAACTCGAGGCACTCAGGCAGCTGTATGGGCCCTGAGCCTTGCTCGGCTCAAGACATGATTGGGGTGGAGTGGGAGTGGCTGAAGCTTCAGGTGGTTTACAGGCTCATGTAGGATGCTGCCTAGAACTCTCAGACCCAGCTAGGTGACATCCTCCAAGAGTAGGCACAAGAGCCATGGCACCAGCGATGCCACCATCAGGCTGCATGTGCCCCAGGAACCCTAGGCTGGCTATCGCACGTGTCAAGGCAGATTATACATTGCGCAAGAGCCCCTGGGTGATCAGGGGCTGAGAGCCAGCCTGTGCTCTGCTCACTAGGCTGTGCTTCCCAGCATGAGGCTGTGTCCACCCAAGGGAGGGGCATCTTTTTCCAAACACATTAAGGTACTTTATGAGGGCCAGGCACGGTAGGTCACGCCTGTAATCCTAGCACTCTGGGAGGCCGAGGCGGGTGGATCGCTCAAGGTCAGGAGTTCGAGACCAGCCTGAGCAAGAGTGAGACCCGTCTCTATAAAAAATAGAAAAATTAGCCAGGCATGGTGATACAGACCTGTAGTCCCAACTACTCGGGAGGCTGAGGCAGGAGGATTGCTTGAGCCCAGGAGTTGGAGGTTGCTGTGAGCTATGATGATAACATTGCACTCATCTGGGATGATGGAGTGAGACTCTGTCTCAAAAAAAAAAAAAAAAAAGGCACTTTATGGGCTAGCATGGCTCTGCTCGGGGGCATGTGGGTGCAGAGGAGAAGGAGGCCCAGGGCTGACCCAGACTATTCAAAACTCTGGTTCCAACTCACCCTCATCAAGCCACCTCTGGTTGACTTTTTAAAAAAATCCTATGCAGCTAGGTGTGGTGACTCACACCTATAATCCCTGCACCTTGGGAGGCCAAGACGGGAGGATCACTTGAGCCCAGGAGTTTGAGGTTATAGTGAGCTATGATGTTGCCACTGCACTCCAGCCTGGGTGACAGAGCAAGACCCTATCTCTAAAAAAAAGAAAAAAAATCCTATGCTTAGTGTTTTGAGTTCTTATTATAAGCTAGCATATTAGTCCATTTTGCACTACTATAAAGAAATGCCTGTGGGCCGGGCGCGGTGGCTCACGCCTGTAATCCTAGCACTCTGGGAGGCCGAAGCGGGTGGATCGCCCAAGGTCAGGAGTTCGAGACCAGCCTGAGCAAGAGCGAGACCCCGTCTCTACTAAAAATAGAAAGAAATTATTTGGACAACTAAAAGTCTACATAGAAAAAATTAGCCAGGCATGGTGGCGCATGTCTGTAGTCCCAGCTACTTGGGAGGCTGAGGCAGTAGGATCGCTTGAGCCCAGGAGTGTGAGGTTGCTGTGAGCTAGGCTGACGCCTCACTCGAGCCAGGGCAACAGAGTGAGATTCTGTCTCAAAAAAAAAAAAAAAAGAAAGAAATGCCTGAGGCTGGGTAATTTATAAAGAAAACAGGTTTATTTGGCTCACGATTCTGCAGGCTGTACAAGAATCATCGTGCCAACATCTGCTTCTGCTGGGGGCTTCAGGTAGCTTACGATCAAGGTGGAAAGTGAAGCGGGAGCAGGCGTGTCATATGGCGAGAGCAGAAGCAAGAGAGAGAGGGAGCAGGTGCCAGGCTCCTTTAAACAACCAGCTCTCACGTGAACTAATAAAGTGAGAACTCACTCTATGGCAGAGAGGGCACCAAGGCATTCATGAGGAATCCGCCCTCATGACCCAAACGCCTCCCACCCGGCCCAACATTCACCACTGGGGATCAAGTTTCAACATGAGATTTGGAGGGGCCAAACAGCCAAACTGTATCAGCTGGTGAGTAGCCTACCAGGCCTGCTCCACATCTCCTGTAAGCTGGGTTAGCGTTCCGGTGCACTGGTCACCTCCGGATGCTGGGGCAGATGGACAGAGCACCATCTCCTGGTCCATCTTGGCCTCTGCTAATGTATCGACCCACCCAGGACCCTCGATGGATACTGCAGAAGAGCTTCTCTCCTTTCTCCTCCCCTCTCCCCACCTCTGCCCAACAAACTTCTTTCCTGACTCCAGGGTCTAAGGAAAGAGCCCTGCAGGCCAGGCACCTGCAGCAGGAATCGGCCTCCCGGCCTGCTGGGGAGAAAGGTAGATGGAGAGACAAAGGCAGTGAGGAAGCCATCAGGAAGGCAGGAGGACCAGCCGGGCACAGCATTACCCACGCCAAGAGGCCAGAAATGCTCCCCAAAAGGGAGCAGTTGATGGGCTGCAGTGTCTCTGAGAGGTCAAGGAGAACAGGGGAGGACTGGCCTTGGAAGGGTCATGGGCAGCCGAGTAGAAGCCCAAGGGGGGTGGGGCTCCGGGGACAGTTTGCTGAAGAAGAGGAGGACAGGAGGGTGCAAACCACTTTACTAAAAAGTCATTTAGGGTTACCCTCACTGGGTGGGTAACACTATGTATAGGGAGGTGCTGCTCTCCTAACAGAAGAATGCAAGATTCCGGAGTTTGCCAGTCCTCTGGAGACAGCACACCATAATGGTTCAGCTTGAACTTGTCAGATGTCCCAGGTTTGAATCCTGGCTCTACATCGTGCCAGCCGAGTGACCAGGCCAATCACTACCAATCACGTAATTTCTCTGTGCATTGGGACACACATCTGTGCAATGAGGATAATAATAGTAGATACTGCACGGTGCTATTGTGAGAATTAAAAAAGTTATTCAGGGAAAGGAATGAGATAAATAAGAAGTTGGCTAATGAGGGCTGGGAGCAGAAGAGAAGGAACAGGAGAGACAGGGGGCTGAGATGGGGGCAGTGGGCCGAGCCTCCCACCCAGGAGGCCCCCCAGGACCCGGAGTCAGCAGGCTCTCCCAGAAGGCTCTCAGGCCCAAGGCAGGGGTGTGAGGCAGGGAACAGCGAACGGGAGGCTCAGAGGAGTTAAAGAGACCCATGGGCACTTGCCTTCGAAAGTCTCGGTGGCCTTGTCAAAGCCAGACCCCACCCCCCATTCACACCTCTGGCCAGCCCCTGACTCAGATCTCCAGCAGGTCCCAAAGGGAGCTCGCAGGAGAGAGCACTGGGCTAGGAGTCCCACGCCAGGCCCTCAGCCCACTCACCACCTTTGACCAAGCAATATGGGGCCTCTCTGGTTTTCCACGCCACTATGTATAACACTCGATTACTTCTGTTTAGATCCCACCTTGTTCTGAAAGCTCTGAGGCCACCAGTAGGAATAATCACACTGTTGTCTCATCCAACTCATCAGGCTATTATAAAAAGTAAATGTAGAAATTATAAAGCACAAAACAAACATGATATTATTGCTATTTTCTCCAGAAGGAATTAGCTCACCTTTCTCTGGCCCCCTGATGGAGTTTCCGCAGTTGTCCAAGTCCCCTGGACTTGAACTCAGCTTTACATACAGTATTTAATCTCCGTAACGAACAAATGCAGGTGGACCCTGATGTCCTCATTTTATAGATTAGAGAACTGAAGTTCAGAGTTCATATAATTGGCCCAAGATCTCACAGCCAATACCTGGCAGCTGTACCATGAAATGGTGATTTTCATCCAGGGGTCGCAAACTCGGGCAGCTCGCTGGCAGTGTGTGGCCTGGGCCGGGCAGAAGGCAACAGGGAGGAATAGGGCTTGCAGCCCCCTCAGGGCACTCAATTCTCAATCTTTTACCAGGTTGCACCAGCCAATCACAAGGCTGTGGCCAGCTCTGCCACCCTGTCTTAACCACTAGTCTTAACTGCGCCCCTAAAAATCTCCTCTCTGCCCCACAGCCACCAGCCAGAACCTCAGCACCCACACCTGGGACGTGGCAGGAGCCTCGTTCACAGCCTTTCTCCCTCCAGACTCACCCACAGTGGCCCACCTCCTCATCAGAGCCAGACACTGTCCCTTCCCTGAGCATCCCGCCCCTGCAGGGACCGCCCTCCACTGAAATCAGACACATGCCCCAGGGACCATGGGAGAGTACGTGGAACAAAGACTTTGCAGCCAGATAGTTCTGGGTTCAAATCTCAGCTCTGCCACTTACTAGCTGAGTCATGTTGGGTAAGTTACTTAACCTCCCTGAAGCTCATTCTCTCTGAGAGGGAGTATGTGATAGCTGTCATGCAGAGTCCCGGGAACAGCAAGTGCGTTCACCCTGGTACAGAGCCAGGTGCTCATAGGTCCTTGACCCCACCATCACTACTGGAAAACGCACAGTAGACAGGCAAACATACCCTAATGTTGCTTCCTTAGGGCCCCAGGCTGGGGATGGCTTGGTGGTGGCCTCCTCTTTGCATGTTTCCCCCAAGCCTGGGAAGTTGGCGAGGAGGGCTGACTTGTCCAGGTAATAAAGGGAACACTCGCGGTTAAAGTCAGGTCAGTTTCTCATCTGCAAAATGGAGACGGAAACTCCAGCCATGCATGGTTGTTGCACAGATTCAGAGAAGATGCCAATGGTTGCAGTAGCTGCTCCAAATCTGCCCAGACCATTTGTTGAGGCAGGAAGGCTGAAGGCTAGACGGGAAGCTGAGCCAACGCCCCTGGCCCAGAGCAGGGCTGCAGGGCTGAGCCCTTTAATCCCTTCATAGACCCGGTGTCTGATTCTTGGAGGCCCCACCCTCACTGTAACAAACATGCAAATGCATCCACATCCTGCATTAAATATAACTCTTCCTTGCTTTAAGAGCTTTTATAAATTTGGTTTTGAAATTACTTTACTATGAGTAACTCATTTAATTTACTATTGGCTATGATTTCTCTTTAATCATCTGGAACTCTTGCCAAAAATCCAACTTATAAATTGTTTTCAAATGTACTGACATTTGTCTGGGTACTAAACTTAACAAATATCAAAGTTGACATACTATTTTCTCAAGGCAGTTAAACATTTGTCAATTTGAACTTTGCTTTTTTCATATTTTGCAGCCCCAAAGTTTTTCTTTCAGCTGGGGGTGGGGGTGGGGGTGGAGAGGGGCCTTTAAAAGTCCGCCTTGCCCTCCAGAGAGGACAGATTTGCTCACAAAGCCAGGGCACTTGAATTGTCCCCATCTCTAGACATGCAGGCCACCCCGAGAGTCTGGCTGCAGAGACTACCCACTCCAGATTGACTCCAGGGCATCCTAAATCAGGAAACTCTCATTCTGAAAACAAAGTGATTTGTCAAACATTGGATTAAATATGATTTAATGCTTAGACCTTTATTGGAATTTCATATTAATAACTTTGCAAATGAAGCAATACTTTGACAGGGTAAATGTCCTGAGGTAGGGTTTAGAAGTCAGGATCACTGTCACCTTAACCAAGCACCCCTACCCTCACCCCGTCCCCAGCTCTGCGGGAACAGCCAGCGCTCCACCTGCTCCCCTCAACTCCCCCAGGAGGGGGCGCCAGGGAGGTGAACCAGTGCAGTGCAGGGTGGGATGTGGCTTGGCACAAGGCCCTCCAACTGCCCAGTCTGCAAGGTTTTGTGATTTACAAGGGGACAGTCCCCCATGTAGATTTCATTCAGGGCCAGCCCCACGACTGGAAGGTGGCAGATTTGTTTGCACGTTTTACTGCACTCTGGCGCTTTTTTTTTTTTTTTTTTTTGTGAGACAGAGTCTCACTGTGTTGCCCGGGCTAGAGTGCCGTGGCATCATCCTAGCTCACAGCAACCTCAAACTCCCGGGCTCAAGCAATCCTTCTGCCTCAGCCTCCCAAGTAGCTGGGACTACAGGCATGCGCCACCATGCCCAGCTAATTTTTTCTATGTATTTTTCATTGTCCGATTAATTTCTTTCCATGTTTCGTAGAGACAGGGTCTCGCTCTTGCTCAGGCTGGTTTCGAACGGCCTCCCAGAGAGCTAGGATTACAGGCGTGAGCCACCGCGCCTGGCCTTCACTCTGGGGCTTTTTAAAGCAGACCAAGTTTTAAAATTCCCTCCACCGCTCACCCTCATTCCCCTCCCCTATCCATGTAAGAGTCTCTGGCCCCTGACCTCTGGCTGCAGAACGGAGGGAAGATGCTGCCTCCTTCACGAAGACACACACGCACCTCCCAAATGGTCTCAAAGAGGGGCGTGATAGGGTTCCAAAAGAGGAAAGGAGGTGGTAGGACAGCGAGGAAGGCGTGGGCAGGTAGAGGGCAAGGAAAGGACTTTAATCTCGGTTCACACACTTTGATTCATCTCTATCGAGAACAGTAAAAAAAAAAATTAGACATTGGACCTGGTGACTTCACTCATGGGCATCTAGACTTAGAGCTTCATGCAGAGATAGTAATAGCTAAGATTTATTGAACACTTACTTAGTACTTTATAACCAGTGACTAATTGAAACCCATGAGAAAAGTGCTATTATTATCTCCATGAAATGGGGTGAGGACCTGGAGGCACAGAGAGGGAAAGTAACTTGCCCAAGGTCACCCAGCCAGAAAATGGTGGAGCTAAAATTCAAACCCATGTGGCCTGGCTCCAGAATGCACACTGTCAGTCACATTAAGCCATAGTTATTCTGAACAGAAAAGAGCTGTAAATCATGGGCAGGCTCACCCTGAGGCAGTGCACTGTAATTAAAATTTATATTTAGAGTATTTTCATGACGTGGATTTATGTTAAAATAATTTTAAAAACAAAATTATACATATGCGATCTTAACTCAAAAATACCATGTTTTAAAAGAACTGAAAGGAATACCTAAATATAGATAAAATGTTTTAAAAATATATACATATATCTCAAGCATACAGCAAATATTTGGAGATTAGATTATGAATGGGTGGGAAAAGAATTTATGAAGACCAAAAAAAAAAAAAAAAAAAAAAAAAAGATTATGAGTGGGCTTTTTTCTTCTTCCCATTTTCTTATATTTCTCAAATTTCTTTAATGAAAATTATTTTCTTTTCATATAGGAGGAAATTTTAAGGCCTTACTGTTTATTTGCTCTTGATAAATGTTTGAAGAGAAATTTCTAAGAAACTGGAAAACCAGAAGCAAGTTGTTTAAAAAATAAATCATGGAGAGTTTGCTAAAAAAACTCTTTACATTTGTAATATTCTTAGAGCTAGGCCTTAGCACACACAGTGAAAAACAGGAGATAAGAAAATGGAATGAAGGATTCTATTAAATAACAAATTCGATGAGTAGATACGGAGTCCTAAGTGCTGGCAAATGGGACAGGCAGTTCTTGCCTTCAGGGACCTTCTAGAAAGATCTGGCTCACACCTTAATCCCAGTGCTTTGGGAGGCCGACGTGGGAGGATTACTTGAGTCCAGGAGTTTGAGACCAGCCTGTGCAACAGAGCAAGACCTCATCTCTAAAAAAATTTTTTTTAATTAGCTGGGCATGGTGGTACACACCTATAGTCTCAGCTACTCAGGAGGCTGAGGCAAGAGGATCATTTAAAGCCCAGAAGTTCCAGGCTGCAGTGAGCTATGATCCCACCACGGCACTCCAGCCTGGGCAACAACAGAGTGAGACCCTGTCTCAAAAAAAAAAAAGAAAAGAAAAAGAAAAAGGAAAGAAAAAAAGAAAAATCTACTCCTGCTTACTTGTACAAGATACAGCTTGCATATATTACCAAATATATTCATCTCCTTGAAAAGTTAGCTCCCCTCACCCTTGAAAAGCATCACCCCTTGGGCTGACGAGGCCATGTGAGGTGCAGGAGCCCTGGACACTGAGTTCCGGTCCAGGCTCTGCCACTGGCCACTTTCGCCTCCTGAGCCTGTTTCCCAACCGGAGTCAGCCAGGGTGTGCGGCCTCCCACTCTTCCCAGCCCCGACGTTCGATTCTGTGACACGTGAATGGCTGCAACGGATTGGCAAGAGACGTCTTCCGGAACTCAAGGGCCCTGGGTCTTGGCCAGCAGCCCTGGCCCGCGGCCCTCAGGAGGCAGGCACGGGAGCTTTCGCCCAGGGCAGCCAGGCACGGAACGGGGCCAGGTACGGGTGCCACTCCCGCCTGCCGAGACGCGGGGCTGGGGCGGAGCGGCCGACAGCACAGGAGGAAGCCGCCGGCCCGGCCCGGCCCAGCCTCCCGCTCCCGCTCCCGCTCCCGCTCTGCCCAGGCCCTCGATTGCACCCGCGCACGCTGTTCCGCGGCTAACGATTTCTGAGGCAGCCAGCCAGAGGAGGCCTGTCCTCCCCGCACAGCCGCAGCTGCAATGACAGGACCTCCCGCCTCCCCGGGACCTTGCACGGCCCGGGCACATTCCGCTTTCCTTCTTTACTTAGGCAACAGACGCCGGCAACCGCTGCGCCAGGAGGTCCTCCAGAAATGATGCATTAAACGGGTCAGAAGCTGAGAGTCAAGGCTGGATTCGGAAGACACAGGATCGTTTCAACCCCTTGCGACAGATTCTGCCCGGGAGTTTGCAGATGCCTATGCCACACCTTCCACTTCCTGAATGGGAATCGCCGAAGGTAGGACCCAGAAAGGGCACTCTAAACAAGACCCCCAGAAGTCCAGAGTTTCAGAGCCACTCACCTCAGGTTGGCCTGTAAGTGCATATTCTCGTATCTACCAGACTGTGCCCTAAGAGGCTGGAAGTGGGGAGGAAGTACAAGGCGGGAAGGGGGCCCCATCCCCCAAGCTGGTGTGACAAGGATGTGCCACAGACCTGGGGCCAGGTATGCCCCCAGAGGGGCAGGCTGGATGCGGCCTGGCGGGCATCTCCTCTCTCCCACAGCCTCCTCTGTCAGTCTCCACGTGCACGAACAGACACCACCGAAGCCCAGCGGCTCCCTCAGAATGGGCTGTTCCTCCATCCACAGCCACCCCCACCACAGCCCTCCCTTCTCCCAACGGAGACCCCGCCTGCCTCATTACTTAAATAACCTTTATTTCTCATGCACTAGGAAAGACGGATCGTATGAAACACTGCAGTTCACAGCAAAGGTCTCAGTCCAGAACATGGCCTGGGGCCAGCCAGGATCCACATCTGCTCAAAGCTCGGGGCCATACTAGGACACTACTCCCAAGGCTAGTGGCAGATCCAGGACCCTGTGGCTGCAGTGGCCCCGGACACAGCGCAGAGCCTCTGTCCTCTTCCACAGAGGCACAGGAAGCTGACACCAGAGGAGCACGTGGGCTGGGGCAAGGACGGAGGAGGCTGCCGGGCAGTGACTTGGTGGAGACGGCGGTCCGCCCCCTCGGGCAGGCAGCCCAGGGCTGTGACCCAGCTCTCGGCCCAGCTCTACCCAGCGCAGAGCTGATGCTCACAGCAGCGCTGTACACACCCCACCCGACTGCTCCTTGGCCACGTGAGACAGGGGCCTAAACTTCAGCCCCAGCCAAAGCTCACATTTGCCCAGGAAGGACCCCAAAGACTAGAGGGGCCAGCCCCCCACGACCATCCCCAGGCCCTGTGGACTCTGGAGAAGCCCACAGGACAGCCAGGCTTTTGAGGATCCTAGGGTAGAGCCACCAGCAAGGCTATCCCTCAAAACCTCGGCTGTCAGGTGCCACCTGAGCTAAGACAATGGTGAAGGAGATTCCCAGGCATTGCTTTCCCTGGGGTGGCCCAGGGACAGGGACAGGGTCAGGGACAGGGACAGGGTCAGGGTCAGAGACATGCAAGACAGAGACAAAGAAGAATGGAGACATGCAGAGACTACAACAGGATGGGAGGGCTCTCAGAACAAAACATGGCTGAGGTGCCGAGATGTGGTGGGCGCTGCGTGGGCCAGGCTCACTGAGGCCCTGGGCTTGTGGCGACACCCGCCTCCTCCAGGATGGTCTCCAGCATCTCGCTCTGGACGGCCTGAGTGATGAGCGCCAGCTCCTGGCACAGGGTCTCATGGCGGTAGCCCACGCGTATGTCTGGCACGTTGGTGCGCCGGATGTCATTTCCCTCGGGGCCTTCCTTGGTGTAGTTGGGTCCCAGCCAATGGCTCTTTACCTGCAGGAAGTGGGGTTAACAGGCGGAGCTGCACCCAGCCCTGGGTGGCCCTGCCTCACTCCGGACCAACCCAGGGCCAGGGCCAGGACTCGAACGCAGAGGAGAGGAGGAGAGACGCGATCCCAAGGTGCAGCCAGGCAGGACAGTATCGTACCTTGTGGGAGAAGCCGCTCATGAGCACACTGTTGCGGGCCAGCTCACACATGTCGCAGGAGCTCAGCTTCCACACCTGGGTGGCGATGCTGTACTCCTCCATCAGCGGCTCCTGCACAGGCCAGGCTCCCTCAGGCAGGCGGGCCCCGGCCCTGCACCCGCTCCCCTGTGGGCCTCGCCACTCGCTGCACTCCACCAGCAGGGGGCAGCACCAGCCCGAACCGACCCCAGTGTCCGAGGACACGGCCTGCCTGGCTGCCTGCCGGACTCTGACCTTGGTAAAGTGGAACTGCAGGGGATCGTCGGTGGACAGGGAGACCATGAGGCCGCGGGACAGGTACTCGGGTAGCGGGTTCCGGTGGTAGCTGAGGAAGAGGCTGTTGTTGCTGAGAGGGGACATGGCGATGCCGATCTGGGCCAGGTAATACAGGTACTGCAAGACTGGGGCCTGCACAGGCGACAGGGAGGAAGAGATTTGTCGGGTGGCCTGGAGACAGGGAGGGCATCTGGTCCTGGGGTGTCCAGGCCACAGCAGTGGGCAGGGGGAGGGGAATCCAAGCTGGGCCCGACGTGCGAAGGGTGAGTTGCAGCCAGAGTCCAAGTTGAGGCCCAGTCTGGAGGCCGGGGTGGGGAGGGTTAATTACACTGGGAAGGCGGAGTCCAGTCTGGGGACTGGGTGGGAGGAGGGTCGGTCACTGGAAGGCCAATGGTTCAGAGGAAGGTGAACAACTGGGAGGGGAGGCTGGAGGTGCAGACCCTGACCTTGCGCAGAAGCAGCCCGTGGGAGATGTTCTCAGCCAGCATGAAAGCTGACACCAGGTGGTGGATGGGCCCAGCCTCCCCGCAGTGTGGCCTCAGCACAAACGTGTGGAAGCCCCTCTGCCTAGGGGGCATGAAGACAGGGTCAGCTCCTGAGCCTGGGCTCACTGGAGCTCCTGAACCCCAGCCCAGCACACGCGTGGCCTCCAGGCAGGGACTGTGTGGGCCTGGGACAAGGGGAGCAGGGGTGCATTCCTGGCTGTGAGGGCTAAGGGGAGGGGCCCTGAGGGCAGAGAAGGAACCCATCCAGCCCAAGCATGGGGCACCAGGTGGGTCAAGGCTCTGGCGGCCCCCGCCAAGGGCACCCAGAGCGAGGTTTGCTGGGTGAGAGACCACGTGGCGCACAGGGGTTCAGCACTGGGTGGAGCAGGCACCTGCGCAGGTGGTTCAACGTGGCCATGTTGGCGAAGGTGTAGTACAGGTAGTAGGCATAGGGTGGGTTGTCCTCCTCCACCCAAGCCTCAGGGAGGGGGCTCTCCAGGTTGAAGACATGGTTCTCGGGCTTGGACTCATCATCCACGCTGTCAAAACCATCCACCTGGCACAGAACCCTGTGATCAGGCCCAGAATTGCACCTGGGGCTGAGGCTGGCCGTCCTCCCCATACCCAGCCCTATGCTGCCTGCTCACGTGCTCCAAGAAAAGGTGTAGTTCCGGGTGGTCCACGTGCACGAACAGACACCACCGAAGCTGGCCGTCCTCCCCATACCCAGCCCTATGCTGCCTGCTCACGTGCTCCAAGAAAAGGTGTAGTTCCGGGTGGCTGGCAGGGTGCACAGTGGCCTCAAACAGAGGCAGGAAGATGTTCTCCAGCATCTCCTGGAAGTTGGCCAGCTGGCCCTTGGTACGGTACACGTCACTGCAGGCGAGACGGCACACAGGCACGTGCAGGTCAGAGCCAGCGAGAGGAAACTCAGCAGGCCAGTAAGGGTCAGAGCTCGGCCCCAAAGCACAGAAGGACACTTAAGCCACACTGGGAAAGTGAGGACACCAGGGTGGGCTGGGCTGAACAGACCGTGGGTGGAACCAGCAGCCCCTCCTTGCACTCAGAGGGCTTGTTGGGGTCAGGGAAGTTCAGCCACCTCAGGAGGGCAGGAGGCAGGCCCTGGCCCCTTGAACACGGCCCCCCATACTCCCTTCCACTCCAAGGGACACTCACAAGAGGCGCGGCACCTGCACGAGCCAGCGCACATTGGGAGAGTGCACGCGGTGCGTGACAGCCCAGCGTGCCAGCTTGTCCCACTCATCCCTCGAGCGCCCGTAGATGGAGAGCCGCAGCTCCGCGTTCTGGTATTTGCTCTCCTCCAGGTCCGACATCACCTCCTAGACACATGGGGAGCAGATATTCTTGCACCCACCACGTGTGCTCAGTCAGACCTCTTCAGGCCTCTTACCCCAAACGACCCCTGCCCAACAGCCCCCCAGATGCCCAGGTCACGTGGCTCAGTAGCCGAGGGCTGCCTCCTTACCTTGATGATGTGAGCAAAGTACTTCCCAGAAACCCTGTTGTCGGTCTTGATGAAGATCTCTCGGAGGACAGACTCCCCAATAGGGTTGTATTTGGCATTGAACTTGTCGAAGCGATGGAAGGTGTTCCTGTCCTGGAGAAGATGGGCAGGCCCAGGTCACCCCAATCCCTGGCCTGACCCAGCCCCTCAGCCCGTGCGACTGGGACAGACCGCGTGCACGTCGAGCGTGTCCACACTGAGGTCGTAGGCAGTGAGATGCATGCTCTCGAAGACCTCCCGCAGCGTCTGCTCGCGGCCCTGCTCCACGTGCACGATCTCATCCAGGTGCCGCTTCATCGCCCGCTTGATGAAGCGCAGCAAATGCTTCTGGTTCATGCAGGATGAGGCATGGATGTGGGTGTCCACCTGGGGTGGAACAGGGCACTGCTGGTCCGCCAGAGGCCGGGAGGGCCAGGGCAGCGGGATGGGAGAGGACACTCCATTCTGGATGCTGGGTTGGGGGGCCCAAGCCCTTGAGGGGGAGGCTGGGCAGAGGAGCAGGGTCAGGACACAGAGAGGGCCACAGGGTGGGGAGTGAGGGCCCACCTTGCGGATGTTGTAGAAATCTCGGTGTGGCACTTTCTTCTGGGCAGCCAGCTCCTTCATCTCATTGAGCAGCACGTGCATCTGGAACTTGGAGCTCAGGTACTGCAGCCGGCGGTAGCAGAATGACTTTCTGGGCACGAGGAGAACATGGCAGGGACTCAGGCCCTCAAGGGAGCACCCGGGGAGGGCCTGGGAGCAGAGTGGAGGGAGGAGGTGGGAGGGTGTGGGAGGAAGGCTGCCAGGAGGGCAACAGACTAAAGGAAAGTCTAGCGCTCCGTGACTAGAGAGGGGCAAGACACCAGGTGACAGGGGCTGGCGCAGAGCTGGGGCTGGAGAATCTGGGCTGGGAGGCGAGCTGACTGTCTGGGACGAGAGAGGACTCACATGGGGCCATTGATAATCAGGGCCATCAGCACATTGACGTCGGCCACAAATTCCTGCAGGTCGGGGTACGGCAGCTCCACCTCTGAGCAACTGGCACGGAGGGGAGCTTGGGTGAGGAGGGCATGCCAGGCCCGGCGGCCCCTCTCCAGCCACTACAGCCTCCCACAGAGTATCCCCCGGCACATAATACCCCTCTTACCGCTCATCGGCCTGCCTGCAGGTGTAGACGTGCACCACGCCCCGCACCATGCGCAGACCCAAGCCCAGGTCTCCAGGCATAGTGCTTGGCTCACAGTGCTCATATGGGTGCTGCTCCAGCGCAGGGGGGTGCACCGGGGCATCTGCAGGGGTAGGGAGGGTGGAGTCAGGGCCTGGGCTCTTCCAGGCAGGGGCTCCCGAAGAGGGTGAGAGATGTCAAAGACCCCAGCAGGGTAGGCAGCTCCTGACTTGACCTCCACCCCTGGGCACCAAGAGGCTGCGTGTGGGCAGAGGCAGGCAGGGCGGAGATGCCCAGGCCCCACGCTCAGGGAGTCCCAGAGCCCAGGGCTCTTGGGGCGGGGCAGGGAGGGGGGTCCCACCAGCAGACACGGGGGTGTCGGGGCCCTGGTCATAGGTCCGTGTCTCCAGAGGCTTCTCGGCCAGCTGCTGCAGGTAGCGGCGGGTGGTGGGGCAGAAGCTCTGCAGCGACAGGGCCATGTACTTCTCCCGGATGAAGAGTGCTCGCACCACACTCTTGGCTGCGTCCAGCAGGTCTGTGAACGGCACCTGGAGACAAGGACACGTGATCACTCTCCTCAGTCTCAGGCTCAGGCTCACTCTCACCTCCTTCCTGGGGCCGTACCCAAGATCCCAAGCTACCCTCACCTCCCACAGGCTCGGACCCCACAACACTCGGACCACTCTGGTCCCAGCACATCAAGCAAACCCTCTGACCTTCAGCTGCTGGGGAAGGAGAACCACCCTCTCCAGCAGCCCCTCACTCAGCTCCCCCCTGGGACACTGAGTAACGAACGGGGACCCAAGGTCCTGCCCCACACTCACCCCACACTTCTCCTCCCCGGAGATGGTGACCCGCTGAAACTCCCGTTCCAGCACCACGTCACGCTCCCGCAGGCCCCTGTCACCCTGCCCCTCGCCCTGCTCCTTGTAGAGCCTGCATGGGAGGGGACGGGGGGAGGTTGGAGCCAGCAGCAGGCAGGCCCCAGCTCCACATCCCTGGTACCCCTCTGCCCTCCTCACTGTAGGTCCGAGTCACTGTCCGTCTTCAGGAAATCTTGCTTGGCCCTAAGCAGGATGTCTGGCTCCAGCCTAGAGGGGTGAGAGGTCAGGCAGATCACGAGGGATGGCCCTTGCTCCCAGGTCCCGGCACGGTGCTAGGTGCTGTGCACGTGTTGCCACGTGATCTCACGGGCAGAGCTGTAGAACCCTGTGCTGTTCTTACCCCACTTTAGAGATGAGAAAGCAGACCCAGAAGTTAAGCAAAATGTTCCAGGCCACATCAGTGGATGGGAGACAGAACCAGAACCCAGCAGCCTGTCTCTGAAGCCCACACTCTATGCTGCCACCCCGTGTGGACCCCAAAGGGAGGACAGGAGAGGAAAGGGGACAGGGAAGGGGCTCTGAAAGGGTCCAGACGGAGGCAGAGGGATGCTGAGCAGACCACAGTGTGTGCCCTCGGCTCCAGGGCCCGGCTCACTTGACATCCTGGCTGATCTGCCGCTCCAGCCGCTGCCGCCGCTCCTCCAGCTGCTCAATGGGGCTCTCCTCGGGGAACTCATATGGGGCACTACGGAGCTCACTCTCAGCCAGCGAGCGGCTGAACAGCTCCTGGTGGGAGGGAAGGAAGGGTCATTGTGGACTAGCTCTCAGCCCCTGGGCCCTCTCCTGCAGAGTCTGGGGATAGGGTGAGGGCGGCAGGACCTGGGGGTACGTGGGAGAGGCTGAGGATCAAGAGACAGCCAAGCATGAGGCCAGGGGACAGCGGGGTGGAGGGGCATGGGGAGCAGAGGCAGGGCATGAGGACACGGGGTGAGGGGTGCAGGTGGTGCCCGGCGATACCTCGGCGATCTCCTTGCATTTGCCATCCATAGACGTGCGCAGGTCGAGCGGGAAGTGCTTGAGGCAGGGGGCGGGGCCCGGCAGAGATCGGGCAGACTGCAGCGGAGGGGCCCCCAGACCACCCCGAGCCTCTGCAGAGACAGTGATGCCAGGGTCAAAGGGTGGAGGGGCAGCCCCTGGAAGCCCTGGGCCCCCACTTGCCCCAGGCCAGCTCCCCAAAGAGCCCAGGGCCTGGAAAGTGGGCAGTCCCTCCTCAGAGGCTGAGGAGTGAGCCTGTGTGTGACTCCTAAAGGACCTCACCCCCATGTCTAACACAGGGACCCCTCCCCCATTCCAGGCTCGCAGGTGGGGGTCCTGAGTCTGCCCCTAGAACGAGTGGATTTATTCACGCAACAGAGAAGAACCCCGCGCTAGGGCCTGCTCCCTCAGGCCACCTTCAAGTGACTGCCTCCCAGAGCAGGCGCTCATCCGTCCGTGTGCACACACGCACATACGTGCACAGACACATGCACGCTCACAGAAACACACAAACGTGCACACAGACACACACCAGACGCTCTTAAAGACTAAGCGGCCACACCAAGGACCCCAGCCCACAGCTCTCGGAGCAGGCGATCCGGGATCAGACCTGCCCCAGGACGAGCAGATCCTCCACTCGGAGGGGCAGGGCAGGGCAGGGCACCTGGCGTCCCAGACCTACGGAGCACAGGGAAAGCCACGGCGGCCCTCAGCTCTTACCAGGGGACCGGCCCTCAAGGGGAGAGGAGGAGAGTCAGTGGAGGACCTGGTTGGCAGGGAGCCCCACCTCCTCCCTAGAGGCCTGCCTCTCCCCGAGGACCCCGGGGCTGCCAAGAAGTGGCCTGGCTCTGGCCCGCCCCTCCCACTGCTGGCTGCCCCTCCAAAGGGAGCTGCCACAAACAGTCTGCGCCACTTGGAGGCCCCAGGATCTGAGCCAGAGGCCCTGGGGAAGGGCGTTCTCAGAGCCAGGGGTCTTTCTCCATCAAGGACGGGACTCCTCATCTGCACCGCCAGGAGGCTGCCACTGAAGACCTTGAGGCTGCCGGTCTACAGGGGCTGCCTGAGCCCCAGCCCACCCCCAGAGGACCCTCCCTGGGCTCAGGACAGCCTCCCCAGCGGGAAGCTTGGCTCTCCCAGCCAGCTGTGGGGGTGCTCCCCTCCAGCACCCTCCTTTGCCCTCTCCACCCTGGCTTGGGGAAGGGCTGAAGGCTCTGCCTAGGTAGCCTGCCTTAAAGTCTCTGTGCTGGTTTCCCCGTACTCCAGGTCTGGTCCCAAGGCTGGACGAAGGGAGGAGGACGGTACCTGCCCCAGACATAGGACCTAGCCCCCTGCTCAGCCTGGTCCCTGCCTGGACCCTACCTACAGAGTTCAGGCGGCTCCGGTCAGCAGCCTCGTGCCCCTTGCCTGCCTGTTTGCCGAGTGAAGCTGCAGCCAGTCCCCCGGGGCCGCACGGGCTGTACCAAGTGCAGCTGTGAGCAGGGGAGACCCTGGGATGGCTACGAGCAGGGGGCTGGGGGAGTGCAAAGGAGCCCAGAAATCAAGGGAAGGAGCATCAGAGTCGGGAGGTAAGACGAACTCCAGAACTGACAAGGCCTTAACCTCCACAGTGCCAGGGAGGGCCCAGCCGAATGCAGGGATCCCAAGGGGGAGAAACAGGGTAGGCTGATTGGGAAGGGCAGGCAGGCAGGGAGGGGCCAAGCTTCCTTAAAATCCACTGCTCTAGGGGACAGTGGGTAGGCAGGGCCTGGCCGGCCAGAGGGTAGGAGGGGAGAAAAGGGAGGGGGGGCAGCCCTCATCTCTGAGCCCAGCTGCCCAGGCCAGCTCCCCCTGCCCAGGGGCCTTGCTGCTCACCGCTGTCCTCTGGCCCCGCTTGTGGGGTCCCTTGGGAGAGACAAGGCCTTGCTGGGGAGAGGAGCTGGCTGTCAGCTGGGGAAGGGGCCCAGTCTGTGTAGGGGCCAGTTACTGAGGCTTCCCAGCTGCCCAGCTGCTCAGACCTCCAACCCTATTCCAGGCCTACGTTCAGGGACAGGACAAACTGTCCAGAAGGAGAGGTTTAGGAAAAGAGGATCTAGAATTTGGAGGACTTGAGTCTGACTCTTCCCACTTACTGGCAAGTCCCTACCTACCTCTGAGAGGCTTTGAGTCTACAACCGCGGTGATAAAGGGTCTGAACCCTGTCTCGCCACAGCTGCCCCAACACTCACAGAGATTGAGTGCTCTACAAGTGTTCTGTGAAACACCAGCCTCTGTGCAGAGGTGAAAGTCTACAACTATGGACTCCTGGGACCCTCAAAACACTTCCCACATGGAGTCTCACTCCTGGAGGAGGCTGGGAGGTTCTTGGCCAGTGCAGGGCCAAGGCAACTGAGCAGTGAAGGACAGCGAAGAGAACTTGGCGGGGGCGGAGATGAGGATGATGTATCTCTTCCTTGGAAAAGGACAAAGTAAGAAGAGGAAAAAAAGAGGGATACCTGCCTCTCCTCCAGTAGTAAGGTCTTTTCTTGCCCAAGAACCCTGATCCTACACACCTCCTCTCTACGTATGGCCCCAGACCACAGACCTCCATGGCTGCTTTGTATGGGTTCAGCAGGAGCTGAGTCAAAGACCCAAATTGCAACCACCAGCGCCCCCCCACCCGCCCCCACCAGCAGGGTGGCCTGGGGCCTCCATCCACAGCAATGCTGGGGTGAGCAGGACAGGTTCCAGCAGCTAGCCTGCCAGGCCACCGCACAAGGCTGCAGAAGGCTCAGTGGAGATGACAAACAGGCAGTGACCTCCATGCTCTCTGAGGCCAGGCCTAGAAGACTCAGCTGCCTGCTGGTCCCTTCTCCCAGGGCCTGCGCTGGAGGTTCCCAGCTACAGCACCAACACACACATAGCCCACACTCACACAGGAGGAGTTGTCCAAAAGCCAACTCCACTAACTCCACGCCCACCAACTGCAAGGTTCTGACCACCACTCCCATATACCCTCTTGGCCAAGAGCCCCCTCGCTCACTACCAGGACTGCCTCTGTAGGCAGGGAGTGCCCAAGGCCGTCACCCACGAATATGAGATGCTCACACCATCTGACCACCCAAAGGTCTCTGGTTCAGCAATAGGGCTACTGGTGCAGATCTGGCCACAAGGGACACACTTTCTGGGCACAGAGAACACTCTCAGGACAGTACAGACCTTGCACCAGGCATCTTCGATGGCACAAGAAAATACAGGAGGTGGATGATCAGACTATTGTTATCCAGAGCTGTGGGAGGGGTGGGGGGACTCTGTTGGCATGACCTGGTCACCAAAGTGGAGAGGGTCTTTCCTTAGCCACAAGGCAGCAGACGGCAGGCAGACATCCCTCTGCAAGCACAGACCCAGGCAGCCGAGGCAGCGGAGGCAGCTGAGCCCTCACCGAGACAGGCACTGCCGCACCGGGCTGCCGGCTCCAAATGGTGCAGCGATGCCTACTAGAGCGGGAGCCGAACCAAAGGGTGCAGGAGCACACACAGTGCAGGCAGCAGCCCAGCCCGATCCTCCACACAGCGAGCAAACAGCAAACGACAGATACGGTAGAGCCCCCAGCTCTGGGATGCCAGCCAGCAATGGGTGTGCCCAGACCACCGGTGAGGGGGATCTAGTTCCGGGATCCTGGAAAGAGGAACTAGCCACAAGAGAACAGCCTGAGTCTGTCTGGTAAAGGCACAGGCGCCAGTCTGAGTGGCCAGTCCACAAAGCAGCCAGTCCCACACACCCCCGCTCCATTCACACACGCTTTATAGCAGTCTTAGCACATGCACACGCTGACACGTGTGCATACACACCTCTTGCTGCACCCACACCCACACCTACTCCTTGTTACAGAGGACAGCATCCCTGACATAGAAACCTCAGTCACCCCCCACCTCCCTTCCCCCAACCCCACCTCCAAGCTCAGCCCCTGGCACTGAGGTCGAGGAGCACCACCTCAGATAGGACGCTGGAGAAGAGGCCCCCCTCTCTGGGGGACCAGTGGCCTGGGCGAGGGGTGGTGGGACAGAGCCCGTGTCTGAGGCCGGCAAGCACACACTCACCTGGAATTGCAATGGAGGCCTGCAGGCTGGCCCGCTTCTTAAAGGGATATTTGGTGTTGGGCTTGCCGGGGCCAGATGGATAGGATGCCATGGCTGGGGCCGCAGCAGTGCTAGCGGGGGAGTCTGAGCGGCACTGGCTGGGGACTGGCTCTGCCACATCCAACCCCTTCCTCCGCCCCGCCCCCAGCGGGAGTGACTGATGCAGGAAGCAGCGCCCCGCAGGCGGAAGAGGCCCTGGCGACGATTTCCCAGGTTGTCTAGGCAACCTCAAGAGTGGGGCCTCATCCCTGCCCCTTATCCCTCACCTCCCTCCGCCATCCCTGGAGTGACGTGACTGACGGTGGCTGGGCCTGGGGAGGGGGCCGAGGGAGAGAAAACAAGATGGAGAAGGACCAGCCCCTAGCCCTCCACTAACCCTCTCAGAAACCCTCACCCCTCGCCAGCACTCCAGGCCAAGGGAGCCAAAGTCCAGGCTAACTTAGCCTGGGAGGAAAAAAATAACAGTAAACAGGAATCCAGCAGTGAATGCCTCTAAGCTCAGAACACACTCCTCTCAGAGTAGGGGTACTCTGGGGCAGAGCCCCCTTTTTTTCTTTTCCATCTGACCCCAGGGGTGGCCTAGCTCTGGTTGGAGGGGGTAGAACTGAGAATCTCAGCCCAGGAGGGAGGGACCTGTCTTGGGAAAATTCCACTGTCCAGCAGAAGCTGCCTCCTAGGAAGGCAGGAAGGCCAGGAGGCAGGGGCTTGGCTCGGGGTCTGGGAAAGACATCCTAGACTTTTCCGTCTGTCTTTGCACACTCAGGCTCTGCTTCCCCAGGCCCTTCCAGGAGGAGGTGGCCGCCTTCCCTAGGACCTGCAGGCTGTGCTGGGACCCCCACCCTGTTGTCATCCTGGCCATAGCACTTCTCTGTCCCAGAGACCACGCGAGCACACTCACCTGAGGCCATGATGCCTGAGTCTCAAGGGCCCCCGGGGACGGCGCCCAGGAGGGTCTGCAGAGCCGGGAAGCCGGGTCCTGAGGGAGAGGAGGGGGGCTGGGGCACAGACCCCCGCCAAGTCGCTTCAAGGGCCCCTGCCCTGGCACCGAGATGGGGGAGGTGCAGCAATCTTTCAAAATTGCCAGCTGACTGGAGACGGACCCTGCTGTCCTCGGCGGCCAGACTGGCCTCAGGAGACCCCGGCGTCCCGAGCCCCAGCCCCGCACTCTAGATGCGGACAAGCCACGTGCTCCCCAGGGAGCGGGATCCGGAACTCGTGTGGGCTTCTCTCAACACTGCCTGCGTATTCAGGGTCGGAGTCCCGCGGCTGGATTGCGGGGGAGTCACGCAACAGGTGCGACCCTACCAAACTCTCGCCGACGCCACGCCAGTCTGCAGCCCCAAGCCCGCCGGTCCGTGGCCCCGCCCCCGCTCGCGCCCGCCCCGCCGCGCCGGCCCCGCCTCGCCATTTTTTCTCTTTCCTGGCGCCACGAGGGCACCCTCCACACCACGGTCTGCCCCGCCGGACCCTGGGTCTTGGGCAAGGTTTGTGCTTCTTCAGCTTCCTCATCAGTAAGATGGGATGGGGTAATGACAGTGCCTCACCCAAAAGAGTTATTGTGAAGATTGAACGTAAAGTCCCTTTGCACAGTCCCTGGCACGAAGTCAGGGCCAAATAAAAGGGGGCTGTTACTGTCCCAGAACTCATTTTAGGCAGAAGTCCTGCCCCTGCATTGTCACCTAGGTCATCTGTTTTCTTCTGGCTGCCCTAGGTAGGCAGGGTGTGCTCTGCAATTCTGGCTCCCCTTCCCACATTAATTTCTGTATTTGGTGGTTAAGAGCTTAAATTCTGTAGCCAGAATGTCTAGGTTCAAATCCAGACTCCTCCACCTAATTTCTGATATTGGGCAATTTACTTCTCTGTGCTCCTATTTCCTCTGTAAAATGAGTGTAAGAGTACCTGCTTTATATGGTAGTTGTTAAATGAGCTAACATAAGTTAAGTACTTAGAACTGTGCCTGGCCTGTAGTTACTACTCAGTGTTCCCATATTATCATTGCTTTGGCCTTGGCCTTTGTTCCCTGTTGACATTCACAGGGTGATTCACCTTGCAGCATGTAAAGAAATGGAGTTGGGCTGTTTGGGGGACTGCAGACACCCTAGCCTACCAGCATCCCCACTCCCAAGGGGTAGAGAATCCAACCTAAAGGGAACTTGTGGAGGGAAGTCCCTGAGACTTCACTGAATATAATTAAGTGCATTAGCAGCAATGAATCTCTTCCCTATTCTCCCGGTTGTGGGAGCCCTTTGGCCCCCACACCCAGTTGTTCTAATGCTGTTTGTCCAGCTCCTCCCAGTTCTCCCAACCGCCACAGCAGAGTTCCTTCCCAAACTCTGCCTCCCTCTTCTCTCCCCAAGGCTGGATTCTGGACCCTGAACCCTAATCTCTACCTGCGTGTGGTATCACCTCCATTGATCCCCTGTCTACTGCTCCTCACCCCAAACAAACTTAAAAACCCTTGGCCTCCGTAAACATTGTGGTGGGGCGGGGGAAGTTCCCCTCACAAAGAATCTACTAAAACTAAAAAGAGAACGAGGAGATACCATGTTTACCTATCGAAATCGCAAAGACTGAGAAAAATGTCCTAACACAGGCAAGGGTGTAGTTAGTGAGATGGGACATGACACAACACACACACACACACACACATAGAGTATTGGTGACCATAAACATTGATACAATCTTTTTGAAAGCCATTTGGTAACATGTAATAAGAGTTTCTAAAGGGTTCTTATTATTTATTTAACACAGTAATCAACTTTCAGGAAATTGTTCTTTTAAGGAAAGCTGCCAGAAAAATGTGTGCACAAAGTTATTCATCACTGTAATGTTTATCACATAGAAAGGTTAGAAACTTGAAGGTCCAACAGTGGAGACTGTTTAAATTATGTCATTTGCATACAATGAAATATAGCCATTAAGAATTGTTCTTGGAGAATTTTTAATAATGTGGAAATGTTTACAATATAAAGTTAAGTGAAAGGCTGGATGTAAAAAAACTGTACATACAGTGTAGTCCTAATTATGTGATATATACTCATAGGAAAGAAACACACCCAAAAGTTTACAAATAATTATCTGTAAGTGGTAGAATTACAGATATTATTCTTCTTTATCTGCATTTAAAAAATTAATTACAGTACATATCCATTATTTTTATAATTAAGGGCATAGAAATCAACAAAAGCCTGTAAAAATCTGTAATTGCCTCCACAGGCCCCCAACCTCAGGCTCTCCAAGTCTTAAACCCAGACTCAAACATAAACTGTTCTTTTTTTTTTTTT
>NW_012148496.1:112469-137326 GCF_000956105.1 Propithecus coquereli
CTCTTGCTCAGGCTGGTTTTGAACTCCTGAGCTCAAACAATCTGCCCACCTCGGCCTCCCAGAGAGCTAGGATTACAGGCGTGAGCCACCGCGCCCAGCCTGGAGGCTAAGTTCTAAACAGCTCTGAATTCCCCAGCTCTAGGCAATGTCCCTTTAACTAAATGTTTTTCTGTGAATGTCCCCTACCTCCCCCTAGGGACTGGAAGTTCCTGAAGGTAGTTCCTTATCCTTCCAGGCCCCCCCACTCCCTCTGGGACAAGGCTTGCCAATGGATGTGAGACAGATCCTGAAATCTCTCCTTAACTCAGGAAACATGCCCAGATTTTTTGGGAAATGTGATTCCTTTTTCACTCAAAATGATATGGTCATTAGGAGGATCACTCTTCTGTGCTTCAGTTCTAAAATGGGAATAGTACTGCATGCCTTACCTACTTCACCAGGACTCTGTCCCTACATGTGATAATAAAGTAGAACAGCCACAGGAAAGGCACAGGAGCTGATGACAGGAGGTATAAGGTCACTGGTGTCAGGAATGGTGCATGCACAGTAGTGAATCTGTGCTCTCAGAGGCCAGACGAGGGCCAGAAGCTCCCTTACTCAGCGTAGCAGTAAGAATGGGGAACTTCTACTCAGCAAGCTAGGGAACAAAGCAGAAGCAGAACAGAAGTTTGCAGAGGCAGTAGCAGAAAAAGGAACAAGCTCACATTTTCTCCATGTGTGAAAGAAATTAGTGGTTCCTTTAACAAAACAAGTGCTACTGTTATTGAGTTCATGCATTTGCCAAGCGTTCTTTCTCTCACTGGCAATTTATGTAGGAGTAGTGGGAAAAAGGATCACTGGTTTGTCTGTTTACTAGGCTATATGACCTTGAATAAGTTACTTAACCCTCAAGTCTTAGTTATCTGGTCTGTAAATTGGGGAAAACAGCACTTACCTTGAAGTTATTGTGAGAGTTCACGGGTATGAGCCACACAAATTGTCTAGCAATTATTAGTTACATTACAATACATTATAATCATTAGTTCCTGGCAATCCCTTATGCACATCTCTGGCTCTATGGAAAACAGTATGGAGATTTCTCAAAGAACTAAAAGTAGATCTGCCATTCAGTCCAGTAACTCCACGAGTAGGTATCTACCCAAAGGAAGTCACTTTATAAAAAAGACACCTGCACTCATGTTTATTGCAGCACAAGTCACAATTGCAAATATATAGAACCAACCTATAGTGCCCAGCAACTGATGCGTGGATAAAGAAAATATGGTGTCTGTGTGTGTGTGTATATAAAATATAAATTAAAAAATACATATATGTCATGGAATACTACTCAGCCATTAAAAAGCGTCAATGTCTTTTGCAGCAACTTGGATGGAATTGGACACCATCATTCTAAGTGAAGTAACACAAGAATAAAAAAACAAATACTGCATGTTCTCACTTATAAGTGGGAGCTAAGCAATGGGTATGCACGGTCATAGAGTGATTTAATGGACACTGGGGACTCAGAAAGGGGAAGGGTGGGAAGGGAAGGAAATGCAGGATGCAGAATTACCTGTTGAGTACAATGTACACTATTCAGGTGATGGGCAAATTAAAAGCCTAGGCTTCTTCACTATGCAATTTATCCATGTAACAAAAAACCAATTATATCACCTAAATCCACTTAAATAAAAAATGGGAAAAAGTGCAGATTCTAGGGCAGGCATGGTGGCTATGCCTGTAACCCTAGCACTTTGGGAGGCTGAGGCAAGAGGATCACTTGAGGCCAGGAGTTCAAGACCAGCCTGGGCAATATAGGAAGATCCTATCACTACAAAATATTTTAAAATCAGCTGGGAGTGGTGCCACACACCTACAGTCCTAGCTACTCAGGAGTCTAAGGCAGGAGGATCACTTGAGCTCAGGGGTTCAAGGCTGCAGTGAGCTATGATAGCACCACTGCACTCCAGCCTGGGTGACAGAGTAAGACCTTGCCTCTGGGGGGAAAAAATCCACACAGATTCTGAATCAGAAGGTCTGGGTTAAGGCCTGAGATTCTGTATTTCTAACAAGTTTCCAAGTAATCTGATATCACTGGTCCTTGGACCACATTTTGGGTCGCAAAATTGTAAAGTATCTCCACCTGAGGAGGCTCCACCAGCAAGAATGAATAAACTGAAATAATTGGCATAGAGAAATATGACCAGTGGAGAATCTTCAATGTCTGTGAGGCAATTGCTAGACTGCACCCTCATTTCTCCCCAGGAAAAGGCAGCTTGGATGAGGGTCAGAGGGAGAGCTCCCCCAACCTTTGAGAAGCTAGAATCTAGAGTCCCATTTCCCAAAGAAGTAGTGTTTGTTGAGTGAGACAGCACAAGCCCCACACCAAATACCAGCAAAGTTCACTTACCAAGGGAAGTTGGACCTCAGCTGGCTTTGGTCAAGGGGAAGCTGCCCCATTCTCTCTACCGTATGCCCTTTTTTCTACGTGCGTTCATTCACCAAGTCTTTACTGATGATCCACTAATAAATTACAAGTTCTGAGGGGTTCGAAGATGAACCAGATTTGGTACCTTGAGCTCCAGGGGGAGGAATTCACAGTGGGAAAAAGATTGTAAAACCAAGTACAATGTGAAGTGGTAAGTGCTAATATTAATAAAAGACATATGTACAAAGAGATGAGCCAACACAAAGGAACAATACTAACAGCTTCCTGGAGCAGCAGCCACTGGGGGAGCTGCATGAAAGATTCCTAATCTTTCCAAGTAAGGGCACCACTCTAAACAAAAAGTCCTTGCCAGAACCAGCCAGTGATGATAAACAAGTATGCGTTGATGCCTTGAAGCCCTTGATACCAAGACCCTATATTCTGGAGGCTCAACATGGGGAATGCTTCCTATGTTTGTGCCCCTAGTTTCTAGCTTTATATTGCAAGTAAATCTAAGGAAGCAAGAGACTTTTAGAGGATGAGACCCTCAAAAGGATGGAGGTGGCCATTATCTTATTTCAGAGAGCTTCAGTACCTGTATCCTATCCCCTGTGTCAGAACCCAACTGATCATTTCCCTAGTTATAGAAACATTTGAGTCTTTACCCTTTGTCATATTGACAAAGCTCTTAATTGGCTTGACCCATCACACTGCTAGATATAAAGGCTACAATCCCTAGACTAAGAAGTAGGTCTCCAGTTGGGGTAGGGAGGCTCAGCCAGTGTAGGAAGGGTAGAAGAACCAACAGCCTGCTCTCACCCGGCTCCATGTAGACCAGCTTTTAGGGGAACTAAGGAACTAATACTCAATCCCAATTTATTGTTTCCTTTTCTTCCATTTCATATGTAGGAAAACTTACAAGAGAAGCTTAAGAGCCTGAGGAAGCAGCTGAGGAAGAGACAGAAGAGATGGGGAGTGGAATCAGTGCTGAGGACAAAGAACTGGCCAAGAGGTCCAAGGAGCTAGAAAAGAAGCTGCAGGAGGATGCTGACAAAGAAGCCAAGACGGTCAAGCTGCTGCTGCTGGGTGAGTGAGATGGGAAGATGAGCCAGGAAAGGAGAGGGCAATGCTCCATCCTGCTTTCCCGAGGGTCCGTGGGTTCTAGCCCACCCCACGGGAAGGAGGAGTGGCAGGTCATTTTTCCAGTCTCTGGCTAGGGGATCAGGAGCTCTAGGGCTAGGTTAATATGGGGCCTGCACAGCCACCCCAAGGGGATCCAGAGTGCCAAAGCTATTCTGGAATATTTCCATTCCTCCTTGAACTAGGAATAGTGCAAGGGCCAGGATGAACCCACCCATCTCCAAATCTAACCAAACATAACATTTCCTTTCATCTTGGCAAATACTGAGAACCCTGGACTTGATAACATGTACCCAATCTGCAGAGAACTCGAGCCAAGGAATCTGAAGAGAACAAGACCTTCCCTCACCAATGGACTCAGAAGTCCCACCATACAATTGGTGCCACACAGTCCCAGGGATAGGTCCACTGGTTCTTGCCAAGTATACTGGTCCCTTCTTGCTTTCGGTAAAAATTATGGAAGTAGGGAGCCCTGAGTGAGGCAGAATGGAGTTTTTGTCTACAGCAGTCCCT
Source organism: Propithecus coquereli (assembly GCF_000956105.1). Lineage (NCBI taxonomy): Eukaryota > Metazoa > Chordata > Mammalia > Primates > Indriidae > Propithecus > Propithecus coquereli. Next base: position 116,530 of record NW_012148496.1, read on the forward strand.
TCCTGGCTTTCTATTCAGTACCTGTCTCTAAAGCCCCTGCCAGATGGGAGGATCATCAACTTGATGAGCTCCTAAGCAGATCACTGGTCTGGGCTGAGAAAAAAAAATCACCCCAATAAGTCAGTAAGTCAGTCAGGGAAATTGATCATGGCTATAAATAGAACCAAGTCAAGAAAATTTGGGACACTTGGCTTAGGGAAAAAACCAATGGTACTATAGAAGTAGGCTAGCTGGAGCAAGTGGGGTCTATGTAGCAGAAGACTGGCTGCCTGGCCTGGGTTTCCAAGCCCATGAGGGACCTGGGAACTGATGCACCAGGCTAAGGCACCTCTTTTCCCCCAGCTGGTCCATAGCACAGCCCTAAGGACACACTAAAGGGACATATTTCTGTAAGCTGGACCCAGACTCTAAGGAACTTAGGAGGTTACACAGGGGGAAAGAGATAGCAGGGCCACTGAGAGATCTTTTAAGCCTAAGCAGATTTCTTCTAGGTTCAGGATAAGCAGCTTAGAGGGAACAAGCACAGGCTAAGTAGGAGGAGGCTGAGGGCAGTATAGACTGAGAGAGGGTGGAAGGATATGTGAGTTTTTGATGGGGGAGAACAAAGTGTAAACGAGGACATTAGGACATTTTAGGCAATAAACGGAACCAGCAAAATGATGAAAAAATAGTATTTCAGTGAAATGATCCAGCTCTCTCCAGTCCTCCCCTAAGATCACTCTCCTTAGTCAAAAACAGGCAGAGAGGGCCGGGCGCGGTGGCTCACGCCTGTAATCCTAGCTCTCTGGGAGGCCGAGGCGGGCGGATTGTTTGAGCTCAGGAGTTCGAAACCAGCCTGAGCAAGAGCGAGACCCCGTCTCTACTAAAATTAGAAAGAAATTAATTGGACAACTAAAAATACACGGAAAAAAAATTAGCCGGGCATGGTGGTGCATACCTGTAGTCCCAGCTACTCGGGAGGCTGAGGCAGGAGGATCGCTTGAGCCCAGGAGTTTGAGGTTGCTGTGAGCTAGGCTGACGCCACGGCACTCTAGCCTGAGCAACACAGTGAGAAAAAAAAAAAAAAAAAAAACCACAGGCAGAGAGGAGAAATGAGGTAAAGGAATTCCCCTGAATCTGTTGGTGGAGGGAGGGACAGATTTTGGGAGATTTTGACCCCCAGCGGCCATTTGTAAATGTCTAGAGGTATTTTTGGTTGTCATATTGAGGGCAATGGGGTATTATTGGTCTCTAGTGGATAGCGGCCAGGAATCCTGCTAAACATCCTACGATGAACAGGACAGCCCAAAATGTAAGTAGTCTGAAGAAACTCTGGCCAGGCCGAACGGCCCGCCCTCAAGACAATGAGGGCAGCAATTATCCCTACGTGTTCTCCCCTCACCAGACTACCAAGCAAGCAGCGGGGCTGACTTCTCACAGGCCATCTCCTGGAAGGTTGGGGGAAATTGGAAGCATAAGCGTTTCTCCTTTCAGGTGCTGGGGAGTCAGGAAAGAGCACCATCGTCAAACAGATGAAGTGAGTAGGAACAAAGAAAGCCCCAAAGGACTGGGGTAGGGTGAAGCCAGTGGAGGTTCTGAGTGAAAGGCTCTTTAGCCTCAAGGAACTCAGGTATAAAGGTATAAAGGAATTGATTCTAATGCCCCTCATCTGTACACCTCCTGTCCCTAACCCTCCACTTTGAGACATCAGTAGGAACAGAGGGATGGGTTCTTATGACCCTTTAAATACTCCAGATTCCCAATCCTTTAGGTCTAGTTACTCAGGCCCAGCTAAAGACTGGGTGTTTGCCCCTTGCAGGATCATTCACCAGGACGGCTATTCTCCAGAAGAATGCCTGGAGTTCAAGTCTATCATCTACGGGAATGTGCTGCAGTCCATCCTGGCTATCATCCGGGCCATGTCCACCCTGGGAATTGACTATGCTGAACCAAGCTGTGCGGTATGTGATTGTTATGTGGTGACGGGTGGAAGCAGGAAAGGCTAATGAGAAGAAACAGAGCAGATACCAACAAACTGTGAGGGAAGATGGGTAAGGAAAATAGTTTTGTGTAACTAAAATCCTACTTGCTGAGCTTCAAATCTTTTTATTCAGTTCTGGAGAAGTAAGCAACTCCTACCTTCATAATAAATATTCTCAGCTTCATGTGCCTCTTTGGCCTTATTTTACCATTTAAATCGCTCCCGCTAGGCTGCTGACCATGGAACTTTCATAAGCTAAATCCCTAGTTCTAGTATTGGCCTTTTTCTAGCTTTAAATCATTGAGAAAACAAAAGTGAAGGTCAATCTGGCCTTTAAACTTCCAGTCTCCCTGCAGCAGAGGACCCATGTTTTATGGCAGTACCCTTTCGAACTAAGGATAGAAGCCAGAAACCCCAGAGAGGAAGCGGCTGGGACCTCTGCTGTCCTCTAGGAACCCCAGGGCTGGATATACTGCCACCCTCTACATGTGGGGAGCACACTCAAAAATTAATCAGCATGTTTTCTTAGAGAGAATCTTCACTGGAGACTGCTCTACCTCAGGCTTTGGCAGCAATGTAAATTGCTTTCCATTCAACAGTATTCCCAGAAGCCTCCTGGAAAGCTATTACTCCTGTGTAGTTCTCAGCCAGGTTTCTGCATTACAGGATGATGGGCGACAGCTCAACAACCTAGCTGACTCCCTTGAGGAGGGAACCATGCCTCCTGAGCTGGTGGAAGTCATCAGGAAGTTGTGGAAGGATGGCGGGGTGCAAGCCTGCTTCGAGAGAGCAGCAGAGTACCAGCTCAATGACTCGGCATCTTAGTAAGACTCTGATGGGGAGGGGGTATGAGGATGCTTAAGCAGGCTTCCAGGCAAAATCTTACCCAGCCTAAAAGTTCAGGCATTGAAAGCTGGAGATCCATAGACTGAATTCAGCCTGTACATCTGTTTTGTTAGGATTGAGTTGAGCAGTGTTTTACTGTGTTTGAGTTTAAAGCCACAGGGTTATCTGCCCTAAGTTGCCACCACTCTCTACTGCTTTACAGCAACTCACTGCAGCCTAGAAAGCTGAAGACACAAATGTTTAACAGAGGTGGTCTGTCTAGCCACCCTCAAACCTGTTCTCTTGAGTTGTACACTGAGCCCCTCCTTTCAGAACCATAACAAAGCCTTACAGTTCTGCCACACACACTCCCAGGAGACATGTGATTTATGGTGGCTCTTTCAGGGCAGAATTTTCTAGCAGGTAACCCAGGTTCTAGTTAGGCCACTAAGCAGAAATGAAAGTTTCCTACACCTAGAGCATCTTATGTCAGGATGCCAGGGCAGGGGACACAGAAATTGCCAGGGCAAACCAAAGGAAGGTGGTCAGGGATTAGAGAGAACCAATTTAGCAAAGTTGGTTCCAAAAAAATGAGCAACACACTTTATCAATCCTATCTCAGACAGTATGGGACCATAGACAAGCATGGGCTTCAAAGTCAAACAGACCTGAGTTTAACTCCCATCTGTCACCTAATCTTGAAATACTGTTACCATTTACCATCCCTGGAACACTCACTTACTAAGGCCAGTCACTGCTAGGTGCATTATGAACACTGTCTCAAGACCCTTTACCCACCTATACAGTAAGACTTAAAGGTAGACAGTACTTTTTATTATCCCCATTTTATAGATGAAAAAACTGAGATTCAGAGAAGTTAATTAACTTGCCCAAGGTCATATAAATGGCAGAAGCTAGTCTGAATTCAGGTCTCCTTGACTACAAAGCTGAGTATTTTTCACAATACACCACAGTGCCTCTTGACCCTGGGCAAGTTATTTAACTCTCCTGAATTTTTCTTTCATCTGTAAAATGGAGATATGAAATGTGAAGGCTTAGGAGCTTCCATGAGAATTTAAATGTGAAAATGCCTGGCATACAGTAGGCACTTGTGTTAATTGTTCTCCCTCCTTCCCTCAGCCATCTCACTTCACAGCTGCCTTCTTTCTCCCCCTCCTTCCCTGTTTATTTATCTTATTTTTTTTTGGAGACAGAGTCTTGCTGTTGCCCAGGCTAGAGTGCTCTGGAGTCAGCCTAGCTCACAGCAACCTCAAATTCCTGAGCTTAAGCAATCCTTCTGCCTCAGCCTCCCGAGTAGCTGGGACTACAGGCACGCGCCACCATGCCCGGCTAATTTTTTCTATATATTTTTGTTGTCCAGCCAGTTTCTTTCTATTTTTAGTAGAAATGGGGGGTCTCGCTCTTGTTCAGGCTGGTCTCGAACTCCTGACCTCGAGTGATCCTCCCACCTGGGCCTCCCAGAGTGCTAGGATTACAGGCGTGAGCCACCGCGTCCAGTCCCCCCGCCCCGCCCCTGTTTATTTTATGGTAACTTTCAAACCATACAGAAGTGGAATAATATAATAAATCATCTACCTTCAACAGTTATCAACTCATGGCTCCTCTAATTTCATTTTACCCCCATCCCCTACTGGATTATTTTGGAGCAAATCTCAGATATAATTTCATCCTAAAAATGTCTTACATATCTCTAAAATAGAGACTCTTTTAAAAAAATAAATCACAATGTCATCATCACACCTAAATAATTAATTCCTTAATATAAAATATCACCAAATTAGTGTTCAAATTTCCAATTATCTTAAATGTTTTTCCCCCAATTTGATTCAGGATATAAACAAAGTCCATGCATTGCATTGCTTCATGTCTCTAAATCTCTCTCAATCTTGCCTCTTGATGAAACTTTTAGCATCTTTAAACCACTAAATCTCATTCAAGGGTCTAGAAAGGCTTGCAGTCAGGCAAAACCCAAGAAAAACTTATTTGATTTGATTTAAATAAGATGGAACCTCTGCTTCAAATGGGCTTGTCCCTTATCCCATCCCCTACTTCCTTTATTAAGGACACAAGGGTTTGAAGGAAAGAATCCTAGATTTAACAATATGGCTTCTAGTCCTGGTTCTATCACCAAATTAGCTGTGTGACTTTGGGTAAGACCCTTTACCTCGGCTGTGGAAAATTTGTCATCAATACCAATCACTTTTCTATAGCTACCTAAACCAGCTGGAACGAATTACAGACCCTGACTACCTCCCTAATGAGCAAGATGTGCTACGGTCCAGAGTCAAAACCACAGGCATCATCGAGACCAAGTTTTCCGTCAAAGACTTGAATTTCAGGTGAATACATAGTTCCCTGGGGCACCTCAGATACACATGTGGTATCCCAAAAATGGGTATGGGCATGCTTCTTGGTCTTTGATGCAGCCTAACCTAAATTACTGTCCTACTTCACCAACCTTTCGGGGTGAACACCAAAGGCATGTGGGTCATATGTTAGGCATACCTATGAGAACAGCTGCTTCTTCCCTCAGGATGTTTGATGTGGGAGGGCAAAGATCAGAGAGAAAGAAGTGGATCCACTGCTTTGAAGGAGTCACCTGCATCATTTTCTGCGCAGCTCTCAGTGCCTATGATATGGTGCTGGTGGAAGATGACGAAGTGGTGAGTGGCCTTTGCACCAAGCAGCTTTGGTAGAACAAGTTCTCCCCACAACCGTTTCTCTAAGCCTTGTGTCACTCCAATGCCCTAACTTGGGTAATTTTGGCTAACAATGACAGTCTAGCAGCCCTCTAGCAGACCAATCAATGTCTCATGCAAATAACTCTAGAAAAACCTCTTCTTCTGTAGGTTCTAGGTGAGCAACTTAGAGCTCCAGATTTACTGCCAGTAAGCTTGGTCTCAGGTTAGAGGTTAGTATCACTTGGACATCACACAAAGCTCATAAGAGAAACTGAGTATTAAAGAGGTAAGGGATCATCACCTAGGTGATGCAAAGGAGTTACGCTTAGTACTCTCCCAAGTTGTCCAAGGAAGGAGATGAAGATGACAGAGCAAACAACATATGATGTGAATCCTCATGCCACATGACAGAAGGCTCACTTCAGAAGCCTAAAAATGTAGAGTGTCAACAAGAGGAAGGAGAGACTGTCAGGCCAGGTTTCTGACATACCAGTTAAATTGGCAACTGACTAGGTGAGTAGTTTTCTTGGACCTGTAGAATTCTACAATACAGGAGCTCTGCAGGACAAGTATCAGAGTGCAGCCAGTTACTTTCTCTCACTGTGAGATAGAGAATGTCGCAGGCATGGAAAATGTTAATTTCACATAAGCATCTGCTTCATGAATGGAGGCCCACAGTTTACTGATGAAAGATAAAACTCCTCTACTCCTACCCCTTGCTCTCTAGCTCTTTCTCTTCTTAACAGTAGTACAAGTTTACAGTAGAGTACTGTGAATATCTTCTAACCAAAATGTCTTACAGGGCTATTCACTTTCCAAGATCTCTTCTATCTTTAACCATGAAGTCTATGAGATCTTAAAGGGTTTTGCAGGAGTATTAACAATAAGGCTGCAAATTTGATTGTTCTTGCTTTATTAGAGGAAAAAAGACTGAGTCCAAGTTAGTTGATAGCATACTTCAAGACCCTCAAGGCCTGCTCCCTAAAAACAGGCTAGGCTGGGGGACTGGGAAACCTCTGAAGATACATAGCTCCACTTCTCACTCTCAGAGTAGCAATCAGAGAAGGAAACGAGAGCAGTAATGCTTATGATACGGCACTGGTAAATTCTTTAGCCCTCACCATGTGGCAAAGTATCCCTATCATGTTCCTATTCAAACTGAGAGCTGGGATCCCAACGACAGAAGCCTATCAAAATCATCCTGGAGATGCAAATGAACACATGCTAACTTGGGCCTCGTTTCAACCCTTGATCAGCAGTACTTATGGAATGTCAAAGTTCTTGGCTGTGCCCTGGCTGCTAAAAATCTGCATATACCAGACACTATCATGGACACTATATATACATGACCTCATTTAACTTTCACAATAACCCTATGAGATAAGGAAACTAAGTGAGACACAGAAAAGCTCAGTAATTTTCCCCAAGTCACACAGCTATTACAGTGATCGACCGGGGATTAGAATGAACTCACATCTCTTTGGCTTTACTCCACTACCTTAAAAAGAGATAGCTGTTCCCTGTCTTTCCTTTTACATTTGGAGCACTGGTCTTTCTAAGGGGAACAAGAACAGGAAATAGATATCCTATAAGCCCAATCTGATATTTTCAATGGTGTTTCCTCTTACTAGAATCGTATGCATGAGTCTTTGCATCTGTTCAACAGCATATGTAACCACAAGTTCTTTGCGGCTACTTCCATTGTCCTCTTTCTCAACAAGAAGGACCTCTTTGAGGAAAAAATCAAGAAAGTCCATCTCAGCATTTGTTTTCCAGAGTATGATGGTGAGTGTCAGGGGCTAGAGACAACAATAATGTCTTTTGGTAGTGACTGGTGATTGCCTCATTTTCTAGGCCAAGATGACATAAAGAAACTTGTCTTAGAGGAGAAACTTGAGCAGTTATGGGGTGTAAATTCAGATGTGTCCAGAATAGAGCAGACATTCAATGCAGGAGAGCCACTGACTGTCCAAATGATACCTACTGGAAACCCAAGGCTAAGACACAGAGACGCTTCTCAATTTCTCTGTTCAATTCAAGTGGGACACACTGGAGTACAACACAGAGAAACCTCCCTCCAAAAATAGGTCTCCAACTGCAGTTGTCTAACACAACATTTCAAGGATCAAGTCAGTCACCTAAAAAGTGAGCAACTAAGAAGCGTTAATTTATCCCATTTTTTCATTATTTTTCTGGAAAACCAGGGAACAACTCCTATGAGGATGCGGGGAATTACATCAAAAGCCAGTTCCTTGACCTGAATATGCGAAAAGATGTCAAAGAAATCTACAGTCACATGACCTGTGCTACAGACACACAGAATGTCAAATTTGTGTTTGATGCAGTTACAGATATTATTATCAAAGAAAACCTCAAGGACTGCGGGCTCTTCTAATCCTCACCATTCCTCAGGTATACCTTCTGTTAATATAAACAGGATTGGAATCTGGATAATTTCAAGCAGAAAATTATAGTCAATATACCATGACACAAAGAATGAATTCGTTCTCCTTTGGAGATAGAGTATGCATGATTGCAACTGCATCTCATACCTTCTTTTTAAAGTGGGATAGCTAGTGCAGTTTAAAGAGCTCAAGGCCAAGAGTCGGAAGACCCAGGTTCTAGTATTGGTTTTGCAACTTAATACAAAAATGTAAATACTTCATTTCTCTGAGACTTGAGTGCCCCAACTATAAAATGAAGATAACTTCCCTGCTTACTTCACAGGGTTATTCTGAGGAGCACACACATAACTGAAGGCACATAAAAGCTGTTGTGGTGAGAGTCACAGGAAGAAATCTTACATAAATGCTGCCATTTATGAAATTCAACACCTGCTTTTTAGAATAAATTATCCCAACTACCCAAGAAAAATGGCAAACCTCCCTACACTCTGCACAAAATTTTATAAACAAAACCTCAATAAACCTACCACTCCTTTTACTAACAGACCTCTATGTACCTTAGTTCAGAGATTTGGATCACTGGATAGGGGATATGAGTTTGTTAGATTCTAAGGCACACATCCAAAACTGGTTTTTGTTTTTTTTTTGACACAGGGTCTCACTCTGTCGCCTGGGCTGGAGTGCAGTGGCATCACCATAGCTCACTGCAACCTCAAACTCCTCGGTGATTCACCTGCCTCAGCCTCCTGAGTAGCTGGGCATACAGCTGCATGCCAATTTTTCTATCTTTTTTGTAGAGATGGGAGTCTCACTCAGGCTGGTCCTCAACTCCTGGCCTCAAATGATCTTCCCACCTTGGCCTCCCAGACTGCTAGGATTATAGGCGTGAGCCACTGTGCCCGACCTGTATCGTTTTTATTAAGCACAGATTATCCCTCTGTCCCCCAAGCTGTCAAACCAACTGAGTTTCCTTTATCTCTATAAATGTTTCTCAGCTATACAAAATACTTTCTGAATAAATTTAGGGGACATCAACAAACTCCCATTTAGAGTACTAATGATTTTATGGCTGCCACTTCTCTATCATACAATTTAGAACAATTCAAAAATTCTCATTTCAACTGCTACATGTTTCAGGAGAGCAAAAGACAGCTGAGCTTGTTTTAAGCACTGAAAATCTTCGCAGTTGGATCCATGTAGTGCTGGCATCTCCCCCAAACAGGCCAACAAGTAAATTATTCCTTTGAACTCCTTTGAGGGGAAATGAAGCTTGTATTTATCTTGACAGGAGGTGGTGAAGTCAAGTATAGATTAGCACTTACAACTACTAGTGAGGAAAGCTCTTGGCATCCAAGATTTAGTATATAAAAGAAAATGTCAATTAAAATGAAAATCTGTTCCTTGCCAGAAACATCCATTCACACTTAGGCTGCTACTAGCAGTATTAATACCAGAGAGCCATACGAGCTTGAAATAACATTGAATAAATCTGTAGCTGTTAAAATTAGAGTCCTTTAATACTCTTTCTGATTCCCCAAAGAGAAACCAAGAGAATTACCAGAGAAACTACTCTGGATACTGCCTAAAAAACTTAAGCCAAAGAAAAATCCGAGGCAAGACTTCCCATATTCAAGAGCTGTTCAGCTCACGCCTGTAATCCTAGCACTTTGAGAGGCTGAGGCAGGATTGCTTGAGCTCAGGAGTTCAAGGCCAGCCTGAGCAAGAGCGAGACCCTATCACTACTAAAAATAGAAAAAATTAGCTGGGCGTGGTGACAAGTACCTGTAGTCCCAGCTACTTGGGAGGCTGAGGCAGGAGCATCACTTGAGCCCAGGAGTTGGAAGTTGCAGCAAGCTATGATGATGCCACTGCACTCTAGCCAGGGTGACAGAGTGAGACTCTGTCTCAAAACAAACAAACAAAAGCTGTTCAGGGACTATTCTGAATAGCATGGTCCAACCATCACTGACCTGTTCACTTTAACTCAACATACGGGGGTTCTGAGTCTGTTTTGTATCATGCGTCCCTCTGGCAGTCTGATGAAACCCATGGACCTCTTTTCAAAATGCATAAAATAAAATTTAGAGAATTACAAAGAAAACCAACATACTAAATACAGTTCTACCCTAAACTCTCTGCAGCTATGAAACCCCAGGTTAAGAACTGTCACTACAGATAGGATCTTTTCTATTCAGTCCCTGAACATAATTTATCCCATTTATTCCACCTCCATACAGGATTGCCACACCCAGCCTCAAACAGGAACAGATTATTGCCTCTTTTATTACCTCTTCCTTGTTCTTCGAATCTAGGTGGAAACTGGATAATGGGCCAAACTATAAAAGTGTAACACAGGTTCTTTGTTTATCAATGCTCACACAGAACCTACCCTATAGTTCTAGTATGAAAGCAGAGCCAGTGGAACAGGTCTTCTGGTAGACCAATTAAAAATCTCTAATAGAATAAAATGGGGTTGTATTTTACTCCTCTTCTTTTTTTCTGGTAGATATCCCAACATTTAATTGGTTTATAAACAAATTCACACAGGCCACCTTATATTAACACTTTGTAAAAAGTTCATCTTAGAGGATGGAGTTTAACAGCAGTTAAAGCAACACATTCTACAGCTGTTTTTTAACTTAGGTTATTTTTCTCTCATGGACATTCTGACTGCGCTCATGAAAAGTTCTCTGTATAAAATGGCTGCAAGAAACATTAAAACCAAAATTAAGCCATATACTTTGCTGTCTTTCTCTTCTTTTGCCTCATTTTAAATTCACCCTGTACTGTTGAATCTTACATACCTTTAGAAGCCATCAGAAATTGTTTTTTTTTTTAATAAGGTCAGAAACAAATATTCAACCCTATTTTCTAGTACTACAACCTTAATTCTTAGAAGGCTAAAATTAGAAGGAACTGAAAAATACTCCAGGCCCATCACTAGCAATTTACAGATAGGCAAGTGAGGTCCAGGGAGGTAGCATGTCTTCATTAAGATCATACTGCTAGAAAGTAGCAGAACTATCACTCCAAAACAGGTCTTCTGAGTCCGAAGCCAGTGGTGATATCATGCTACCAACAGCCCACCATACACTATAAAGTCAAAGTTAATTTCTCATTCTTCTAAGCTCCTCCCATTCCCAATCAAATTCTTGGTTATGTTTTAGTTATTATGCCATCTCTAAATCATGGATATTTGACAAAACCAGCTCTAAACTAAGACAAAGAGATCTCAAAATGAAATGTGAAAATTGCATACAATCACAAAAATATAAATAAGTTTGCTTGTTTGTTAAAAGTATAATTTCCTGCTCATACCCTTGGAGGGCAGAGACTATAATGTACTTCCTAGCATAGCATGATTGAAGAGACACTGTTAACAATAAACCAAATATAAATTAGGTTACATTTCACATAAATCTGATGACAGTTTTTTTCTTTTCTAACAAAAATACAGTATGTTTGACACAAAAGGGCGAATACTGAATGATCCCACTTACACGAGGTTACCTAAAATAGTCAAATTCACAGAGGACGGAAAGTAGAATGACGGTTGCCAGGGGCTGGGGGAAGGAGAATGGGGAGTTAAATGTTTTAATGGGTACAGAGTTTCAGTTCACAAAGATGAAAAAATAGTTCTGGAGATAGAGGGCGTTGATGGTTGTGCCACAATGTGAATGTATTTAACGCCACTGAACTGTATACTTAAAAATTATTAAGATGGTAAATTTTATCACAATTTAAAAAATGAAAAAAAAAACACTGTAATTGGAAGTTTGCTTTTATATTTTCTGTGGATAAAGAATGGATAAAAGCACAAAAATTCAGTCTGAAAAGCTATATAAAAGACACATTAACATGTAACAGTTCCTACTCTGATAATAAAATTCACATGTACCCCAAATATTCCAAATAAGAGTACTCCCTTCCATTCCTATGGTGAGACATAACACATTGAAAACCCACTCTATACTTGGAGATGTGCCGTAGACCAAAGTGTGCCGGCCATGCTGGGTGGAGAAGGTGGTGAAGGGTGAAGAGCTCTTACCTCCCACTGCCCTCTCTACCCGGCACAGCCCCCGGAGCACAGATTCCAGCAGGACTTCGGTGTTGGGCCAGGGACTGCAAGTGTGACAGAGCCTCTGGTGGTCCTGCTAGGTAAAAGCGTGAAGACGTTTCTGTGAGGTCAGACAGACATACTGGAGATTGAAGAAGGAAACTTTTCTGCTTTTTGCCCATGAAAAAGTAAGCACTAGTATGAATAGATAATAGAGAACTGGATTTAAATGCAAAACAAAGCAAAGACCTTTTCACCCTGCTTTACAAACTCTAAAGCAATTTATGGTTCAACTTCATTTCAGGTCTTTGAATGAATGAATATGGGCAAAGTGACGCTGTGAAAAGACTGCCAGCTACAAGGAATACATTTGTTGGTGTTGCCTTAGGATAGTACTTTTTTTTTGCAGTGCAGTATTATCATGAGTATCACAAAGAACATTTATAAAGCACTTTCAAGTATGTTATTTCTACTTGGTGAGAACCCGAGTATCACAGCTGGAAGAAATAATTTAATCTAGTCCATCTTTAGGTAAGAGATGAGGGATGTAAGCCTGAAAGTGACCTACACAAGATTTTTATAGCTAGTTGGAAGCAGAGAAAAGACCAGAACCCAGCTCTCCAAACAAGTCTCCAATCTCATAAGATTCTGAGAGGTCTCAGGACCTTTATCCTACATGAGCAAGTATAAACAGAAATAACAGGTAATTTCTTGTTTTGTTATCTCTACTGGGAATCTCTCTTACCTATAATTTAAGCCTCTTAGGAAAAATGTCTGGATAGCCCAAGGAGTATTTTGGGGGAGGACGTAGAGGATGGGAGGAGATAGATAAACCAGGTTGTACAAAACTTAATATTCCAGCTATCAAAGATCTTACGGTTTACTGAATGCTAATACACTGGGATGTGTAATGCTGGGATAGTGTATCCTAGCAGTGTATTCATATATATTTATATTTATTTCTGCTACCTTGTGATTCCCACTGGATTTCAGAAGAAAACATTAGCATTGGACATACAAAGATTTTTACATTTGACTGAATCATTCCCTTTTTACCCCTTCCCAAACCATTTCAAAAATTTGACTTTCATTCCAAAGTTTAGAGCTAGCTAGCTTTACTTTATCCACCAACTGTAATAAATACTCAAGTTATTTACATATAGTCACCTCTGTCAGAGGATTTTCTTTTATCCTTAATTTCATGTGTGTACCTTTTAGTTTTCACTGCATTTAAATAAATGAAATAAAAACAAATGTTTGGATACCCCAAGTTTCTTGTTTTGTCTCAATTTTGTATAAAAACCAAATGCTCTTTATCTAAACTGAAGGAATGTTTTTTGACCAAGCAGTCCTAATTTTTGGTGGAAGCCTCTTTAACTAAGCTATGTATGAAAGGTACTTCTTATTGGCAAATGAATAATAACTCATCATTCACTAGTGATTTTGAGGTCATGTTTGTGTTGAAATTATTTTTTAATTTGTGTTGATCTTTAATACAGGTTGGGCATCCCAAACCAAAAAATCCAAAATCAGAAATGCTCCAAAATCAGAAACTTTCTGAGTGTCAACATAACGCTCAAAGGAAATGCTCATTGCAGCATTTTGGATTTCAGATTTTCAAATTTGGGATGCTGAATCAGTAAGTATATAATGTAAATATTCCAAAATCTGAAAAAAATCCAAAATCTGAAACACTAGTCCCAAATGCTTCGGGTAAGGGATACTACTCAACCTGTATTAGGTCCTATTCAGTTGTCCCCAAATGTTGGCCCAAGTTGGCTCCATCAAAGAGGAATTTATTAAAAAATATACATTCCCAGGACCTGGCTAAGACATTTTAATTTACTAGGGTTTAGTCTGGGAACCTGTATAGATTCATCATGCACCTCAGGTATCTACTGCTACATAAAATTCCTTATTACATCTTATTCCTGAGAAGACTTGCGTCAGGCCAGGCCTAGGCCTGACGTAGTATCAGGAAAAAAAAAACTGCCCTTGCCTTACTGCCTTGACTTGTTCTGAAGTACGTGTCGTCCTCAGAAGTAACTCATTAAGGGGTGGGGGGCAGAGGGTGGATTTTAAAAGCTAAACAAAGATAAAGGAACAAAGACCTTGACTATCCTAGAAGTTAGTTCTCCAGTGCCTCACAAAACCTTTCTTTTACTCCCTGATTGTTGACAGCAAAGTTAACTTTCAATTTTTAGGCCTCTAAACAGCCTGCTTTTTTTCTCCTGTGATTGTTGGCAGCAATATAACAAAATATGATGCTAATAAAAATATGTGAAGAGCTGTGGCTGGTCGAGGTCAGATCTCTGATTTGTACTATGAATCCTGAAGTAGAACACAGTAATTATACTGCAATACCAGCAAACTAATTTTTTTTTTTTTTTTGAGAAAGAATCTGCCTCTGTCACCCTGGGTAGAGTGCAGTGGCATCTTTGTGGCTCACTGCAACCTCAAATTCCGGGGCTCAAGCAATCCTCTACATCAGCCTCCTGAGTAGCTGGGACTACAGGCGTGCACCACGATGCCAGGCTAATTTTTCTATTTTTCATAGAGATGGGGTCTCACTCTTGCTCAGACTGGTCTGGAACTCCTGAGTTCAAGCAGTCCTCCCTCTTCGGCCTCCCAGAGTGCTAGGATTACAGGCCTGAGCCACCCCGCCCAGATGATAATTGTTCTTAAAGTCAGTATTACATATGAAAAGGAAAGACTCCACAAGTATTAAGACTGAAGGAAATTAGTGCTGTTTTAGGTTTGTTCAAATGAGGACTGTGATTTTTTTGAACATCTGAAAGGGAAAAAAAAAAAAATCAACCAATGGCAGGTTATTAATTGGCATGCAAGACTGACTTTACCTTATATGTAACTGTAATACAGCAAGGAGTTCCGTAACATATGCTAAGCTAATCAATAAATACTACATATGAAGTAACTAGTTAGGCCAAGGAAGCAATGTCCAAAGAAAGTCACAGCTACGAGTCAGAGAATAGTGGCCTGGATGTAAGAATATAGGGTGAGTGAATGAATTAAGAAAAACCAGCAGTTATTTTTCAATTGTCTAAAATGTACATATAACACAAACAGAATACATATGAGAATTAAAAAACAAGGCCAGAAAATAGTTTTTAAAAAATTTGGTCCATCTATTCTTAGATTGAAGCACCTTGTGAAAAATAATCCATCAGTGAAAATAATAAAATGATATACTGAACTAGAGATTTAGAATTCTAACAGTCCAAGATGCAAATGTCACTTCAAGATCCACTTATGAATAATCAAATAATCGTAAAGGTTTTTGGAATTTTCACACCAGGAGGTGGAATCTGCTGCAAGTCTGCATTCATAAGGTTAGGGAAGACTGTTCATTCAGGAGAGTAATTCCTCTTTACCTAGGGACTAATGATTGGCAATTTATACTGCCCCAGGTTTTAATAAGGAAAAGATGTGGCTGTCAACAAAATAGAGCTACGGTCATAATCTTTCCCACTAGGGTCTATTTACTGTTCTATATTCGTTAATTTTCTTATATATGATGACTTCTCAGATGGTCCAAAGCCTGGCCACCTTAATTCTGAAACATTATCCATCACAAATCTCCAGCATTCTGTAGAGAATACACACGCAACTTTGAGCTTCTTTCATTACAAATATTGATCCTTTTTTTCAGGTTAGTAGAATGGATGTTTCACCCCACATTCTGATTCTGTTATAAGAAAAGATCTTTTATTTCAAATACAAATTAGTGATTTATAAGCCTATCTGATAAACAGAATCCCCTCTTAAAAATTATAGATTGCCAGCCCACCAGCCAAGTCAATCTCTGATATGGGTCCAAGTGATTTTTACTTAACTCATATTTGAAAGCCACTGCTTTAAACTGCCTCCCTGCGTCCTCAAGGAATGTGCATTTTAGATACGTTATTTGGGATGTTGGAGTAAGGGCTGATCTTCATGAAAATAGAGAACAAATGCAAATGGTATAGAGGCAGAAAAGTGGGGAACTACTATTTTTCATTAACAGAAGGGCTAAAAAAAGTGAACATATCAAACACATTCAAATGAAAATACAAAATGCATTTCAAAGTAAAATTAATTTTTTTGGATTACTTGTTATTTTAGATTATCAACAACACCATTCCATTAGCCCAGAATATAAAAAGACTACAGATGAAAACAATAATCCACCAGTTCTCATTTCTAGATGATCCTATATTACAGAAAACAATAAGGAAAAGACATATTCAAAATGAATAAGAACTATCAACCCTATTACATTGTGGGTATTAAGTCAATCACCAATTAAAGATGATAATTTTTTCTTTCAGATCAAGTTTTCTCATCCCTAAAGAAAATTCTGCTAGATAACAATTATGCCATCTGCATAGTTACGATTTAAAGAATAAAGAAAAAAAAAAAAAACTATCAACAAAGGCACTGAACTGCTGTGGCTCGCTTTGTTTTGATGACCACCAACCTTTTTTTTTTCTTTAACTAGCAAAAGGTCACATCAAAAGATGAAATGGAATCCAATCCAAAAAGACTGGATCCCAAAAGGCACTGCTCAAACTACTGATTTGAAATGCTCAAATGCACTTTCTTCATTTGCCTTCCTTCCCCCAATGGACTATTCAATATTTAATGACATTTGCTGTACATTATACAAAAGAACCTGCAGGGTGAAATGAAGTTACTCTCCACATAAGCAAAATGTAAATCTGGAAAATGGATTATGACTGCATGTCACCTGTACATAGATATGACATAAACCCAAGATTCAACAATACGATTACACCAAAGGACTAGACCTTCAGGAAATCCTTCTACCTAAACCCATTCTCAAACAAAGGCCAAAGCACACTCAGCAGGGGCAAAAAGAAACAGAAGACAGTATTTCCAGAAAAGACTAGTTACAAAGGGGAAGAAACCTGGGCTCTTTACTCAGCATTTTAATACTTCTGCCACCTATAACAGATTAAAATCTATACACACGACAAAGTGGAAAAAAGTCCCAAAATGCAACAGTTTTAGCAAAAGAACGTACTGACCAAGGATTACTACAGTTAACATTGCTACAGTAAAAACAATGGCAAACAGGGATTTGGCACCACGTTTACAAAGTAAAAGCATGCACTGTTAATACACTTTAGATGTCTCCCAACAGAAAAGGCCATGAAGATGGAAAACAAGGTGCAACTTGTACAAATTCCCTATCAACTGAGACAAACAAGCAAGAATCAAAGTGGTCAATGTAGTAAATATGTAGCAGCAAAGTCACTGGTTCTTTTTGGAATTTAGCAATTTGCATTTCTGATCGGCAGCTGCCATGGGCGTGTCAGTATCCAAGAAGCTAACTTTATCATACCACATCAGCATTTATCCAATAATTTGGTAATCAGCATAAACAAGGTTAACCTTCAACCATAAGCTTCAAGAAGAGAGCTAGAATTCTTACTGCATAACTCTCCGATGTAATTACCTTTTAGAAACCATAAGGTACTTTGAGCAGTATAGTAACATAAATTTCATCCAAAAAAGCTATATTTATAATCCCAATAACTGGAAAGAATTTTAAGTAATTATGGCAATATATTCTGACCATACCAAGAGTTAAAAACAAAGAGTTCCTACTAAGAGGAATATTTTCAAGATGATCTGGTCATACCATATGCATAGTTAAGATTATTTGTGTTTTAATAAAGATTCTTTTGCAAACAAAGAAATAAAATTTAGTAAAGTTATTCTCTTGATGAAAAAAATTTGAAAATGACTACTGGTGGTTTGTTAAGAAGGGGGGAAAAAAAGTAAGCTACATATTGAAGTTCTGGAATGCAGCACCTCAACTTCACATCTGCCCTAAATATTTGAGATTATGAAATCCAAGTGATGTCTTGATGATCAAATCATACTTTATAGTTGTTCCAATTCCAATGTCTGACTTTAGCATCTCGTGTCAATTAAAAGTTCCCTAATACAGAAGATTGTGCTAAAGACTGCTAAGATTCTGCATGCTGCTGCCATTCCCTGGTCCCGTTCATGCTTTCAGCTGCCCGATGAGACAGCAAAAGATGTCTGGTCTCAACACTCCACACTGCAGTAACTAGAAAAGAAGAACATTATTAGTTAGAAAAAGTTTACAAAGCTAAGAGACATCACTATAGCACTATAACTAAATTGTCTGAAGTTTTACCTTTCACTCACATCCATGCTCTTCAATAAAGTCCACATTCCTTTAAGTTGTTTTTAATGATGACATCTGTAACAGCATCAAAAACAAACTGCACATTTTTGGTGTCTGTGGCACAAGTGAAGTGAGTGTAGATCTCCTTGGTATCTTTTCTTCTGTTCAGATCTTCAAACTGGCACTGGATATAAGCAGCTGCCTCTTCATATGTATTTGAACCTAAAAGAGACACCCAATATTCTTGGTTTAAATTATAATGGCTCCCTGAACTCAAATGGTCATTACCATTTACTTATGAAGAGAAGGAACACGACCCACTTAAATATGGACAGAATTCTGTATTTCGATAATCATCAGGCTTTTCTATAATTTAATTATTCATGAGAACAGATTCTCATTGTAACTAAAATAAAATCATCACACAAAAGATTAAGGAAAACAAACTAAGTTTTTCTCACCCCTTTCACTTAGATGTTTCAGCTTAAAAAAATCTAGAAAGTATAAAAGCAAACTAGGGAAGTAGGAAGGTGCATTTCTAGAGAACATAATTATTTAAAATGTCAGAAAGAGGCTATGCTCCTTGGAGTGATCTTGAAATAAACAATCCAAAGGGTTAATTCATTCTTCTTTTCAAAATTATCCCACCATTTTAACAGGGTTTAGCCTCAGAGCCTTAGGGAAATAATTTAAATAATCAAAGGCAATACACTTTAAAAGGGTGAATTTTATGGTTGTGAATTAATCTCTCAATAAAGCTGTTATTTTTTTAAAAGGGGGCGGGTGGCAGGAACCAAAAGAAAAGCCTGTCTTCAACAACATTTGTCATTAACATTCTTAATCGCCTGCTTTTTACACCATCTTCTCTAGGTATGGAGCCTTTGGAGTAGCCTTAGAAACTAGATGCATAAGCTCTTGTCTCTTAGAATAAAAAGAAAGAGAAATAAAAAAAAAACCAAAAAGAAACTAGATGCAAAGCCAGGGAAACTCAACAATACAGTTATTCCAATAAACTAGAGACTATTTTCAGTAACATTAAGCATGACAAAAAATATCAACAACTAAGTAAATAAAGAAGACTAGATAACAAAGAGCTTAAGAAAGGAAGGAATATTAATTAAGCAAAATATTTAAAGAACTGAAAGAAGGCAGCTTTGTAGGTGCTTGAAGTAAAGGTTTCTTGAAATCTGTAGCACAACCTCTGTAAATGAAAGGAGGCAGATAAGTGACAAGTGGATTTCACCAAGAAGAACAGGCACTAATAGCTGGTAAATCAGGACTGTGTGCACCCTTAAGTACAACGAAGTCAATGGAGAATAGGCTTGGAAGTTCACAACAAAAAATGGATATGATATTGAAGCCTCTTTGCTTTGTGGGAAGACTCCCAGCTGTGCCTTCAACATAAATGTCAATCCTTTTAACTTGTTTTACATAAGATTTCTCTCCCGATCTTAAAATTTGGCTGCTTTCTTTAAACTCACCTAATTCTTACCTGCCCCGTTCCTTATTCTCAAAAGAACATCACATTTCCAACTTCCCTGAGGAAACGCAAGCCATGAGAATTAAACTACATCTCAACTTTTTAGCCTGCCACCTCACCTGAAAAGTTAACTATGTACACTTATGTGTGCCTCTGGTCTTAGAGGTATCTTCCTTCCTACTCAAAAATCAATTGCTCTAGCTAGATTCTTTTTTTTTTAATTAATGATTTAATGAGGGAAATTCACGTAACATACATTTAACCATTTTAAAGTATAATTCAGTGGCATTCAGTGTATTCACAATGTTAGTTTCAACAGTTTTTCACTGCCCCAGGGAAACACCCATACCCATGAAGTGTAATCAATCCCCACTCTCTCCACTCCCCAATGCTCTGGTAACTACCAATATGCTTTCTTACTCTACGGATTTGCCTATTTTGGACCTATCATATAAAAGGAATCACACAATATGTGACCTTTTGTTTGGCTTCTTTCACTTAGCATAATGTTTTCAGGGTTCATCCTAGTTGTAGCATCTATTGTTCCTTTATATAGGTCAAAAATATTCATTGTATGTATATACCACAATTTGTTTATCCATTTGTCCTACCTAGACTCTTAATTCCTTTTTTCCCACCTGCTTGTATGTAAATCCTGCTCCACCAATTACCTCTGCTTTTCCTAACTTCTCTTTTGCTTTTAAGATCTTACCCCTAAATCTATAAACATTCTTAAATCTCTCCTTTCTCTTTAATCCATACTGCTCGAGTAGCCTATATTTGTCTTCATTTCTTCACTTCCTACTCAGTAACTCACTCTACCCAGCTCTATTCTCGCCATTCCACTGACACTGCTCGCAGTAACAGTCAACAGCCTCCTAACTTCTAACTCCAAAGGCCATTTTTCAATGTGTATCTTACTTTATTTTTCTGCACAACATGGTTGACTAAAATATTTAGTCAACTCACTTTTAAAGCTCTCCTTTTGATTTTTATGATACTTTGGCTGTCCTGGGTCTTCTCTCTGTATGCTTTACAAACTTTTCTTTCTCCCCTGCCAATGGAGGCTGGTCCCCTCTCTCATTCTGTCTGTGGTTCTTTTCTCTCCTCATTCTATAATATCATCTCCCTAGGTCATTTCATCCATTTTCTTTTTTTTTTTTTTTTGAGAAAGAATCTGCCTCTGT
>NW_012148496.1:138725-139777 GCF_000956105.1 Propithecus coquereli
AAAAAAAAAAAAAAAAAAAGATATATAGAGAGAAGGAGAGAAAAGAGTTGAGGAGAAAACAGTAGCTTTTAGGGTACCTGATAGCTTACTAATTCCATTCTGAGACCTGTCTACATTCTTGCCCTTGGCTTCTATGATACATTCCTTGGTCCTCACCAGAAGTTTTTATTTGTACCCTAATTGAGTTATTACTCAATTCGACCCCCCTACTATCAAGCTTTATTGTCATTTATTGCATAATATTTCTAAAGCACAGTTTCTAATATATTATGTACCCAATTAGAATCTTCCAGTTGTTCATCACTGTCTCAGCACAAGAGAGTCGGCCCTCCATCAGTTGATCACTGACCATCTCTCCAATCACTCCTTCCCTACCACTTTAAACTCCAGGAATACCAAATTCCAGAAAAAGGCATGCCATTTTTCTACCTCCATATTTTCATAATGTAATTCCCCTTTTCTAAAATGCTTTTATTCCCTCATCTGCCTGATCATTTCTAATTCATCTTTTTAGTAGCTCACTCAAGTGTCATTTCCTCTAGAAAAAGACTACACTGTCCTCATCAGAAGTAATCACTTCCATTCTGCTTCGACTGATGCACATTTTATACTACAATAAATTATTTATGTGTCTCTCCCTCTGCAACTAAATGTCAGTTTCTTGAGCACTGTAACTTATCTTTGTACTTTCTTGACTACATATGGAACTTAAATTTTTACCCTTCTTTATTTTCCTCAAAAAATAAGGACAGAAATTTAAAATAAACACAGAAAACTTGAATATGTCTGAAATAGCACTTTAGACTTAAGAGATCTTAATCACATGCTTAATGCTGATACCACTACCAGTGAACACTCTCCATGCATCATTCAAAACAAAAGGCAGTTGTATGAACGTCACCGAAGTGTTGATTTAAGTAATGTGTGTACCTCCAATGAAATCTTTCATGAATCCTTACCTGTGTATTCTGGATAACAGATAGTTAGTGGACTCCTCTTTATTTTTTCCTCAAAAAGGTCTTTCTTATTAAGGAAAAGAATGATTGAAGTGT
>NW_012148496.1:141436-146479 GCF_000956105.1 Propithecus coquereli
TGGCGTCAGCCTAGCTCACAGCAACCTCAAACTCCTGGGCTTAAGCAATCCTCCTGCCTCAGCCTCCCAAGTAGCTGGGACTATAGGCATGCGCCACCACGCCTGGCTAATTTTTTCTATATATTTTTAGTTGTCCGGCTTTCTATTTTTAGTAGAGACGGGGTCTTGCTCTTTCTCAGGCTGGTCTCAAACTCCTGAGCTCAAACGATCTGCCAGCCTCGGCCTCCCAGAGTGCTAGGATTACAGGCGTGAGCCACTGCACCCGGCCCGGATATACTCTTAAGATCTATGTTGGATGGCATGATAAAATTTATAAAGATTAAACTGTCAAACTGGTTTAACGTGTCAGATCTACAGTGACTAGGGGCCTACATTTCCAGAGGTTTTTTTTTCCCCCAGAGATCAAAAGAAATAAGATATAGTTGTTGATTTCTCAGTATATGTTTAAAAGGAAACATACATCATATCTCTTCATGACCCAACTCTTCCTTTGGATTGATCTTGCACAGTTCTTTTCAACTTTTGGTCATTACATCTGAAATGATGCAATCACAAGTTTCTTTAATATAGAACACCTATATAACACCATATATTTTACCATGGAAGTCTTAAGGGGAGACTAATCAGTACACCAATAATTTTATTTCGGTACTCCCCTTTTTTCTTCTATGAAGTCCATAAAGCCGGTAGAAAACTGAAGTTCCAAGATGAGCTTTTAGCACACATTAACATTTACAATATCATTTACTAACAGATCAACATTTTATAAACATTACCTCATTAACTGAGAGGCAAGTAAGCAATTACACAATGCCTTGCATATGGTAGATGCTCAATAAATGTTTGAATAAATGGATAGTAGTATTGCCTAGAGAGAAGAGGAAAAGGAAGAAGTGATAGTACTTCATAACAAGATATCTACATGCCAACAATAAAGGGGGTGTGGCACCTTAATTAATCTGGCTATTGATCCTGGCATAAAAAGACAGTTAGGATTTACCTAAGTAAAAATCAATCTATGACAACATCAATAGGAAAGTCTCCCACACTAAAGAAATAATGGTCACAACTTTTAATTATAAATGGGTTACAAATCTTATAGCACACAAAGAGACATCTCATTCTTAAGGTTTCACAAGTGATAATCCACATGGGTTTTGCCGCTCTTGTTAAATACTTTCATCAGTACTAAAGATAGGCAGCTTGTCCACTCTAAAAACTATTCAGCAGAACTGCTATTTTCCTGCACCAGGTTTCAAATCTAGATTAGTGTATTAAGATTTTAAGACCTCAACTGGTATCTAATAATATGTAAGCTCTTGTGTGGATTTCACAAACCCTGTGGAGCAATTATTTTCAGAGAAAAGAAAACTGAGAGGATCTGCATAGTAGTTACATTTGTATGCAAGAATGCTGAATATCGCATTTACATATATGCATAATGAGATAACTAAAAACTACATCATATATTGAAGGGGAAAGTTTACTCCTAATCTCAAAGGTCACAAAAGCAGAAAACAGGAACCAAAAAAAACAGTTTTAATATTTATAAAAGACCATCAACACAGAGACAAGCTGAGGCCTGTTTTAGAATTACTAATGCTAATGAGAAAATTCTTTGTATTAGAATACTAGAACTTTCTCTCTCTAAAACAATCACTGTTTATGTCATCATACTGACCCAAAATACCTCTATTCCATAGTCTATTTTCCATTCTGCACTGTATTAAGAAGTTAGCTTGCATGGCACTATGCACAAAGTGCACAACTAGTCCATGAGCCATGGCAATCAATACTAGCTCCATTCCATTAAATTCAAAAGGAAATGTGAACCAGTAAGAAAGGACTAACACTGGTGAGAAAAGCATTTCTATTTTAATATCAAAATGGCAGGACAGAGCCACATAACTAACCAAAACACTGGTTTTCTATCCACGTAATATTTTGTTATCCTGCTAAAAAGCATTCAATACCTGTTTTGGCAATTCTAACAAAAAAGAAGCAACTGAAAGTAATAAAACTAAAAAATTAAACAAACCAGTAATCACATGATTAATTCTATTGTTAGGCAAGTTACCATTTAATTTTGAATTTAAATTCCTCCAGAGGGACACAAATATTTGATGCTATTTGGAGAATGAAGAAATATCTGGGCCCCCATTTGGTTAAAATATTCAAACAATGGCTGATGAATATACTAAGTTTCTAAACCAAGGAATATTGCCTAGGTAAGTTTTACCCTGATTAAGAACTAAATCCTAACTAGAAGAAAATATATGTGTTTGGCACATCTAGCAAAAAGGCTAATCACTTACTTGAAGTATAGGTCTTTGAAGGTAAAATGTGTTTCCACAATGCCGGTGGTCTTCACTCTTGTCCGAAGAACATCTTGCTGAGTTGGAATGTAGTTGGTTTGGGATATTCTATCCAAATCATTTAGGTAACTAAATAAAATATACATTTATTTTTTACTGGTAAAGCCAACCATGTAAACAGTAAGTAAACAGAATGAATTAGTTCCTTGCCAAAAGCAGATTCTGAAACCGTTACTAAAGTGGTGCAACAAAATCAGATCTTCAGTCCCATAGAAATTATAAGAAAAAATGTGAATCTGGCATAGGATAATTAAAGTAGGCTCTCTATATATACACTAACAAAAGTGGGGTTTTTTTGGTTTGGTTTTTTTTTTTGAGACAGAGTCTAGCCCAGGCTAGGGTGCCATGGTGTCAGCCTAGCTCACAGCAACCTCAAAACTCCTGGGCTCAAGCCATCCTCCTGCCTCAGCGTCCCGAGTAGCTGGGACTACAGGCATGCATCACCATGCCCGGCTAATTTTTTTTCTATATATTTTTAGTTGTCCAATTAATTTCTTTCTATTTTTAGTAGAGACGGGGTCTCGCTCTTGTTCAGGCTGGTTTCGAACTCCTGAGCTCAAACAATCCGCCTGCCTCGGCCTCCCAGAGTGCTAGGATTACAGGGTGAGCCACCGCGCCCGGCCTAAGTGGTTATAGTTTTTAAACCTCAAACACATGAGAGGTAGAGAGGACTAAGAGGGGCTATGAGAATTTTGATTATTTTTGCTTTATTCTATCCATCCATATTTGTCAGTTTGTTTTATTTTATTTTTTTAAGACAGAGTCCCACTCTGTTGCCAAGGTTGGAGTGCAGTAGCATGATCACAGCTCACTACAGCCTTGAGCTGCTAGGGTCAAGTGACCCTGTCTCAGCCTCCTGAGTAGGAAGGGGTTACAGGTCTGCACCACCATGCCTAGCTAATTTTTTTTTTGTAGAGACAGGGTCTCGCTATGTTGTCCAAGCTGATCTCAAACTCCTGGGCTCAAGCGACCCTCGCACCTTGGCCTCTCAAAGTGCTCAGATTACAGGTGTCCCTACTTGCCAGTTTAAAAGTAAACACAGGTCTCATGGGATGATTTCCCCACCAAAATCTAATATTTATCCGCCTCAAGAGATTACAAATAACTATTAACATAAAAATGGAGACACTAAAAATGCAGATCCTGGGTAAAGAAAAAGGGGAAAGGGGAGCAATCATTTGTATCTTAAGTAGTCATCAGGACAAAATAAACTAATAAGCAAAAGGCATTTCAGACCACAGATCAAATCACAACCCAAAACTCTTAACTTGTACATTACCTAGACTCGTACACTTACCTAGACAAAATTACCCATAGTGCATTCAAATTAATTTTGTCAAACTCTGGGTCTTCAGCCTTAGCGGTAATATTCCCTCCTTTAAGATCCTTTCCTATATTCTTTCTAGTAATATTTTAGGCTCAACCCTCCCCTGTCCAAGTACTAACCAGGCCTGACCCTGTTTAGCTTCTGAGATCAGACAAGATAGGGCACATTCAGGGCAGTACGGCACAGACCAGGCTCAACATTCTCTAAGAAACTTTATCTAAGATTTATATCCTCCTCCTCTCTTTTCCAAGATAAAAATTTTAAACAAGAATGAATGATTGAGAAAAGCTGAAACATACAAATTGGCCAACATATTCAACAGTGAGCATGTCCTTCTACCTATAAGGTATAGTGCTTTAACTTACATTTGAAGACTTTATAGTCCCTTGGTTCTGAAATCTAACTGTATTCATACAGGTATTCAAATAACTTCATTAAGCATTACTTAAAAAAAAAAAAAACCATGATTCTGATTTTAGAAACTTCAAAATAAAAGGACTTATTACTACACATTTTTGCTGTCGAGACTCCATAAATATTCTTTCAGGAGCAAGACCCTATCTCGAAAGAAAGGGAAGAAAGAAGGAAAAGAAAAGAAAAGGAAACAAAAGAAAGAAGCCGCCCTTTACAATGAATCTCACACCTTAACTCTTAAGCAGATATGAAAAGGAACCTAGCCCACACGTAGCTCTATTCTTTTCTATTCACTCTTTCACCAACCATAAAAAACTAGAGAAGGGTAAGAGCAGAGCTATAAATGTAAATCCTTACATATGAAAGAAAAAAGAAGAAACTTTTAAAAATTATATAGGATTATAGATTAGGATGGGTGGAGCCTGGAATGCTAGGTAATTTAGGAGGCCTGAGAGGGATTAATGATGTCAACTGCATATGGTGATATAGGAGTGTTAGGATCCAAAGATTAATGACAACTAATTTGATAAAGGAAAGAAACAAAAGGAGGAAGGGTGATGAAGACAAATAAAGGAGGACAGCGAGAAAGAAATAAAACAGGAAAAGGAAAAAGGGAGAAACTAAGAGAAGTAAATAACTGAGATAGAGAAACAGCCAACAGAGAGAGAGAAGAGAATAAATTACTGACCAGTTATCAGATACAACAAGTACAAAAGAGAAGCAGAGTTAGGTGACAGGGAGAAATGAGAAAAGGGAGGGGAAAAAATAAGATCACAGAGAGAGCTGGTACAAAGAAGAAAAAAAGGAAAAGGAGGGAAGAAAAAGCAGGAGGTGGCCGGGCATGGTGGCTCACGCCTGTAATCCTAGCTCTCTGGGAGGCTGAGGCGGGCAGATCGTTTGAGCTCAGGAGTTCAAGACCAGCCTGAG
>NW_012148496.1:146529-149371 GCF_000956105.1 Propithecus coquereli
GTAAGAATATTTCTTGTTTTCTTTCAAGAAACAGAAGAGCTGGAGATTTTGGGGTTCTTTTAATCTAAGCCAAAAACAAATATAAATCCCCCCCCCCCGCCAAATTTCATTTGCTCAGTGAAATAATTAAAACACTGCTTCAAAGCTAAATTATCCCCAGATTCCAGGCTAGAAAACTGAACAGCAGGTGGTACCAATATAAGTGAATAATTAATGATCTATAAAACCAAGTATTATTAATATCATTAATGTTTAGGAGTCAAACTTAGATCGACAATTATGGGGGAAAAAAAAAACCAAAACCAACTCTATAAATCACATGTGGTTACAGGATTCAGAGCATACTGAACGTATGATGAAAAAAAGCAATGACAATCTACCTTTGATGACCAGTAGGAGAATTATTTAAGCTATCAGTATCTGTAACTAAAAAATGTTACTGAAAGGTAGGCAAGAATCCCGAAATTGGTGTGGTGCTGTGCATCAGTAGCCCCAGCTACTCCGCAGGCTGAGGCAGGAGGATCACTTGAGCCCAGTGGTTTGAGTCCCGGGCAACATAGTGATACTCTGTCTCTCAAAAAAAGCCTCAAGTGTTTCTAAAGCCAAGTTTTCATTGAAAGAATAAACAAGTTTTTCAAATACAGTCATATGCCATGTAATGATGTTTTTGGTCAACAACAGACCACATATACATATGATACTGGTCCCCTAAGATTATAATAGAACTGAAAAACTCCTATCCCCTAGTGATGTCACAGCCATTGTAACATTGTAGTGCAGCGCATTACCTTTTCTATGTTTAGATACACAAATACTTACCACTGTGTTACAGTCATCTACAATATTCAGGACAGTAACACGCTATACAGGTTGTAGCATAGGAGCAATAGCCTAGGTATGTAGTAGGCTATACCATCTAGCCTTTGTGTGCGTACACTCTATGATGTTCACATGACAAAATCACCTAACAATGCACTTTTTAGAACATCACTGTCGTTAAGCAATGCAAGAGTATATCACTTAATTTCTTCTTATAATAATTTAAGCTAGAATGAGGATGGTAAATGTAGGAAAATAATAATATTGGAGAAAATACCCTAATGCTTAAAAGTGCCCTCATCTAGCACAGAGAGATCCCCAAGCTCCCAAAAAGTACATTGAAAAAAAATACATTCCAAATATAGGTCTTATAAATATATGTAAAAGAGACAAACAGGATCACATAAAATAACTTAACACAAGTATTAATTACAGATTCTCTAAAACTATGCAATAACCAAGAGAATTTCCTTGACAAAACCATGCTTCAAATTCATTCAACATTCTCTTTCTATACAAAGTCTAATGTGATCTGGCGAAAGATGTGTAAGTGGTGCCTAGTCCAGAGAAATCCATAGCACAGCCCAGACACAGATAGTTGGCAACATAAAAAGGGATATCACAATTCTAATTTCCCTCTCCAGCTGGCTATTGGTGCCAAGCCCATATGCAGAGAGAACTTATGAATTGGAAGAGATCCAGAACCTGGCTACAACAGATATCTCTCCTCCTTCACCTGCTTATTATAAACATGTCATGGAACTTATTTTATGGTGCCAAGTCTCCCATTTACATTCCAAGAGGGAATTTTTTTCTGCAAGTCATACAAATGACCAAGGGTTCTATAATCCTACACTGAGACAATCTTTATAAAGGATCCATAGATCCATAGATCCTTCTAAGAGCATCTATTACTTAAACATTTCCTTAAGAATGGGCACTGAACTTTCTCTAGGGTCACCAAATTATTCTCTGTTATAGTTTCACAGAGAAAAATTACTTACTATGAAGCAGAATCATTGAGTTGATATTCCCTGGATCTGCTGAAGCAAGCCTGCACCCCACCATCTCGCCATAACCGTTTAATCACTCCCGCTAGTTCTGGAGTCATGATTCCTTCTTCAGCACTGCCAGCTAAAACAAATAATTGCCGGGCATCATCCTGAAGAAAGCAGTTAAGAAAGACAGACAGATGATTTCTCCATTTCTTTGACTTAACAACAGTCTCTTTAGAACATATACAATGTTATTTTGAAAGAGGTGTTAGTTAACAGAGACCTTTTCTGGCAGGCCAGTATGACAGAATTTACAACTAAGTCTTTCCCACTTTTCACTCTACTATAGTTGTAAGTTCAGAACTGAGCTAAGGAATGATTTTACTCCCCCACCACTCTTGCACACCACACAACACCACACCACCATCCCCAGAAACGATCCCCTCTGATTGGCCCACAAATCTCCATCCTGATTGCTCCTTATTTTTTGGCAGAAAAAAACTGATTTGTGAGATAGGCATGTGTAACACATTCCCATTCTGTTAAAGGAAGCCTACAGTAAAAATAGAAATGAAAAGACCAGCATGTAAAAAGTAAAGTTTAAACATGTCAAAGGGAGTAAAACATTAACCAAGTTTAAGAAAAAAGTATTCTCTTCTTACCCCTTCAGCCCAGAGAGCTGAAAAGGAAGAAGAGATGGAGGCATTTAATAAATTTAGAAGCCTAGTGAGGGGAATAAATCCCTCAGGGAAAAATTCAAACAATGTCTAGATTTCCCCCAATGGAATAATAATGATGATCTAAGGGAAGGGAAAAAAGGCAGCAGGAGGAAAAGAAAGTAATAAAGAGAGATGTGATCAAAACTTCATGAGTCATACACAGTTTTCTAAGTGGTTATAGTTTTTTTTTTTTTGAGACAGAGTCTCACTGTGTTGCCTGGGGTAGAGTGCCATGGCGTCATCCTAGCTCACAGCAACCTCAAACTCCTGGGCTCAAGCGATCCTCCTGCCTCAGCCTCCCGAGTAGCT
>NW_012148496.1:149421-152041 GCF_000956105.1 Propithecus coquereli
CTTTCTTATTAAGGAAAAGAATGATTGAAGTGTCTGTAAACCATTTGTTATTACAAATGCTGTCAAAGAGTTTCATGCTTTCATGCATTCGGTTCTAAAAAAGAAACAAAGGATGACAGGTCAGTAACAAACAGTAAAAGTGAATTAATGTAATGAAAAAACATACCAAGTTTTAAAGCACTGAATGGCATTCATGGAAAAATGTCAGACACTAATAACATGAAAGCTGAGTGAGTCCTCATTTTTACAATTCTTGGAGGTGAGGAGGGAAGAAGGGCAGGCTGACAAGAAGATGTACTCAACACAGCTATCACATCTCTTTAACAGTAATAAGGCATAGATCAGTATTTTGAAAATCTAATCTCACTAACAAGGAGAAAAATTAAGGATATTAAGTTTTGGTTCAATGAGCAAATAAATGCACACGGTCTTCTTAAGAGTTATTTTCCATTTCCTGGCTGCACTTGCCGGGCTTTTTTTTTATCAGAAACTCCAACATACCATCTCTTCATCCTCAGCCAGAACAAGGTCATAATCACTGAGGGCCACACAGAAGATAATTGCTGTCACTCCCTCAAAACAGTGAATCCACTTCTTTCGTTCTGATCTTTGGCCACCCACATCAAACATCCTGAGTAAGGGGAAAGAAAGCACAAATTCAGTAGGTCACAGATATACCTCTCCCTAAATTGAAATGATTAGGAAATTTCCCATTATTACACATTTAAAACCTCATTTATAATAGAAAAGACAAACAAGGAGCAGATAAAATGTTGTCAAAATAATTATCTGCAGCTAAAAATAAAAGAGAACATGAGAAAATAAAATTTAGAAATAATGTAAATTCTCATTTTAGATGGGTGGTTGAGCCTCCTCCCTATAAGCTTGTATCAAATGTGCCAAAAGTCAGCAGAATAAGCACGGAAATGGATTAAAGGAAGGCGGGGGGAAAAAGATAGGAAAAATAAAGAGCTAAATAATATAGCTCAAGATAATAACAATAATAATAACTAATATTTATTGAGTGTTTACCATGGTGCCAGACAGTATGCTAATCATCTTAAAAACATTAAATCATTTGGTCCTTATAACACTCCTATCAGTACTATTATTATTATCATCCCCATTATACAGATGAAGAAACTGAGACACACTCAATGTTAAATTACTAACAAATGGAAACTGGGGATCTAAACCCAGGCATTCTAATTCCAGCACTCATGCTCTTATCCATGATACTACTCTGCCTCTCAAAATGGTCTGCCTCTAAATCCCCAACTTGTTCTATAAATTCTCCCTATTGATTCAAAAGTTTGTTTTCTTAACTTTAAGGGAAAAATATTTTAGAGATTAATTGTGAAAAAAATAAATAAATTATATTTTACAGGAGGATTCTAAGAAGCCAGTATCTTAAAAAAACAAACAAAAAAACCCTTAATCAATATTTCCAAACTCCCAGTCTTACGTAAACCTAATTAATAATAACAAAACTTCAACTGTTCACACACTTTTATTTCCACTTCAGATTAGTTTTAGTCCACTACTCTCTTCTAGGGGGCTTACTTGAGTCAACTGCTGAACTTCTGTCAACAGTGTTCTCATCCACCTCCTATAACTAAAAAGAACACCTAGAACACCTGCACTGCTTTATCTTTTAGCAGTTACTTAGTGTGATGTGGTATCCATGCAAATGGTTGGATATACTTTTTTTTTTTTTTTTTTTTGTTTGACACAGTCTCACTCTGTTGCCTGGGCTAGAGTGCCGTGGCGTCAGCCTAGCTCACAGCAACCTCAAACTCCTGGGCTTAAGCAATCCTCCTGCCTCAGCCTCCCAAGTAGCTGGGACTATAGGCATGCGCCACCACGCCTGGCTAATTTTTTCCATATATTTTTAGTTGTCCGGCTTTCTTTCTATTTTTAGTAGAGACGGGGTCTCGCTGATGCTCAGGCTGGTTTCGAACTCCTGAGCTCAAACAATCCACCCGCCTCGGCCTCCCAGAGTGCTAGGATTACAGGCGTGAGCCACCGCGCCCGGCCCATTTTCATGTTTTAATTACTGATGATCTCAAATCAATACATCAAACCCCAACCTCTCCTCAAGCTCCAAGGCCACAAATAACTGCCTATTAAATATTATGTAAATGTTCCACAGATACTTCAAAATCAACATTCCTAAATATGAATTCAGATCACAGCACCAATATCCAAGAGAGAAATCTGGGAGTACTTTTGACTCTTCCCACTTCCTTACCTTGCTACACCCTTTCACTTTATTATAGAAAGTATTTACAGTGTCTCAGCTAACAATAGTTACTCTTCCCTGGAAATACCTGGTTCTGATCTATGTTTCACAGCGGGACAGCCCTGGTTGTCATGTTTGTGCCCCTGACCTCAACTGATTGGCCTACAGATTTTTGTCACACTTAACCATGGCCAGAAACTTTCTCCTAGGCATTTGAAACTGGGACCAAGCAATTATAGTCTAGCCTGGTTTTTTTTTAACAGAGAAGACACAAAAACTGTGTCAAAGCCATCTTTTACCACATAAACTGAATAGCAGAGAAAGTTAGTAAGGAGAGAAAGAAGAATAAAAAAGATATATAGGCCAGGCGTGGTGGCT
>NW_012148496.1:162777-165104 GCF_000956105.1 Propithecus coquereli
ACCTACTCAAGGTTGTAGCTGCTGCAATTTTGCATGATATATCCCATATTACTCAAATATCATCGATTTTTCTCTTTCCACTGGGTCATTCTCATCAGCATACAAACTTGCTGCACTATCTTCCATCTTTAAATCCGCATGCGCGCGCGCGCGCGCGCGCACACACACACACACACACACACACACACACACACCTCTTTACTTTTCCCTGACCCCACACATTTTCCTCTAGCTACCACTCCATTTTCTGTCCCTCTTTATAGCAAAACTCCTCTACTCCTATACTGTTTCCGATTCTCTACCTCCAGTTCTCTCCTTAACTCATTCCAATCAGGCTTTCATCCCCACTACTCTACTGAAACCACTTCGCAAGGTCTCCAACAACCTCCACCTTGACAAACCCAAAGGTCAATTCTTGGTGCGCATCTTATTCAGCCTCTCAAGCAGAATTTGTCCAAGTTCATCACTTCTTCCCCTCGAAATATTTTCTTCACCAGGCAGGCTTCTAGCCATAGAAGCATCCTAGTTTGACTCCTACTTCACTCCTTCTCAATCTCTTCCCTCTAGTTTCTGAATTCTAAAGGTTGTACTGCACTTCAAGGCTCCCTCCTTGGCCCTTTTCTCTATCTATACTCATTCACTAAGTTATCTCATCTAATCTCATGGTCTTAAACACCATCGATAAACTGATAATAATAATTAACATCTAGTGAGTACCTGTGCCACTCTGCTCTAAGCATTTTGCTTATATTGACTCATTTAATCCTCGCAAAAACCTTATGAGGCAGGTATTATTATTATTACCCCCATTTTACAGATGAGGTAAATGAATCAGAGAAATGTCATGAAACTGGCTCACGATTACACAGTAAATGACAGAGCTGAAATTTGCATTCACACAGTCTGGCTCCAAAGTTAGTGTATACTGCCTCTATGCTAATGATTTCCAAATTCAGATCTCTAATCTTGGTTTCGAACATTGGTTCTAGATTCATATGTCTAAATCACGTACCTGATACTAGATTACTAGTAGGCACTCAAACATAAAATGCTCAAAAGTGAGTTACTGCTTCTCTACACCCCAAAACAAACTCTGCTTCTCCCTCAGTTTTCTCGTCCTAGTAAATAGCACCAGCATTCATCAGTTGGTCACGCCAAAAATGGTAAGTAAGTGACACATGACTACCATGCAGATGGAATGGGGGCGTCGGTGTCAATCTGTATATTAAATATTAGTAAAGCTTAATTTTCTTTAAAATAAAGAAATGAAAATCAACATAGTTTTAACAGTTTGTTGTTGTACATTAGAAACCACAGGACTAGATCACTCCACAAGGTTTCTTAAATGGTCCAGTGCTGCAGTCCTTGCCTTTCCTATAGTCAGCTTTCCACTCAGTGGCTAGAATAAACTTTGTAAAATGTATAATAAATTAGATCTTGTCACAACTCTGCCCAAAAACTCTCCCATGGCCTCCAATTACAATCAAAACAAAAATCTATGGGCAGGCAATAAGGTCCAATATACTCTGGCCCCTGCCTACCTCTTCACTTCTGTCTCCTATTACTCTCTACTTGGTTCTCACTGCTCTTGTCTGACCAGCTTTCCTGCTTTTCCTCCAACGTACCAAACTGGTTCTCATTGAGCTTGATCCTGACTCTGTCTTTCCTGCCTTTGCATTTAATGTTCCCTCTGCCTGAAATAATTCTTGCAAGATTTTCTTCTTCACTCAGGTTTTTGCTTCCCTCAGAACAGCCTTTTCTGACTAACCTACCTAAATAGCTCCTACCCTATCACATTCTCCCCTTACCCTGTGTTGTATTTTTTTCATAGTACTTACCACTTCTTCCCATGACAGATTTGCTTATTTCCTGTCTTCCCCATTAAAATACAGGCTCCATGAAGGCTTATTCATGTATTCCCAGGGCCCTAAACTGGGCCTAACATAAATCAGTTACTCAAATAAATACTGTTGAACAAACGAATGACTAATATTCAATAAGCATGATCCTTTACTAAATATTTCTCAACTTTGTCAACCAAAAATGTTAGTTAAAATAAAACTCAAATAGTATAAAAATTACAAACAACTACACTTTTCCAGAATCAAAAGGTACATTTACATATGACTTTATCTGTTTTTATGACATGATTGATAATCAGGGGCAGCACTGAATAGTTAATATTCAAGTAGCATCCAGACTTTCTTAGGACACTGTTAGAGAATCCTCCATGCATATCTAAAAAAAAACCCTAATGATTCCATTCTGCAAAGGAGAATAAAAAGTGCATACCAGTTACATTTTAAATTGTTTAAAACACAGCCGGG
>NW_012148496.1:166579-168335 GCF_000956105.1 Propithecus coquereli
GATGCAAAAGATACTGCAGAGACAGAATCTATGGCTTGGAGAGTGAGGAACTGAAGATGACTGTGTAGGCAGAAGGAATGGAACTGGGCAGGGGATAGGATATACTAAAGAGAGAAAGTTGGAAAGGTCCCAGAAGCAGGAGGGAATAGGATCAGTTTGACTTAGAAGGTTTATCCTTAAAAGGATATCTATCTAAAAGATACCCTACATCAACAGGAGTAAAGAATGAGAGGTGAAGTTACAAAGATTTTTGAGAGAAAAAGGAGGAAGAAGTTTATGTTAGATAGTCTCATTCTCAATGAAAGAGGCAAGGTAATCTGCAGAGGATAAAGGGGTAGAATTAATTTAGAAAATCATCTGGATTTGTGTACAGTTTAGATACATAATCACCAACATTGTTAGAAGAAAAGTAACTCACCAGTACATACTCTACTGTAGAATCATTGTATTTAACTAAACATGTTCTTAATTTTATTTTTAAGAAGCTCTTTGACAGCAGACACCATATGGTATCCCCCCATAACATATCGTACATTATGGGTATGAAAAACGAGAGATGGTGATAATTTCTTTGCAAGGTATTTTTTTAAACAAGGCTAGTGAATGGAAATGCTATCGTGATATAAACAAACCATTATCATATATGAGCAAACTCATTCAGCTCACATACAAACTGATTCTAAAAATTAACCCTGAGAGATGGTTGATACTCAAAAACACTGTCACCTGATCCCTTGTCTTTTTTCTCTTTCATTTGACTAAAGCCAGTCCAAAGAAGGTTCATGAGTATATTATGCTCTTTTCTACTGCACCTTCAGGCACAATGAATTTCCTCATCTGCAAAACAGGGGTCAACAGAAAATGCTAAGAACAGTGCCTGACACACAGTAAGTATTCAATAAATATTAGCCAGCTATTATTTGTGAACGTTTTCAATGTTCAGAATATCAACAATCAATGTTACGGCCCCAAAGAATTTAATTTAATGAAAACTCTTTGGATATGGATGTTGGTTCAAAATCCCAGTACAAATGGTATAACTTTTAGTAGTTGTTTCACAATAGTAAAATCCTAGATGGAATCTAGATTCACAAACTTAAACAGCAACTTGTAACCTGAAAGTTACAGCAAACTACGTCAAAGCATTAGTCATTTTCTCCACCCCAGCCTGAGGAACAAAAACACTCTCTTCCTTAAATGTATTTTCAGCCCTAGACTCCTGTCTACTACCGCCTCTCGCACACTTCTCATCCATTTATACCTCTAAAGCTTTTCCTTGAAGTTTCCTCACAGTCCTTTGTACCACTACTATCTGTGATTGTGGTTATTCCAGAAGCACCTAAAACACCTCCTTTTCCTTTCAAACACTCTTTTCAATAGAGAAATCTTGAAACATTTAATAACTCAGGATTATAACTAGAACACAGCCCCTCTTCCAGAGGTCTGGACAGCCAAGCCCCAGTATGGCACTATTTTTGGACAACCCTCTAAGCAGATCTAGACCAAGACTCTCTCCTCTACAGGTTCCCATTATCAGACATATGGAACATATGACTAGCATAGGGGTGGACGGCTCCTCCCCCACAGTAGGTTGAAAGCTTAATTAGCAAAAAAACTTTATCTTTTTTTTCTAACTTATTCTCATCTTTCATGCACAACACAGGCAGTTAAAAATATTTTTTAGCCCTAATGACACCATGTAGTAATCAATTCTAATAGAAGAGTACATTTTAGCCCCAGCTCTGCCATGACTAGC
>NW_012148496.1:168385-169962 GCF_000956105.1 Propithecus coquereli
TGCATTTGGTAAGTTGAGAGTTGCTTCTAAGAGTTCCTAAGCTACTTCACAGACATACAGGCTTTGCCTTTCCAAGCAGACTCTCCAAGTCACTTCATTTTTCCATGGCATCTAAGTATGACACTCTGAACACATCTGATGACTCTCTTAGATCTAGGAAATAATTCTCTAATTTCTCAGCCTTCTCTTGCAATTTAGCTGATGATGATTTGAAAGATCTCCTGTCTTCATTTTGGCCCTCTTCCCACTGGCATCAAACATCCTAGTTTACAAACTAGACCTTCAGGGTCTATTAAGTATTATTATAATTAAACAACACAACTTTTTAAATAGCTGACATGTGCAAGGCATTAAAGAATTATACTAGGACATAGTATTATCCAATTCTATAGCCTATGGCTCAATGTACTATAGGGATATAATATTCTTGAATATCTGAAAATCATCTCTAAAATTTGGACATAATGCACATGTCTGCAAAGAGTTTATTCTGGGATTCATTTTTGCCTGTAATCTCTATACCTCAGAAAGCTGATCTATGTATCATGGCAACCTTTCTTTTAGATTATTTCAATTTACTATTATTATTAACTACTATAAAAGTCAACAGAGCTGTAAAAAAAGCAAATGAATAGAACCATTGTCACAGAAACCTATCGAAATGGGTATAGAATCCTATTTCCTAGATGATTCTTATGGTGGTAATCTACTATCTTCTAAAGAAAATTGCTAACACTTCTCAAGTGAGTACACAGTACTTTGCTACATCTTATCTTGTTGCTTAAATTCATTTCCCTAAAACATGAAGCAAATTTTGCTTAGCTTAACTGCGTCTACTGAGGAAGAGCAAGCAAAGAGGAAATGAGAAACACTTACTGCTCTGGCAGCTTCCCCAAAGTCAATCTTTAGCCGGCCCATGGCTCTTATGATTGCAATGATGGACTGTATAGTATTGCTGTAGACAACTACTTTATATTGTTTACATTCTTCCTCTGAATAGCCATCCTCATGAATGATTCTTTAAAAAGAAGAAAACCACAAGTTAATACCATGGACCTAAAATGAAGAGATACTATGGAATTTTTACACATTAAGAGGAAATCTATTCAAACAAAAAACCATTTTCCAACTTACTTCATTTGTTTCACAATGGTGCTTTTACCAGATTCTCCAGCACCTGAAAAAAAAGAAAACCAGACCTTCAATTTCTCTGTAATCCAACACAAAAGTATGAAATCAACATGAGTGATAACACTAGTATTAATGGAAACCCCAGGTCCTAGGGAAAATTTTGGTGAGGTTTTCGTGTCTATCAGGAAAATTACAGAGCTTCTCCATCAGAGCATTTTGTTTTCTTTACAAAACTCAGCAACCAAGTAGAATATATTGAAAGTACCCAAGGGCCTGCTTGATATCATTTGTGGAAAATAAGCATACCCAAAGAGAGATGGCAATGTAAACATTTGTAAGAATTCATCCTCTACATAAAACATCATGATACAGACACTGAACGTAGGTAAAAACAAAATGATTATTTTTTGCTTTATTCATTTTTATTAATTCCTCTGTGACTACCT
>NW_012148496.1:184622-187000 GCF_000956105.1 Propithecus coquereli
ATTTTTCTTATGAAATTAGCAAATTTCCTTAGCCTAAAACATCAGAATAATTTTTTCACCCAGCCCACTATCCCTCTAAAGATGACAAGCCTCTGAATATACTATAAACATCCTTGAAAGCCCTATTCAACTCAAACTTCCACTGCTTGCTAAAGCCTCCCCATTCTTCCAGGGCACAGTTATCACTCCCCCCCTGATGGCTAGCACAGATTATTCCCTTTCAGCATCGGTCCCAGCGGTTAATTTCCAAATCAACTCCCAACTGTCCTTCCCAGCCATCTCGCTTCACTGACTCCCCAGCTCTGGTTACTGTAAAAAAAAAAAAAAAAATTATTTGACTATCTTCTCAGCTCCTTGTTTCCTTGCTCATTGATTTTCTTGATTTTGATTAAAATAATAATGAAACCTTTTTTGCCACAACCTGAAAACCCTTTCATGACAGTATGCTTCTCCCTCGAGGGTACCTTGACCAGGATCAACCTGGCCCTATAGGCTAGTGTCAAACACCGTAACACTAATACTTGGTTAAATTATTTTAATTATTTGGGTTTGTGCCTGTTTAGGACTCCATAAGCCCTAAACTCAAAGCATAATCCTTGAAAGCGTAACATAGCACCTTCTTTTTGTGTCTCCTCTCCCAAATCTAGAACACAATTTAGGACAGAGTAGGCACTTAACTACTATTTGTGATATGAATGGCTTGAGTTTCTATGATATTCAGTGGTTGCCTAATCATATTTTGTAAATGTCAGTTGCAATACATGGAATTTTCAATGTGGGTAGTTAACAGAAACAGAAGATTTCCATTCCTCTGCTATGTTTACTCAGGCCCACACCCACTCCTGGCTATGCCTTCAACTCTCACCCCACAACTCTACTGACAATAAATTTGAACTCATTCACTAGCCTTACTCCCCTCTAACCTTACTCTCAAACCCTCATTCCAGCTCCCTTGCGCCCACCACTCCATTCCAGTGAAATAAACTGCTACGAATCTGTCCTGTCCACCCTGTAACCCTAACACTAGACGAGTGCATGAAACACAGCGAGCGCTCATTAAGTATCTGTTCAGCGGGTAAGTGAATGAATGAAGGAAGGAAAGAATATTTTAAGGGTAAAAGAAGGCAGTGAGTTGCAACTAGGACGGAGATAATGGGTCTCTTCTCCTAAAAAGATTTTTCTAGGAAGCAATCACATACCAATTACCAAAAAGACTTAACGGACACATAAGAAAATTTTGATAAAACTTAATTGACATACTAGACAGAATTTCAGAACACTGGCCTGTCCATAATCTCTTCTAGCAAATTCCCTACTTCCCCTCCTTAATGGGCAATGGCCTACATGATCTGGATCACATCTTTCCCCATGACTGGATCAGGAATAAATACCTAACACAGGAGTCACCCAGTCACAGGCTCTTGGGGCCTACACCCTGTGTGACCTAGCTCCAAAAAATGAGCAGGACCAATCAGATTATCTGGGGAATCTGCACTAGGATTATATGTGAAAGAAAACCTAGGCTACCATTATGGGGCTTCAGGCACACCAAGGTCATAAAGGAAAAAATTCAGAGGAAGGCTGGTCTAGAGAGAAGAGAACAGTCAAATGGGCAGAGATACTTAAAGATGCCATGAGAGAGAAAAGAGAGCTCACAAAAGAAGAAACAGAAAGTGAGGAAACAGAGAAGGGATGGGACCAAGGAGACAAAAAAGTGAAAGAGAGAACAAGTAAAGACAAGAAAGCAAAATGAGGCAGGAACAGTGAAGCCAGTAAGAAAGGGAAAGAAGCAGAGGAAAGGCAGAAACAACAGCCTGGCCAGTCTCAGAGCTGCCTCAGTTCCTGTAGCCTGATTCTTCAGCTCTTCCTGTATTCCCACAAAAACCTCTCTATAGTCTAACAATAATCCCCCTCAACAACTTTTGAGCTAGTTTTAATGAGTTTTCTGTTCCTCGCAACCAAAAAAGAAAGAAAAAAGAAAAAAAAACTGAATGGAATTGGCTTTAAGGAAATTAAAACAAACATCTGCGTACCTATTGCCCAGCCTAAAAAATTAAACATTACCATTTATCTTTGAAGCTACCTACTTATGAGTTCCTCCTCATATCAATTACTGTTTCATTAAATATTTCCAGAGGGTCACAAGTATCCAATGAGGGAGGGGGAGATATTAAAAAAAAAAATGCCCTAACAACCAAAATATGTCCATAACTTACACAGTACTATATGGTTCGTTCAGAGTTTCACATCTTTCACCAATTACATGGACATGGTCCTATAATTTTACAAGCTTTATAAACCATAAAGCAGAAAGCTAATTAGTCAGTTTACATTCATAAATCACCCATGGAAGATGTTGGTTTGATTTTTTTTTTTTT
>NW_012148496.1:188065-194669 GCF_000956105.1 Propithecus coquereli
CCTCCAAAGTTAACTGCAATGCTAAATTCATTCATCAAACCCCACATACGACAAAATTTTACATTAAAAAATGTTAGAATCATATCCCTACCCAAGGCCCTCAAACACTGATACAGCACTTTTCTACATGCCTATTTAATCAAATGTAAATCAATACCACACTTCTAAAATTCGCCAATAGCAAAACATGACACATTGAGCCACCAGATAAAGATGCCTATAATTTCAATTTCCTTTACCATAATAAATTCTCAACAAAGCTGTTAAGCCAAAACCCAAAAAAGTCTGGGTTTCAAGTATGTATTTACTTCTACTTAATTTTTTCTTATAGCATGAATTAGTGGTGGAATGGCAAAAAAGGCAGGTAAAAAAGAGGGAGGACAATGCAAAGTATCT
This sequence comes from Propithecus coquereli, assembly GCF_000956105.1. Lineage (NCBI taxonomy): Eukaryota > Metazoa > Chordata > Mammalia > Primates > Indriidae > Propithecus > Propithecus coquereli. The sequence goes on from NW_012148496.1 coordinate 188,462, forward strand.
AGGTGATTTCCCCCCAAAGTTTATAAACACACCCACACACCCCCACACACACACACGCACGCACACACACACACACACGCACGCACAGACATCCCCCACTATACACAGAGGACTTGCTCCGGGACCTCCCTTGGATACCAAAATCCACAGGTGTCAAGTCCCTTTTATAAAATGCCGCAGTATTTGCATATAACCTACACAGATCCTCCCATTCTCTTTAAATCATCTCTAGATTACTTATAATACCTAATACAATATAAATGCCATGTAAATAGTTGTTATACTGTATTGTTTTTATCTGTATTATTTTTATTGTTGTACTGCTATTTTTTATTGTTTTTTTCCAAATATTTTTGATCTGCGTTGGTTGAACCCACAGATGCAGAACTGTGTATGTGTAGTGTGTGTGTAAAATATGGCTTAAAATACAGCTACTAAAAAAATCAAATAAATTTGCATGTCTTTCTAGGCTCATTTCTTATAGTCCTCCTATACCAAACCCTTCATTCCAGTCAAATCTAACTATTTGCTCGCTTATGTTCTATGCCTTTGTGCATACTATTCCCTCTGTTTGGATACACTTCTGGCCAGTCTTGCTTTAAGAGCTCCTATTCATCTTTCAAAGCCCATCTTAAATGTCACCTCCTCTGGGAGAACTTCCCTGATATAAATGTCTCTCTATTCCTCCCCCTTCCAAAATTGGCTATGCCTTCTGTAATCACATTATATTGCCATTGTTTATTCTTACATCTTGAAGTGCTTTTTAGCAGTTTTGTCTATTTCTGGGTTTTATCTATTTCTCATTTATATTTCCACGCCAAAAAAAGTACCAGTGCACATATAAGACAATCAGGGATACATAATCATAGATAAGTTAATAAACGAGCCTCCCACTAGCAGTGCAACACTGAAAACCAAAAAGCTTAATAAAAAGTGGCCCTAACTAAATGCAGTGCTATACCCTGCATTGCATCCTGGAGCGGAACAAAAACATTAGTGGAAAAACCGCTGAAATCTAAATAAAGTGTGAAATGTAATGAATATTAAGGCACCAACTAATATTAATCTCTTGGTGTTGACAAATACAAATATAAAAACTAGTGATATCAATACATGACTAAAACAGAAATCCAAATACAGTGTAATATTTCCATAATAAGTTATTAGAATCTTATGAGATAGTATTTTAATTTTAAAATACAACTTTTTTTTTTTTTTTTTTTTTGAGACAGAGTCTCACTGTGTTGCCCAGGGTAGAGTGCCATGGCATCATCCTAGCTCGCAGCAACCTCAAACTCCTGGGCTCAAGCAATCCTTCTGCCTCAGCCTCCCCAGTAGCTGGGACTACAGGCATGCACCACCATGCCCGGCTAATTTTTTCTATGTATTTTATTTTTAGTTGTCCAATTAATTTCTTTCTATTTTTAGTAGAGACGGGGTCTCGCTCTTGCTCAGGCTGGTTTCGAACTCCTGAGCTCAAACAATCCGCCCGCCTCGGCCTCCCAGAGAGCTAGGATTACAGGCGTGAGCCACCGCGCCCGGCATTAAAATACAACTTGAAAAGGGAAAGGGGCCAGGAACAGCGGCTCACGCATGAAATCATAGCACTCTGGGAGATCGAGGTGGGAGGATGGCTTGAGGCCAAGAGTTCGCGATCATCCTGAGAAAGAGCAAGACCTCATTTCTACAAAAAATTAAAAAAAAAAATTAGCTGGGCATAGTGGCCCACACCTGTAGTCCTAGCTACTCAGGAGGCTGAGGCAGGAGGATAGCTTGAGCCCAAGAGTTTGAGGTTGCAATGAGCTATGATGATGCCACTGCACTCTACCACAGGTGACAAAGCGAGACTCTGTCTCAAAAAAAAAAAAAAAAAAAGAAAAAAGAAAAGAGAAAGGAAATTTTTAGTATTTGACACAATGTAAATAGGTTATATAATCAATAATTACAGGAAGATTAATTACAAGATGACAAGAATCAAGCTATCTTGCTAATTTTAAATAAGTCTGATTTAAATGGCCCCAATATAACCAGTGTAATAACTGTTAATAGCAGGCTATAAAAGCAGATGTGAACAATTTATATATACAAATAGGGTATATGTTTTGATCATGGCGAGGCATGTCTGATTCAACAGCTACTACAGCTAGAAGAAATTCAGAATACTACGAGCGGCTAGAAAAAATTCAGAATACTATCTACTTTTCAAGTAAACCAACAAGAATTTTTTGAGATGTAAAATACTAACATCATTCAAAAAACCAACACTTTTTGTATGAATATTAAAAACATTTATCCATTTGAAAACATGACTTCATGACAAAAAGAGGCCCACAGCAGCAAAATGGCAATGGATCCATAAACACAATAACACCTCAGCTAATCCTTAACAATTTTTCTTAAATTTTTAAGTATTTTCCAACTCTAACTTAGAAATCAAATTAAGTTCAGATCTAAAGACATTTCCTCATGAAACTTGTGTCTAACATCACTAGGCTATTCAGGTGCAAGTCAAACATATTTGGTCTTTTGGGTAACCACCTTCTTTGCTTAGTTCACATCAGATATATTAACTTCTGTTACAACTTAACAATAAGTCATGAAAAATAGGATATTTCATTTACATAGAGCATTGTATCAAAACTAGCACAACTGAACAGTGATCCTAACATAATGTTATTCAGTTCAAGCAGCTTGAATTACAAAAATGATACAGCTGACTACCAAGCAAGGTAATAAGATCACCTGGATAAAGGCTTAAAGCTAACTCTAACTCTTGTTAAACACTGAAAAAAACATTATACCAAAATAAAGACAATTAAAATTGGAGGGAAAATCAAATACTAAAATTATTTTTCTTTGTATTTTCTTTTGAATATTTACATTATGGGCATCTTATGAATTTATGTCTTTCAGGTTTTTAACTATCTTCTTAAGCAGCTTTATGATGTTAAACTAATTTAAATCAAACTCAAGAATAAGAGACAACACAAAAATAGCCCTCTTTATAACTTGCTAAAATATTCTATCTGGTTAATAATATTAAGTTCACAGACAAGAGACCCAAGAGGCCCAATTTAAACACTTTACTGGTACACAGAAAGGAAAATAAAGCTCAGAGATTAGGACAAATCTCCCAAATTTCAGTCTCTTTGCTGTCGATTAATTACATGGTATCTCCTACTTCTGAACTGAGTTACCAGTTCAAAGAGATGTATTTTATTACTGTTAGCCTACTATATTCTGTTAGCTAAAAAACAAATTTTAAAATAAACTTAAGCAATCTGAACAAATTTAGTGCCCACTGCCCTAGACATTTCTTATGAGACTGACATTTTTATTTTTTGCTAATGTTCTAGCAGAGCTCCTGAGCCTGAATACTTAAAGCATCTCTTCCTCCTCCCGACTTCCCCCAACAAGCCCCATGCTCCAATAAAACTAAATTAAACGTAAGGTAAAGATAGAGAATGGATAGCTAAAATGTACGAGCAATCTACTTTGTCAAATGTTTTTACCTACAACCTAACGAAAACTTATAAGCAAAGTTATTAATAAGGAGCAAAAGAGTCTGTTTTACATCTTCCTTTAGCTTTGGACAATTTTCTGTTGCTCATAAAAGTAGTAAGGGGGAAAATCAGCAAGGGAAAAGCAGGAGTGATGATGAAGCATAGACCCCAAACTGATCATATGCATTTTTAAAAATTAATTTCTAAATTAAAATCAAATATAATTAAATTCAGGCGAAATTAACTATTCTGAGTTGGATGTGTTGATAACAGTAGTTTAAAATCCTGCACCCTATCTCAACTTAATTTTAAATCTGAATTTAATTATATCTCCCAACTATACAAAATGACAACTTAACATTGAGAATGAGCAGGCACTGTCTCATGAATTAATGAGAAACTAAAGCAGAGACATGTTTAGTTCCTCAATATTTCTGTCTCATTCTGTTATGTTCAACTTATATTTAATGTGTCTACTAGGTGGTAGGCACTGTCACTGTCATCTATTTATTAATCATTAACTCTCTAGCCACGCCTTTAATAGGGAATTTGACCTACCCCAATCCTTGAAAGGGTCAGCCTTATAAAACTCATGATACCATCAACCTTGCCATACCCCCAACACAGATGACTGCATTGTGGTAGGCACCTAACAAGGCTGGGCCAATCTGATACTCTTTCCCAGGAATCAGGAATGGAGATCCCGGGAGCCATGAAACACTTGAATTATCAGGTCAGGCAGTGTGTGAGCTACAGGTGTCACAGTAAACCAAAGTTGAAGATTAGAGGTGTAGAGGGAGGGGGTAAAGAAGTCATAAGGGAGCAGAGAAAGCTCATCTGAAGAGGTGACTTACCAGTAAAGCAGAGTAACAGCCATTCTGCTCTAGGAGAAATGGAGGACAGAAGGGGGGTGTGTATTGCAATCCATGCACATGCAACCTACTTGTATTTCACTTACTTATCCTTGAATGTCTAATGCCTATGAAATTGCCTACTGCATCCTCCCAGTAAACCTCTCCTTTACTTGTATGAGTGGTACTCCTGTTCCTTACAGGCAAAACACTTTAGCATTATATTAGGTTCTGTGATAGATACAAACATGAGAAATACTTAGTCCTCCTGCCCTAAAGAACCATATATTTAGGAGAAGCTAAGTATAAAAATAAACCTTACTGTAAGTGGCATAAAAAGTACTATGAGGGCTGGGCGCGGTGGCTCATGCCTGTAATCCTAGCACTCTGGGAGGCCGAGGTGGGTGGATTGTTTGAGCTCAGGAGTTCGAGACCAGCCTGAGCAAGAGCGAGATCCCATCTCTACTAAAAAAGAGAAAGAAATCAGCTGGACAACTAAAAATATACAGAAAAAATTAGCCAGGCATGGTGGCACATGCCTGTAGTCCCAGCTACTTGGGAGGCTGAGGCAGGAGGATCGCTTGAGCCTAGGAGTCTGAGGTTGCTGTGAGCTAGGCTGATGCCACGGCACTCTAGCCTGGGCAACAGAGCGAGACTCTGTCTCAAAAAAAAAAAGACTATGAGGTTTCAGAAAGAGAGGGTCAGATTATACTCAATTCAGAACATCAAAATGGTTTCATGGAGGAAAGGGAACTAAATAGTAATCATAACAGACAGGAGTGTGAGATATTTTAAAAATGTATTTACTAGGAAAAATAAAATATTGGAATTCTAGGTCTACCAAAAATAATTTTTTTAAAAAAAATTTGCTGGAATATGAAATCCAAAAATCTGGAATCTAGTAATGACTGAGTCAAAGGACTTGGCAACCAACTGGTTATAAGAGATTAGCGTAAGGGAGGAGTTAAAAACAAGCATAGTTTCCAGCCTAGATGATGTTGAGAATGCTGGTGTTGAAGCAAAAAAGTTCACAACAGGGAGATTTGGGGGAGAGAAGTGAAGAAGGCAGGCAAGTTCTGTACTAGATAAAATGACTTGGGGTAAGTGGCAGCAAGCAGTTCATTCATTCACTGGGGGAAGCGGAGAAAGTTGTTATCTCATGTACAGAAAACAGATTTCTCAAAAATTCCCAGTAAAACCTGTACTCTAAAAGAGGAAATAAACAACCCTTCATCTAGACTCTTCATAATGTCTAGGTTTTTTGTTTGTATTTTGAACATTTTATTTTTGCATGGCTACTGATTTTCCTGCAACTCTCTCTCTCTCTTTTTGAGACAGGGTCTTGCTGTCATATGGGCTAAAGTGCAATGGCATCACCATAACTCACTGCAACCTCAAACTCCTGGGATCAAGCAATTCTCCCACCTTAGCCTCCTAAGTAGCTGGGACTACAGGTGTGCACCACCACACCCAGCTAATTTTTCTATTTCTTACAGAGAGATGGGGGTCTTGCTCTTGCTCAGGCTGATCTCAAACTCCTGGCCTCAAGCGATCCTCCTCCCTCAGCCTCCTAAAGTACTAGGATTACAAGTGTGAGCCATTGCCCTTGGTCCTGCATCTGTCTCTTTATGCTGCCTTTTCCTGGTCACAGATGAAGGACTTGTAAGAATGGAGGTCACGTAGCATTGTGGAGGAAGAACTTGATGAAAAAAATACATATGGCTTCCTTCCTCAGAAAAATGTATATAACCACAAATTTTGCTAACAATTTTGGAAAGAAGTTCATGGATCAGAGGAAGCCCTAAGGGGTACCTATATTCCAGATGTAAACAAACAAACAAAAAGCATGTTGTG
>NW_012148496.1:194719-275489 GCF_000956105.1 Propithecus coquereli
TTCTGTTACAACTTAACAATAAGTCATGAAAAATAGGATATTTCATTTACATAGAGCATTGTATCAAAACTAGCACAACTGAACAGTGATCCTAACATAATGTTATTCAGTTCAAGCAGCTTGAATTACAAAAATGATACAGCTGACTACCAAGCAAGGTAATAAGATCACCTGGATAAAGGCTTAAAGCTAACTCTAACTCTTGTTAAACACTGAAAAAAACATTATACCAAAATAAAGACAATTAAAATTGGAGGGAAAATCAAATACTAAAATTATTTTTCTTTGTATTTTCTTTTGAATATTTACATTATGGGCATCTTATGAATTTATGTCTTTCAGGTTTTTAACTATCTTCTTAAGCAGCTTTATGATGTTAAACTAATTTAAATCAAACTCAAGAATAAGAGACAACACAAAAATAGCCCTCTTTATAACTTGCTAAAATATTCTATCTGGTTAATAATATTAAGTTCACAGACAAGAGACCCAAGAGGCCCAATTTAAACACTTTACTGGTACACAGAAAGGAAAATAAAGCTCAGAGATTAGGACAAATCTCCCAAATTTCAGTCTCTTTGCTGTCGATTAATTACATGGTATCTCCTACTTCTGAACTGAGTTACCAGTTCAAAGAGATGTATTTTATTACTGTTAGCCTACTATATTCTGTTAGCTAAAAAACAAATTTTAAAATAAACTTAAGCAATCTGAACAAATTTAGTGCCCACTGCCCTAGACATTTCTTATGAGACTGACATTTTTATTTTTTGCTAATGTTCTAGCAGAGCTCCTGAGCCTGAATACTTAAAGCATCTCTTCCTCCTCCCGACTTCCCCCAACAAGCCCCATGCTCCAATAAAACTAAATTAAACGTAAGGTAAAGATAGAGAATGGATAGCTAAAATGTACGAGCAATCTACTTTGTCAAATGTTTTTACCTACAACCTAACGAAAACTTATAAGCAAAGTTATTAATAAGGAGCAAAAGAGTCTGTTTTACATCTTCCTTTAGCTTTGGACAATTTTCTGTTGCTCATAAAAGTAGTAAGGGGGAAAATCAGCAAGGGAAAAGCAGGAGTGATGATGAAGCATAGACCCCAAACTGATCATATGCATTTTTAAAAATTAATTTCTAAATTAAAATCAAATATAATTAAATTCAGGCGAAATTAACTATTCTGAGTTGGATGTGTTGATAACAGTAGTTTAAAATCCTGCACCCTATCTCAACTTAATTTTAAATCTGAATTTAATTATATCTCCCAACTATACAAAATGACAACTTAACATTGAGAATGAGCAGGCACTGTCTCATGAATTAATGAGAAACTAAAGCAGAGACATGTTTAGTTCCTCAATATTTCTGTCTCATTCTGTTATGTTCAACTTATATTTAATGTGTCTACTAGGTGGTAGGCACTGTCACTGTCATCTATTTATTAATCATTAACTCTCTAGCCACGCCTTTAATAGGGAATTTGACCTACCCCAATCCTTGAAAGGGTCAGCCTTATAAAACTCATGATACCATCAACCTTGCCATACCCCCAACACAGATGACTGCATTGTGGTAGGCACCTAACAAGGCTGGGCCAATCTGATACTCTTTCCCAGGAATCAGGAATGGAGATCCCGGGAGCCATGAAACACTTGAATTATCAGGTCAGGCAGTGTGTGAGCTACAGGTGTCACAGTAAACCAAAGTTGAAGATTAGAGGTGTAGAGGGAGGGGGTAAAGAAGTCATAAGGGAGCAGAGAAAGCTCATCTGAAGAGGTGACTTACCAGTAAAGCAGAGTAACAGCCATTCTGCTCTAGGAGAAATGGAGGACAGAAGGGGGGTGTGTATTGCAATCCATGCACATGCAACCTACTTGTATTTCACTTACTTATCCTTGAATGTCTAATGCCTATGAAATTGCCTACTGCATCCTCCCAGTAAACCTCTCCTTTACTTGTATGAGTGGTACTCCTGTTCCTTACAGGCAAAACACTTTAGCATTATATTAGGTTCTGTGATAGATACAAACATGAGAAATACTTAGTCCTCCTGCCCTAAAGAACCATATATTTAGGAGAAGCTAAGTATAAAAATAAACCTCACTGTAAGTGGCATAAAAAGTACTATGAGGGCTGGGCGCGGTGGCTCATGCCTGTAATCCTAGCACTCTGGGAGGCCGAGGTGGGTGGATTGTTTGAGCTCAGGAGTTCGAGACCAGCCTGAGCAAGAGCGAGATCCCATCTCTACTAAAAAAGAGAAAGAAATCAGCTGGACAACTAAAAATATACAGAAAAAATTAGCCAGGCATGGTGGCACATGCCTGTAGTCCCAGCTACTTGGGAGGCTGAGGCAGGAGGATCGCTTGAGCCTAGGAGTCTGAGGTTGCTGTGAGCTAGGCTGATGCCACGGCACTCTAGCCTGGGCAACAGAGCGAGACTCTGTCTCAAAAAAAAAAAGACTATGAGGTTTCAGAAAGAGAGGGTCAGATTATACTCAATTCAGAACATCAAAATGGTTTCATGGAGGAAAGGGAACTAAATAGTAATCATAACAGACAGGAGTGTGAGATATTTTAAAAATGTATTTACTAGGAAAAATAAAATATTGGAATTCTAGGTCTACCAAAAATAATTTTTTTAAAAAAAATTTGCTGGAATATGAAATCCAAAAATCTGGAATCTAGTAATGACTGAGTCAAAGGACTTGGCAACCAACTGGTTATAAGAGATTAGCGTAAGGGAGGAGTTAAAAACAAGCATAGTTTCCAGCCTAGATGATGTTGAGAATGCTGGTGTTGAAGCAAAAAAGTTCACAACAGGGAGATTTGGGGGAGAGAAGTGAAGAAGGCAGGCAAGTTCTGTACTAGATAAAATGACTTGGGGTAAGTGGCAGCAAGCAGTTCATTCATTCACTGGGGGAAGCGGAGAAAGTTGTTATCTCATGTACAGAAAACAGATTTCTCAAAAATTCCCAGTAAAACCTGTACTCTAAAAGAGGAAATAAACAACCCTTCATCTAGACTCTTCATAATGTCTAGGTTTTTTGTTTGTATTTTGAACATTTTATTTTTGCATGGCTACTGATTTTCCTGCAACTCTCTCTCTCTCTTTTTGAGACAGGGTCTTGCTGTCATATGGGCTAAAGTGCAATGGCATCACCATAACTCACTGCAACCTCAAACTCCTGGGATCAAGCAATTCTCCCACCTTAGCCTCCTAAGTAGCTGGGACTACAGGTGTGCACCACCACACCCAGCTAATTTTTCTATTTCTTACAGAGAGATGGGGGTCTTGCTCTTGCTCAGGCTGATCTCAAACTCCTGGCCTCAAGCGATCCTCCTCCCTCAGCCTCCTAAAGTACTAGGATTACAAGTGTGAGCCATTGCCCTTGGTCCTGCATCTGTCTCTTTATGCTGCCTTTTCCTGGTCACAGATGAAGGACTTGTAAGAATGGAGGTCACGTAGCATTGTGGAGGAAGAACTTGATGAAAAAAATACATATGGCTTCCTTCCTCAGAAAAATGTATATAACCACAAATTTTGCTAACAATTTTGGAAAGAAGTTCATGGATCAGAGGAAGCCCTAAGGGGTACCTATATTCCAGATGTAAACAAACAAACAAAAAGCATGTTGTGAAAGAAACCAGGGAAGGAAGAGAGAGAGAGGGCGAGAGAGAGAGACTATGAATGTATGTGAGGAAAAAAGGAAATATCTGCAAAGCCCCAACGTCTCCCTTTTACTTCCCAAGAAACTAGAGGATGAAGCAGCTCAGCACCATGGGGAAGGACAGAGTAAGCAGCACAGTGTTTCACGTTTCACAAACTTCTAAAAGGTCTCCCGACCAGGAACCACTTTTATCAGAGACAACTGCCCAAAAACTAAAAGACTGTTTTGTAATAGTGCAAATAACATAATTGCAGCCCTGATTAGAATGTCACATGCCCTGACAAATCTAATAAGTATTAAGTGGCCATCACTGTACTGTAGGAATGTACAGTAAGGAAAGATTACATTATTATTATTCCTGAAAAAGACCATATTTTCAGACTGCAAAATTGATGAATGCATTTAAATGTTAATAAAAGAAAATAACAAGTTTATTAAACACAAACCATTTTCTGCAATGTCAATTTCTATTTTTTATGCCAGTTTTTTTTTCAGACACAAGATGCATCCTCACATTAAATTTAACTATTTATAGATCTTATCTCAAACAAATGGCAAACATTAAAAAGGATATCATTTCACAGGAGGATATAATGTAATAGCATATTTATCAAAGGACAGCCTCATTTTCAGTAAGTATATTCAACCAATAATATGTATAAATTTAAATATGAATAATTAATTGTATAATACAGGGTTTAAGTAAACTAGATGATTCTAATTTTCTGCATGCAACTCAATTTTTGCCATACCACCACCAGCAAAATCCCAAAGAACAATGTATTAATCTCATTTTGTATAATGTTTTCTTCAGACCTGCTAAAGGGAATTATCAAGAAATGGAAATTTGGAGATAGCACAGGAATAGATCATTCAATAACTTACAAAATTAAATGACAACATTTAATTCATCACAAAAGAATGTTTATTAAAATTCTTTGAAGATCTTTGAAAAGAGTATATTAACATGAAAAATAATCAAATAACTATCTGAAGCACCCTGCAGAAAAGTAGCTAAAATGATAAGCCTCACAAACATCATCACCGACAGACATTATCATTTATGAAATGTTTATTATTAATATTTGCTAGGCACTAAAGCTAAGCATTTTACGTATATTACTTCATTCCATACTCTGAAACATCATCATTCCTACTTTACATACGTGAAAATTATGACTCATATGGTTAAGTTACTTGCCCTGGGCCTCAGAGCTAGTAAACAGAGGTAGAACTTGAATTCAGTTTGTGTGAATCCAAAAGCAGTGCTTTTGTCCATTATACCAGTGCTTCCCAACTTCTGTCACATGATGGCACACACTGGACATGATAATGGTGGTAAGACTCAATTGAGGCAAGCTGGAGGGGCTTAGTGGAAAATTTTTTCTTTAAATTATGAAATTATGGCATGAAAAATAAAAATATTACAGATGATATTAAATAGTGAATTGGTAAAAACCTTCCCAATAAAATTTCTCCAAATTACCAAATTCAGGAAGTTTACAGAGGGAATCATACCAAAAATGTTCAAATATCCTACTGCAGTAAAATTCTGAAGTTATAAAACAATTTAAAATTTCAACACTATATAAAAAATTTGCAAGCAGCACACCTGTATGTCATCCTAGGCACTATACACTGGTTGGGAAGCTTTGCATAATATAGTTTTATCTTTCAACAGAATATTGTGATTAAACACTAACTTGTCATATCAAGATCTTCCCAATAACATTTAAAGGAAATTCAAACCAAAGGTTATCAAAGGAAGAATTATAATACTGAAGTGTTCCTTAACTAATCCAGCCCACACTAGCTTCTTAATTTGTATTGCTATAGTATCTATAATTTGTAAATTCACTTTGATTTAATAATAACAGTAATAGCTAATATTCACTGAGCTAGTACTTTGTGCCAAGCTGTGTTCTGCTTTACATTATCATGATATTTAATCCTCACAGCAATCCTGTGAAGTCTATTTTCTCCATTTTAAAGATAAGAAAACCGAGGCACAGAGAAATTAAGTAAATAACTTTCCCAAGGTTATAGCTGGAAGAATTTGAAGCAGTCTGACTACAGAGCCCATGCAATCACTATACTAAACTACATCCCTGTAGGAAAGAACACATTACGTGCCAGGGGAGACAAACATAAACAGATAAATCTCAATTTAAATCAAGTTCGACAATTTCATACTGATGAAGTAAAAATGACTTGCATGTACAACAAAGGAGATATTCTACTGCAAAAAGAAAATTATCTGTATACTGTGTTGGGTGCATTTTGCATATAGAAATAGCACAGAAAATTATTTTAATTTCACATGTGTGTTATGATATGGCTCAAGCAAGAGCATCTGTCTTTGCAACCCATCTGAATTTGTGGATTTAATTTGCTCAAGAATATTACAAAATCTGATTTAAAAATAATAAAGTTGGTAAAAATTAAAAGCAAATGTTTTAGTATTTTAATTTTTACTTACTGCTTTTCAAGTTCCCTAAGTCACCACGTGTTTAATTTTTTTAATTAAACGCACTATTTATAAAGTCCTGAATAAAGATTTTTCCAGACACTTCCACGAGTTCTGCTGGCACAAGTTCTGCCTGCCAAATCCTGCCAGGTGGAAGAAAGCCTCACAATTTACAACTGTATTACAATAGGCAAATGTCCTGAAGCGATCTCTAACTGTCAATGCACATCAAATCACTCACGGAGGATGAGAATACACCTTTAATTTCATAACTAAATCAATCAATCAAGAAAATGCTAATGTCTTGGGTGTTGTGGTCTATATCAAACTTCTGAAAAGCCCCAAGGACCAATGTCCAACATTAGCTAGCTCAGGCTAGTTAACAGTAAATATTTAAAGAGCATCTACTCTGTGCCAGGGACCATGGTCATCCACTGAAGATACCCGCTACATAGAGAGTGATGGTCTAGTACTACAATTTGAATTCATACCTTCTGAGAGTTAAGATGTTCAAATTGGAAGCTTAAGCTCCAATACATAACTTTCCATCTATGGTATATCCAAAAGACCTGTTACCAGAGCCTTTGCAATCTACAACTAATCAATACGTTAACAAGAAGAGACTAGCAGGGGCACCCAGCATATCCTGGAGTACAAAATAAGTCTTGGGTTGTGATGGTGCATTCTGAGCTCTGGAGCTTTACACTATGAAAATTTGGCACTTTCTTAATGTGACTCTCAAAAATCAATTGCTTCAAAAAGTAAAGTTCTATTGCTTACAGAAACCATTACTTCTACTTATTCTTCTCTAACCAATCCCTAGAAAATACTAATAATGAAGAAATGTGGCTTGATTTATTGGTAAGCTAATGCCAGGCTACTTTAAATGATTTACTGAACCTCTCAAAAATTTTAAAACTAAATCATGCTGAGTAAAATGCATGTGACTGTACATAAAAACAATTTTAAATGAATATTGGTAACATGAACAGTAATTCCGGGCTAATATTCTTGTTTTTTTTTTTTTGAGACACAGTCTCACTTTACTACCCTGAGTAGAGTGCCGTGGCGTCAGCCTAGCTCACAGCAACCTCAAACTCCTGGACTCAAGCGATCCTCCTGCCTCAGCCTCCCAAGTAGCTGGGACTACAGGCATGCGCCACCATGCCCGGCTAATTTTTTTTTTTCTATGTATTTTTAGTTGTTCAATTAATTTCTTTCTATTTTTAGTAGAGACGGGGTCTCGCTCTTGCTCAGGCTGGTCTCGAACTCCTGAGCTCAAACAATCCGCCCGCCTCGGCCTCCCAGAGTGCGAGGATTACAGGCATGAGCCACCGCGCCCAGCCATATTCTTGTTTTGAAGAGAGCAAAAAGGATAAAACAGCACACCAGAGGTCTATCACAGTCTTTACAGTAAATATGTTCAGTTCCATAATTTATCATAAGATAACGCCATTCCCACTGCACACAGTCCCCTAGCAACTATTCAGCAACTTCCAATGTGTAATCTATTGTCCATTAGATCTTCTGCCACAAACCTCAAGCCATTCTTTAAATTTCCCCAGCTCACGCCATCCCCCCACCCCTATAAAAACAAGGGAAAGAGTTATAAAACCTTAAGAGAATAAAAATGATTTTTTTAAAAAGCAGAAAAGTACAGGTGGCCTCTGCAAGATCTTTTCCTTGCCATTTAACTCAACCACCTACCTTCATGTTCCTGGATAATTCAGGGTTCCTCCACCCAATTAATAGTCCAAAATGCTCGCTCTCTAACAAATGGCAAGGTCCTATGTGACCACTCTGTCCTGACTCTATTTAATCATTCAAGCTTCTCAGCGTTATTATGTCATGAAAGTATCATTTCGCTCCAAACTCACAAACCATTACACAAGCCCAACATACACTCTATCCCATCCTCGTTACCAACACGCTCCAACCCAACGTAAAACCTACCATAATATCAGCTCTTCCTTTATGAGCTTTTCCCATAATCCTAACAATCTCAATGTCCTACCGCCTCATACTCCCCAACTCTCTTTGCTAACCGCAATTCCAGCCCAGAGTTCCACCCTCTCCAGCCTAATTCCTACAACCCGAAAACCCCACCCCCCTTCACACGCCCACAGGGGCCTCAGCCAGAACCCCAACGCTCCGCCCCAATCCCGGCACGCCCTCCAGATCCCTTTGGGGTCCTTTTCGCCAGCCTAGCCAGACCCAGCTTAGGCCTCCCAACTGCCTAGGCTCTCCGACCACCACTCTATCCCGCCTTCAGCCGCTTACCGAGAAGCAGCAGCTTCACTTCTTTGGCCGCTTTCTCCCCGTCCTCCCGCAAATTGCGGTCGATCATCTTGCTCCGCTCCACCGCCGCCTTGTCTTCGGCGCTCAACGTGCAGCCCATGGCGGCGGCGTGAGAAGGGACCAGGCCCGGGCTCACTCACACACCACAGGAACTGCGGCTAGCCTGGCTGAGACAGCGTCTACTGCTGGGCGGCGGCCCTCTCTGTCAGCTTCCCTAGAGCCCAGAAGAACCGGATATCCGGCGTTTGCGACACTTCCGGCAACGCCCCGCGGCCGTTACCACTTGAAGCACTCTCGCTCTGGGAGAGGAGGTGAGACCGAAAGCGGAAGTTACGGGGAAGCGGCGTCAGGGCTGGGCGGCGGTTCCGCGGAGTAGCGAGGTTATGTCAAGGCACTGCGCGCCACCCAACTTTAATCCCCTTTTACCTTTCGGCTACCTGATTTGGATAAATGTAGAAAAACCGGGGCTTCCAGCTCATGGTGCCCTCTCGAGGTCACACAGCGGGTTTGGAGGTAGGAGGGCGGGGATTCCCAAATAAGAGCCACAGTCCGCACGGGAATTTTTGCTGGGAATTTCTTGCCTGCCAGAAAACCCCTTTGATCTCTTGCTGTGGCGACCCGGGAGCCCAGCCCAAGTGTGGGACACTTTTTCTGCCGGCGTTGTCTCAGTCAGATCTATGGGACGGGAACAAACTGCCCAGCGTGGGCTCCGACCACGCCTCACAGCTGAGATCCGTAACACTGACCGTGCCTAGGACTTTAATGCCTTTTTGCCCTCTCCTCTGGCCCACCGCCTCCTGCTCTCAAAATATGTTACATACGAATTTCTGTGGGCTTGAGATTTGCTTAGCAACTATGTTGGCAAAGGGTCACTTGAAATCGCTAGGAGATACTCGACAACCTAGAAGGTAAGCGTGTAGTTCCATAAAATTTCCTTGCTGCCCATCTCTCCAATATAAACCAGATTGTCCTACGTTAGGAGTCTAGGCCTAATATCAAGATAAGTAAACCTCAGCCCCACACCCTAAAACAAACCAGTGCATCCTGTGAATCTCCTACTAAACAAAAAGGGAAGTTCTAGTAAAGTTTGTCTCTCAGCTCTAGTATCACCTGAAAATTAATAAGCCCCTGTGAAAGCCCCAGGCTGATACTCTCTTTCACAGATAACCCTGGGTACTACTGTGAAGATGGTCCTGCATTACTTTTACTGCCAAATAACCCCACAATTACTTTTACCATACATTCTAGCGAGGGGAACTCAGACCCTAAAATCTTTCCCTGTGATTATAAGTTACTTTATTTCTCTAATAGAATTTGAACCTTAGAATATAAGGTCCCAACAGAAAGGTCTATATAGTGATATTCATTAATCATAAGGATTTAATTACAGGATTATAGCCACCTTAAACAGCTTTATCCACTATAACTTTTATCAACACCAATTTTTCAAAGTTTGAAAAGTCTCCCACACATTCCCAAATGACTGCTAGAATGAAAGGGACGGCTTTTCCCATTATCAATACTTCTGGGGAAAAAGGGCAAGAGGAAAGGGAATAAAAATCAGTATTTATTCAGTACCTATTTGCCAAGTATGGCTAGGTGCTTCCACATCTCATCTCTTTTAATCCTCACAACAACCCTGTGAGGTAGGTAATGATCCCCATTTTTACAGATGAGGAAATAGGCTCAGAGAAATTAAGCAGCTTTCCCAAGTTCACACAGTGAGTAATTAGATCTGACTCCAAATTCACCCCTTTTCTACCATTATAGGATATTGCCTGGGGACACCTGACAACGTAACATAAGGTGTAAGGTTTTCATGTAGAATTGGGAGCCACTCCAACAACAGCATGATGCATGAAAAAGCAACTGACCAGATGGTTGCCTCAATCTGTTGATTCTTCACAGAGTTAGAGAGGTCAGATTTTGTCCAGCAACAGCTTTCAGAGCTAAGGATTACATATTAAACTTTACCAAAACATCGTGGTGACTAGAAAACTCCTGGAAGGTGGTCATAGCAGAAATTGTTGGGAAAGTTCTCAGCATAGTAAAAGAGAAATTTTTATTCCTTTCATGATCCACTCCTACAGGGAAAAATAAATAGCAAATGAACCCATGTATGTCAAACTCTGTAACAGAGACCAGTGAAATCCCACTGTCAGGAAATGTTAGTCAGAATTAAAGATATCCTTGCACTTAAACCTTTCGTCTTTGGTGTATGTGAAGAAAGGGTTGGAGGGCAAAGTCAAAGCAAAAGGCAAAATAAATTAACAAAATGGCTGCCAGACAATGTTTAATGCCTTCCCCTTCCCCCCTTCCCCCCCAAATACATGTCTTTCCCACTTCCACTGGACTCACGCTGCCACCTGCTGGCAATGCTTTGGGTCTACTAGCTGATCAGCGGTGTTTGAAAGAAGCTTTTCCCCTGTCTAGGAATGAAATTCCTCAGTATGAGTTTATTTTAAAAGAGAGGAGAGAGAAGTGAACATGTTTTTCAATCACAAAGGACTCTCCTTGCTGTATATGCTATCTTTCTAAGGAATTTCCTCAATATAATACGCACTAGCCTAGAATAATAGTCTAGTGATAGGAAGACAGAAACCTGGAAATCTTCCTAGATCAAAAGGGGAAAGCTATGTTTGCCCAGTTTTGTTTAATACATTTTTTTCTTCACTGGAGTTTCATTAACAACCCCCACACTTTCCACAGTCTGCAGGAAGCCTCCATGTAGCTATCTTGCTGCAACAGACTGAACTCTCAGATCTTACAACCATGGATATATTCTCTAATATAGTTCTCAAACACATTCTATGGTGCTTTATCAGATCTAAATGTTCTATGAAATTACAAGATATCTGATCAAATTGGACTATGAACTCCTTAAAGGCAATAACTGTATACATCCTCTGTGTGAGTCCCAGGGAATAGTGAGTGGGTGTTCAACTATTAAGCACTGAATTGAACTGAAGGAGTCAATGTTGATATCAGTATAACTTTTTATCATAAGAATTATTTATTGGCTGTTTAAAGGGGAAACTATCCCACTCCCACCAGCTCATTTTCCCCCTCTGATGCTCAGTGAGCCAGGAATTTGTTTAAATACAGACCACACCCCCTCTGGCCCTGCCTTTGACCCTTGGATGTTACCTGATTCAATTGAGGGAAGTGGGATGGACAGGTAGTCCCTGATGGGTGTCCTGTCCAATTTGCAATTATTCCCTCTCCGTTGGAAATATCACCGCCAGTACTAACCAACACAGTTCCTACAGTCTCAATCAGTGAACAGCTGAGCCCAACTCCTGTGCCCTCTCTCCAACCCAGGGCTACAGATACGAGAGAGATTTAAGTCTTTGTCACTGAAGCTAATTTTGAGAGCGATGAATGGGAGTAGGGAGGCATTTAATGGAACATGGAAACCCCACCCTTCCCATGCCCAACCTTAGTCTCTTGTACCCGATTGTCCAGGGGGCTGGAGGTGGGTCACTGCCATGAGGAGAGAGATCAGGGAGGCCAGTCCTGGAAAGAAAAGATTTGCAGTATTACTGATCAGGGTTATTACCTGGCCTCTCTGTATCAGCAGTTGAAATGCCAATCCCACCCTCAGCCATCCGACTTCCCAATCATCCTAGTTCTTCCTAAAAGAGAGAAAAAGTCATCCTGTCTTATTCTTGTCTCTGCTGAAATCAAGCCCCACGCTTGATCTCCTATGTGCAGGAGAGAGACAGAAAAATAGAACAGAAGGGCTTTTCCTGAAGAGTGGGAGAGAGAGAGCTGCAGTCAGCTTTCCTGTCTTCTATTCCATGTCCCCTAATTGCTATCTCACCTTGTGTCTGGCCAAACTAAGGAGAGGAATACCTACCAGACCCTACCAGTCCTCTCGCTTTAAGGGATTCTCAGGTGTAAAACTAGAAAATGATCCATTAATTCAAATGGAACCACTTGGCTGTAATTTAGTTCTTTTTAAACCGAGCAAGGAAATGAGAAGACACAGGTCATTTTCTTACCTTGCTTGGGTGCAATTACTGCCCTGGACAATTACACTGAAAAATAAAATATCCTAAACGGCCCCCAGAATAACTACAGACGTGGCCTGCTGCCCTATATCCTCCAACTCCTACCCTTAGGGAATTTCCCCGCTTCCCGAGGCACAGAACATTCACTCACTGGTTGAGAGGCTTCACCTCACCTTTGTGACCCTTTTCTCTCGTCACCGTCTCATCATACCCAGGTTCCCTCCCCCAGTAGTCAAAGATCACAGCCAAGTCCAAGGCTTTGGCCACACGTTCATCCTGTTGGCTCCGTTCCTGACCGAGGCAACACTAAGCAAAAGCTGTGTGTGGAGACCCCAGCCCGAGCCCTAGCCAGCTGGGAAAAGGTAATCCCACAAGGTGGTCCTTGCAATCATAACCGGCCCCCAGCCCCATCTCTCTCCAAGTGTCCAGCGGCCCATCATGACTCCAGCCGGGGTGAGGGGGCAGGACGGAGGTAGCTGTCTGACATGATGATGTCGCTGGTGAGTTGCTGCTCCAGGAACTCAGAGGTCTCCTCAGCTATCTGGCCTGGGATTCGAAAGTCAACAGCAGGTGGCTCCTGCTTGGGGCTGGGTAAGGGTCGGGAAACCCAGGACTCGTTGGGACAGCCAGTCCCCTGAAGGAACTGCAGGAAGTTCTCCTCAATGGAGCCCTCCCGGCTAGGCAGCCTCAGCTCCTCCTCCGGAGCTGGCTTGAAGAAGCAGACAAACTGCTTGCTGAGCTCCCCCCGGATCTGCCGGTTGAGACATCCGTAGAAGAAAGGGTTGGAAGTGAAGCAAAAGTAGCCGATCCAGGTCACCACACTCTCCACCTGCCCAGTGGAAATGGGCTGAGCACTCAGGGCAACATAGAGGTGGAAAGAGAAGTAGGGTAACCAACAGAGCAGGAACTGTCCCCCCACAGCCAGGAGAACCACTGCTGCCTTCCCTCCCCCGAACGTCCGGTGTGGGGTGGTCTGGGGAGCCCCCGAGCTGGTGACCATAGTGGAGCGGCTGCTGAGAGACTCGGAGCGTTGCCGGGGTGTCTCCATCCACGTGGGTAACGGCCCATGCTGCATGGCAGCCACACGAGCCACTCGGAACATGCTGCAGTAGACCACAAGGATGAGGAGCAGGGGCAACAAGAAGTAAAGGACAGCGAAGACCACCACAAAAAGCTGGCAGTAGGCACTGTGGCTCCATTGGAGTGAACAGCCTGGCGGGACGCTGGGAGCTCCCTCCTCCCAGGAGACCCTTCCCAACACTGGCACGGAAGCCATGGCCAAGGCCTTCACCCACACACCCACCAGCACAGAGGCCACCAGCCCCAGCGTCATGCGCACCTCATAGCGCATGGGGTGGACCACGTAATAGTAGCGCTCCACATTGATGGCCGACACTGAGAGGATGGCCAGGCTGACAAAGCATACGCTCAGGAACAAGTAGAGGCGGCAGGCCACCTCCCCAAAGAGGGCATGGTCAAAGAGGGCAGAGCTGGAGAGCATGGCCAGGGGCATGAGGGTCAGGGCAGCCAGCAGGTCCACCAGGCAGAGGTGGAAGACGAAGACAAATTTTCGGAGGGCGGGTGTCTTGGCGATAACGGCCATCACAGCAGCATTGCCAGCCACAGCAGTCAAGTCCAACAGAAGCATAAAGAAGAGGGCCACAGATTCCGAAGCTACATCCCGCAGCCCCACCTCTGGGACCCCACTGGCAGTAGAGGGACCTGGGGTTTGAGGAGCCTTCCCCACAGTGGAAGAGTTCCCTGATGACTGGGGGATGGGAGAGGACTCCATGGGGCCGAAAGAGGACACCCAGGGCACCTCCCGTCACAGGCCCATCCCCCATCCTAGTCCGGCGATGCTGGGATGGCGAGCCCAGGCTCAGGCTTCCCAATTTCGTGAGGGGCGCCTCCTGCTGGAGCTTAGTCAGGCTCTTACCACCAGCCTTCCAGACTGGGCTTGTCTGTGTACAGAGTGCCAGGCCAGGCAGCTGAGGGCTCAGGAGCTCGGATCCCCTTGCTGGCAGGAGGTAGCTCCAGGGTCTGCCTTGGAGACTGCTAAGAAGCAGGAGACGGGAGAGATGTGGGAGCCTCACCACTCAACGCTCCACCTTCGGAGTGGCCTTCGGCTCCTCCTTTTCCACTTCCTTTCCGCCGTTCTCCATCCCTCCTACCCTTTCGAGGACTGTTATCCAGGGATTCTAAATCCTCTGTCTCGCTTTCCCAGGGTCCTGCTGAGCTCTGGGATAGCACCCCAGTTTTAGGGTTGCTTATGTAAATTTCCTGATTTCTTGGCTCCTCAGAATGGCAGGAGCTGCTGGGGAGTAGAAGGAGCAAAAGATTTGGTTTCCAGTCCCAGGTGTGGGCATTACTAACTCTGTGACTCTTCTCAACTTCAGTTTCCTCATAAAGGCATCTGTAAAATGAAGGAATAATACCTGCTTCACAATTGTGTTTGTGGATCCTGTGTGATTTATTAATAGCAATACTAATAACCAGCAGTAACATTTATGTGGTGCTTTCCACATGCCAGGCCCTGTTCTAAGAATTCTACATAGAGTAATTCATTTTAATCCTCACACAAACCTATAAGATAGATATTATTCTTATCTTCATCTTGCAAGGGATAAAACAGGCCTAGAGAGGCTAAGTAACTTACCCAAGGTCACACAGCTAGTAAGTGGCAAGGGCTAGTTACCTACCCAGGCAGTCTGGCCCCCAGGCCAGTCCTCTTGCCTACTGTGACATGCTGTGTATGAAGGTGCCCTCCACATCGGCTGGACTAGAATAGGCATCCAGTAAATAGTTGTTGAATTTGAACTGACTCTAAAAATGTCTCTCGCTGCTCTAAGGCTGTCACCTGAAGAGGGGGACTGTGCCTTACTCTCTTTTGACATCACCGCTCCCAAGACAAAGAGCTCCCACTTTGGGAATGTTGAGAAGGAGCAGTGAGAACAAAATGTCCTGGCTGGAAGGAAACTGGGAGGCCAGCTTGTCGAGCCTCCACTGCCCCAAAGCCAGAAGGCCAGAAGTTACTTTAAAGCTGCCCTTCTCCACTTACTCATAAGCTTCTCAAGCCACTGCGCCCCTGCCCGTGGGAGAGAAGCTGCTCCCGAACTCCCACTCCCCAGCTCCTCAGATCCCTGGTCACTGGCGCTGACCCTCGGAGGATCCCTGGCCCAAAGCCTTCTTGGTTCTGAACCGTTACCACGGTCACAGGACAAGGAGTGGGAGTAGGCACCTGTTTAAGAGGGTGGGTAGGTAGGTAGGGGTCTGTGATCGTGGAAGTGGGTGATCATAAAGCAGAGAAGAAAACTGGAAGAAATTGGGAGAGGAGAAAGTCTGTGGTTTCAGTGTCTCTAATTTGTCCTGATCAAATGGCAGATCAAATACTGCTTTATGTGTCTCATTATCCATGTTGAGTTTGCATATAATTAAAATAGGTTGCCCAATGTAATAAAAATTTTTTTCATTTACATATGCTATTCTTGCAGTCCAGATTCACTTACTATAGGGTGCCGAGTTATGCAAATTAGAGACAAATTGCAGATACACCAAGTCTGATGGCCTTTCTGTAGACAAGTCACAAGTTCCTTAGGACAGTTTCCTCATCTGTGAAATGGGAGGATTGGACTAGACAACCTCCAAGGTCCCTACATGTGATAATATTTGATTACTCTGAGTTCTGGGCTCGGGAGGGTCTGGTGGTTGCTCAATTTAAAAATCCATCATTTCTATGACTGCAATAAAGAAGACCACATGGCCAGACAGCCTCACTCTGCTCCACAGTTACAGCCTTACAATCACCATGACCACAAACCTCGCACTAATCCAACCTTTAACATGCGGCGCATGCAATGGGTGCTCAAAACGGTTTTGCGAATTGAATCAAACTCGATCAGTTGAATCCCTGCCCGCTAGTACAAACTCCAAGAATACTGTCAGCAGCTGTGTGTCAGCCAGGGGACTCTTCTGGAAAGGGTAACCTGGGCTCCTGGACTTGAGACAACCCTAACTTTGGACAACTGCCTAGAGATGTGCATCTCCCCAGGGATGCAGAAAGCTCATTTTACAGTTAAGATGGCTACAGAGACTCTGGGTCTGCAGAGAAGGTGAAGGGAGGGCACAAAAGTAGAGACATTAGCTTCTCAGAAGAGCCTACCAGGAAAAACGCCTGAAAGAAATAGTAGGAGAAGCATCCTTCCCCCTTTCTCTCCATGCCACTATTGACCCGTCCCCTTTACCTATGAGTGGAGCCCAGAAGATATGGTGCTGAGTCTCTAGTAGCTGAAGGAGGAAAGGCCCACCATGTCTGGATGGACATCAAGAGTCCCAGATTGAGGGAAGCAGACGTGGTTTCCACGTGGAGATGGCGGGGTACTATGCAGCCATGATGGAGCCCTTGGCAAGAAGGCACTGGACATTGCTCTTTTTCATAGCCCACTCAGCCTTGCCAGTGTCTCCACAATGACTCCTAAATTCCAGGATTCCTATTTACCTCTTAGCAGGCAGACCAATATACCTGGCTGCTCGGCACTGCCTCACTCATGGCCGGGGCTGTGGAGGGGAGGGCTGTGGTGTAATGGTTTCACGGGGGAAACCCAGGGAGCCTCACTGCACTCCTAGCTCATGTCATTATGTCTTCTACCAAAACAGATGCTCTCGTCCTCTCCCACTGCTGCCTGCCAACACCACCCCTCTTACCTCCAGGACCTCTCAGTACCTGCAAGGCTTCGCCACTAGGGCCTGAGGTCTGGGCCTGTAGCAGGATATGGTCAAGTTACGGATATTCTTGTTTCGGGATGCAAGATGTACATAAGTACCCAGCCCAAGGCCACAGAGGTATCGTTGGGATTCACATATGCCTGTTTCCCAGATACAGAGCTTCTATGCCAAAGACCCGAGCCTGGCCTGCCTTCACACAAGAGCATGCCCCTCCTAAGCTAAAGGAGATTTCCAGGGAGCTATAACACCTCTCCCCAGCAGAGTTGCCTACTCTCAGGACACAGTTGCCCATCAGCCTGGATGCTGAAGAACCCATTCCTAGGTTGTGGGGGACCCATCTCTATGACATGGAGCAGTGCAGATGGAGAACACCGTATGTCTGCAGGATGTGGGTACTCTTGCCAGTGAGAGATGATCAACCCCCCAGCTCTAGGCTTCAGAGATACCCATACCCCAATACTGCCTTTGGGATACCTGGGAACCCATCCGCTGATAAAACTGCCTACCATAAGGTAGGAAGGGCTGCTCCTTGGAATGCTACCGTCCTGTAGGGTACCTCAGCACCCACCACCAGGCCCTGGGGCCAGCCCCCATTCCTGGCCTAGTCGGCAGCTCCTACCTTGCTGAGCAGCTCCCGGCTCCCATGTGATAGCTCCTCTCAGCTGATGCTTCTCCAAGGCTGCTGAAGCCTAAACCACTGCAGTGAGCAGTGAGAGGCAGCCGGCAAAGCAGAATGCTCTGAGAGCTTCTGGGTCCTAATGGCCTCCTGCTTCCCATCCAGCCCCTTGGAGCCACTTCTGGAACAAAAACTGGGCGCCCGTGCCCTAAGCAAGGTGCCCAAGAGTGAGCCCAACTCCTTTTAGTTCTGTTAGGCTGCTGGACTGCATTTCAAAAGCTTTATGGGGCCAGGTAATGATAGGCAGGGGAGACCCTCCTGACCAGCTTGATGAAGTTAGAAAAAGCACTTGGAGTCAGAAAATCCAGGTTCAAGGCCTGGCTATGGCACTTACTAGCTGTGTTACCTTGGGCAAGTCACTTCCCATTTTTGGTCTTTGTTTCTTATCTGTTCAAAGGGAATGTAGGATAGATTATCTCTGAGGTTCCTGACAGCCCTGCCATTGCCTGGTTCTGTGTGACATCAGAACCAAAGTGCTCCTGTAGCAGGCAGGTGAGTGCAGACATAGGGCTGCAAGGTTTAGGCCAGCGAGGGGCTGAGGCTCCAGGGGGTGGTCCAAGGTTTGGCTTCTTTGGATGCTGCCAAATGTGTATGGCAGACAGATTTAGGAGTGGCAATCAGGTTTGAAGGGGAGCTGAAGGCCTTGTCTTAACCTTGTACTTTTTTTTCTTAGATTGTTTATTTGGAGTGGGGCTGTGAGGGTTGATGCAGATGGGGAGGTCTAACATCCCCCTGAGCCACCCTGTAAATCACTACAACACTGCTCCCTGAAGGCAAAGTGGGAGCCAGGTACTCAGGAATGCTGACTCTGGTCTGGATTCGTAGGACTGGACAGAGCTTAGGAGCATTATCCATGGAGCATCACCCATCCATGTGATGGGCCTCTGGAGGTGCAATGAGGGGCATGGCCTCCAACTAGCTTTGTATCCCCAGGTCCATGACTGGTATGCAAGGATAGGCTCCTAACACTGCAAAGCTGTAGGACAGCCTACAGGCCACGGCATCTATGTTTCTGAGGCCCAGAAAGGTGAAGAGAATGCTCAAAGTCACACAGGTCCACATGGCAGGGCCATCATGAGCCTAGACAGGGAGTTCAGGCATGATACCCACCCCAAAGCTTTCTGCCCTGAGACATCCAGGAACTCATTCTGTCTCCAAAAATGAAGAAAGGGGATTGTGGAACTGTTTACCAGACCCAACCCAAAGAGCCATAAGAACAATGAATTACCCAAGGAGCTCAGGGGGGCACATTGGCTGCCCCAGGCCTCCGGTCAACAACAAAAAGGCCGCTGCCCCCGCCGACCAGCCTGGAGCCGACGCGGCAATCTCTGCTGTCACTGGCCACTGAGCTCTTACAAGTGCAGGTCATTTACGTACAGTGTTTTCAGTCCTCACGCCAGTCTGTGAGGCAGCCACCACTTGCCGTGTTTTACAGGTGAGGAAACGGGTGCTAGAGGTGAAGTGACTTTCCCCAGATCACACAGCTGATAAGTGCCAGAGCCAATATTTAAACCCAGGTCTGTCTGAAGTCAAAGCGTTTACTCCTTCCCAATTGGCCCCATGGCCACTCCGGAGGCCCGACATGAGACTGGGCAGAAGCCCTAAAAGCCGTTTCCATAGAAGTGTTCACTGCCTTCCAGGAAGCCTAAAACGGACAACAAAACTAGACAAACCCAAGGACGGGGAAATCGGATGAAAATAGCAAATTAAAAACCTGTAGACAGCAAAGTGATTTTTATCAAGCCCTATGCTGTCATGTTGGCAAGATTGTCTTGGCATCAGTGAGATTCTCTGGGATTAGGTCAAGACTGTCCCTGCTCGGCACCCACATCCTTCCTGCAGGGTCCCAGCCCAGACCGACATGGCCCCTTCCCAAGGGGTTCAGAAAGAGCCAGAGCAGACTCCGGCTCCTCAGAACAGGATGATAGAAAGAGGGCTAGGCTGGGGTCAGAAAACATTGGTTCCAGTTTGGCTCTGTCTACTCTGTCGGTTGGTGGTAAAACCTTGGCCTGTCAGTTAGCTGTGCTTTAGTTTTTCTATCTATAAAATGAGCAAAATTCTTCACTCCCCAGCTTATCTAACAGGGATAGGGAGCCTGCAATACCAACACAGCCTGCTTCTCAGGCTTAGGGTAGCTGGTATAGTTACACTGGCTGGCCAGACAGCTCATGTGGTGGCCGGCAAGGTCTCCAGGTCCTGAGGCCCCTCCCAGAGAAGGTGGTACAAAGAGGTAGTGGATCCTAGAGCATCCTCCCAGTTGCTGGAAGCCATCTTGGCTCAGGGGGAGAGAGAGAGAGGAGAAAACCGCTTATCCTGGGGGCAGCTAATAATAATAATGATGCTACTAGTTCTTGAGGGCCTACTCCAGGGAGGCACTTGTTATGCTGTATCAAATTAAGTGATCTCAGTGTTTGGAGTAGCTATTGACATTATATGCCCCCCTCCACGTGCCAATCTCTCCTTTTAGAGCTTAGCACAAAGGAGGGGGCAAGAAGACCAAGGTGGAGAAACTAGGTTCGGTCCCAAAAACTACGTCAGAAATCCATGGCCCACCATGCCGCATACACACCCAGGAGGCAGATCCTGTTACAGGGTGGGGACCAGGCCCTCCTCCCGACAGTGGCGCCCCTCTCCTCGGTGTCATGGTGGGGCCCTTGGTACTGAGGACTGATCTTCCAACCTAGACTTGCTCCTGGGAACAGTCCTACCCCACCCCTGCCCACTAGCACCTCTTAGTAGGGTTATGTCCACCCCGTCTACCTTTTCCTGCTCCAGGATGAGAACTTGAAGCCAACCCAGTTTGCCTTTGATTCATCCATCCATTTTTTCAATAAATATTGAGCTCTCTTCATGTTCCCACGGCCCCCTCCCTAGAGCCCTTCACCTGCTGAGTGGTACCCACAGCCCTGCTTCTCTGCTCTCTCTGCCTTTAGTCAAAACCTGCTCTCAGGAAAAAGGTTGATAAATCCATTCACACTGATAGCAGCTTAATGTGTTCTCTCTCCCAGGAATATTAACAATTTAACAGGGAACAAAGGGAAGAAGCAGAATGTTGGGATTCCAGCATTGACCAGGGGTGTCCCTGAGATCCCACAACATAGACTGCCTGTCAACCGCCTGCTCCCCAGCCTGGCCTCACCCCGCAAGATGCCAGCATTGTGTCCTCTCCATACCCGCCTCCGTCCACTTGGGGACCCAACCCTCCCCACCCAGACAGCAGGCTCACAGCTGGGACCTCCCCACCACACTTCAGTTTCTGGCTGCCCAGACCCCCTCTGCCATCACTAGCCAGGCACCTGCCTCCCCGCGTCCACCACTGGGGGGCTGGGCTGAGGAGGGAGGCGGAAGAAAGCAGAGGTGAGAGCCTTTTCATTCCCTCTATTCCCCCACAGTCTGGCCCACACCCCCTGCCAGGAGCTGAGATCCAACGGTATATTCAGCCTGCAGCTGCCACTGGTCATGTGAGCCCATTGCTAGGTTACAGGGACCCAAAAATAAATCCTTCCCAACCAGATTAGAAACTGGGGGCCTCGGATGAACTGGGCTCAAAAAAGTGGCAGGAACACCCACAGTGCATGTTCAGGCCAGGCCTGCTATGGGACCAGGGGGCCCTCCCCTGCTGCCCACCTCCTACCCATCAGCTGGGGCTCAAGGCTGGATCCCCACAGGAAAGTCCCAGAGAGCTCCTGGGTCCCTAATAACAAATAGGTCCACAGGCTCAGTGGCCCTTCCTCACTAGCAATCAGGGCAAGACCCCTCTCTGCCTGTTCTTCCCATCCAACCTCCCCACCATCAGCCTGCCCCACACTCAGTACGCAGGCCAAGCGGCATTCGCCAGTTGCCCTGTGGCCTGGGGGCAATCTGTACCAATTACCCTTTTCCAGACTCAGGAAGGGAGCTCTAGCAGTAGGCACTGCACCAGGCATGTTCACATGCATAGTCTCACACAATCTTCTGAGTCTCAACTCCATTTACAGATACACAAACTGAGGCTCAGAAAGGTTGAGTGACTTTCCCAGAGCCACACAGCTGAGCAACTGGGATTCAAAGCCAAGATCTATACTTACTTGTGCTGGAGATGAAGCAAGGAAGAGGACAGAGAAGCATAACAAAGGAAAGGGGAGTCCCTCAAAACCCTTCCCTGAGGCCTGATAACTTGGCACTTTACTTTCTCTGAATTGGGGCTACTGTCTCCCCTTGGCACCCCTTCCACATCCTCCAAGCCAGGGCACAGCTTACCCAGGCCACATGCCACCTTCCCCATGACTTTGGGCTCTGTCCCTCCTCTGGAAAGCACTGCCTAGGACCTGGGTGGGGTCATTCCTGGTGCTGGGGCCTGGGGAGGCACATGCAAATCCTCATTGCTCAGCATCTCTCTACTTCAGAAGCTTGACATGCAGTCAGAATAGCATTGCTGAAAAGGTCATTGGAGGTCAGGTGTCTAACCCCTTATTTCACAGATGAATAGTCCCAGAGGTGGAAGGAAGTAACTTGCCAAGGCTACACAGCTAGAGGGTGAAGGAAGTACGACCAGAGCCCAAGCCTCCAGGTTCCCACCCCTTTTGTGGCCCATCATCAAAGTTGCTCAGGTGGGGTCCATCAGCCCTGGTGCTGGGGCAACCTGGAATCCCTCTCAACACCTGGTGCCCTTCCTCACCCCACCACATCTCCACGGCCCTCTCAGCTATCTGTTTTCTTCGGCTCCTCCTCCCCAGTAAGGTTCTGAGGAGAACCCCAACTCCCCACCCTGCGCTGGCCCTTGGCTCCCATTCTGAGCACGTTTCTAGTCTCCTGAAGCCTTGGGCGCCCATCCCCACCTCACTTTGTTCCCAGTAGCCCGAACTGCAAGCTCCACTTCACACAACTCGAGACGTGTTTATTGAAAGATGTATTTTTTGAGTACCTACGGCCTGCACAGCTCTGTGTAGGGAGTGAGGGAGAGAGATACAACAATGAAACAAGTACAGATCTTGCCCTCTTGGTGCTTGCAATCTAGGATGGGAACAAAGCAGGTTATACGTGCCAAGGGACAGTGAAACTGCTGGGGAGATTCAAAGGAAAAAGTAAACCTACTCCCCCAGGAAATCTAGGAAGATGTCATGAGGAAGTGGCATGGGTCTTAAAGGAGGGGTAGGATTTTCACTGGCAGTAATTAGAGGAGGTTGAGGAAGAGAGTCGAGGTGGAAGGAGAAGACCTAGCAGAAACAGGGAAACCAGCAAGTTTCGGAAATACAGGGCACTGTGAGTTCTCCAATCTGACTGAAAAATAATCTGCATGCAGCGAAGAAGCAAGAATAGAAAGGTAGACTTGCAGGGCTGTGGAAAGCCTTGCAAGTCAGGCTGAGGAGCCAGACTGGGAAGTCAACACAGCAAAACCTTTTGAGCAGGGAAACACAGGTCCACAGATGTGCCCATCTCCTGACTTGTAGTGAGTTTGCCAATAAGTAGTTACTGAACCCACAAGTTCCAGAGCAAGGGGCTGAACTAGAGACCGGGAATTTTCCTTGTCATTCAGGCCCAGAGGGAGGAGCAGAAAACCCATGGAGGTTACCACGACAGCGCATGTGGATGTGTGACAGAGTGAGCTCAGAGAAAAGGGTAGTCAGAGATGAAGTGATACAGAGATCGGATGATACTCATATTTTGCAGATGGGGCTCTCAGAGCACTGGCGCAGGTACCCATGAGTAACCTGCATGTCCATTCTTTAGGGAGGAGGTAAAGAGGGATGGAATGGTAATTTGAGTGCTTGGAAATTCTCCCTATTGATTCATGGTGTCCTAAGAAGCTGCTCAGCCTGATCTGAGGGGACAAGGCACCCTGGACCTGCTACCTTGGCTCTGGCCAAGAACAAAGAAATGGTCTGGGTTTCCCAGCTGAAGGCTCTCCAGAGCACTCCCGGCAGTTCCCGGTCTGTGACTCTGGGGGGCGCCCCTGCTCTATGTCTGGGGGGCGGTTGCCCCTAAGCATCTTATTCTCAGCCAAGCCAGGCCCCACGGAGCCCTAAGACAGCCTGACTCTTTCCTATCCAGGCCGGACCCCATCGAACACAGTGATACTGGCCCTATGACCTCTTTCCCAGCTGTTCTCCTTCCCTCCAAAGTCCTCACCCTGCACTCCCAAGCCACCTAAAAGCAGGACCACCCCCATTCAACTCTCATGCCCATAGATCCAAGGGAGGGGGAGACTCCCAGCCCCGTAAGTCTCAGGGCCTCCTTAGGGATGGAGAGATGGCTTGTGAGTGGCCCCTCAGAGGGGGATGGTGTTCAGCCCTCACCCACCTGCCTGGGGACGCTATTGCAGAATGGCATATGGAAGCTCAGTTTCTTGGCGGCTCAGCCTGGAGGGGCAGCCATGGAGGGTCTAACTCAGCCTCACACTGGGGCAGGGGTTCCTGGATGGTGAGGACCTGGGTGCAAAGAGGACCCAGCTGCGCTCCATTTCTGGACCCCCAGATTGCCCTGACAGCCATCAACCACGTGGGGGCAGTGTTGGCCATGGAGCTGCAATGAGCTGACTGCAGTCTCAGGTGACAGGCTTCTCCCTGCCAAACCCCCACCTGCTTTCTCACTACTGGAGACTTGTCCTGTGGGCCCAACCTTTTTACACTATCACAGTCTCGGCTGGAAGGGACAGGCAGGAGGGCTATGGCTCCCCAGAGAAAATCCCTCCTAATCCCAGGAGGTCGTGAGGAATAGACGCGAGACTCGCGTCCCAGAGGGTGCCCGGAGCCAGCAGTCCAGGGTGCGTCGGCGCGAAGCAGGCAGCGAGCTCTGGGCTACTCTCTTGGCTTCTCCGAGCCCAGGCTTCAGATGAGGGATCGCGCTAGGATTTTAGACGTTCTCTCAGGTCCTTTTTCTCCCTGGAATTGGAGCGTCTGAGTCAGCAGCTGCTGTCCTTGAGTGGCTTCTCTCTCCAGGGCCCCGACAGCTTCAGAGGATCGGGGCCTGGGTGTGTGGGGGCTGCAGGAAGCAGCAGTGGGCACTTCTGATCTCTACAAACCAGGGCCTTCTTCTGGGAATCACAGCCAGGAAGAAATGCTGAGAAGGGGCCAAGGAAGGGATGACCCAGGTCGGCTGGGTCCCCAAAAGACCCCTCTGAGGGGCTCCATCTGATGGGTTTGTGTGTGACCGCTGAATGGTAGGACGGCTAGAGGCTGAAGAATGGCCCCTCCCGGGCCCATGGAGCCATGTGGGGCTGCCCTGAAGTAGAGGCTGCAGAAAGCCTAAACCCGCTCCTCCTCAGGCCTCCTCACTCCCAGACCCCTGCAACCGACATTTGTCTCTTCCCTGAATCGCTCAGGCTCCTGCTTCCAGCTCCCTGCCAGAACCCAAACCCCCAGAGAGCAGAGCCCACAGCTGCAGTTCTGGGGGAGGATCCCTGCCTGGCCCGATCTCCAGACTGCCCTGCCCACCCCCGTCCCTCCAGACCAGCCTCTGCTCACACCCTCATGGCTCTGTTCCCTGTGGCTGTCTGGCCCCCAGCATTCTGTCCTGACTCCTGTAATTTCACACCAGGCCCCGGACATTCTGTGCCCAGCACCTCAGCTTCCCTGATGGGGCATCTGATCCGGCACCTGGGGCCTGACTCCCCAAGCATAGCGTGTGTCCTGGTTCTTTTATCCCATCTCTTCTTTCTTCCTTGGCCCCATTTTCTCGATTTTTCTGTCTCTCTTATTTGGTTTCCTTCCTTTGATCTCACCTTTGCTCTCTGTGTCCTGTTGTCAGAACTGTCTAAGTCTTGGAGCCTCTTGGCCACTGGCCTCTGCTCCCCCACCTCTCTGTTCCTTTGCTTCAGTGTATTCCTTTCCCTTTCCCCTTTCCATCTCTCTTTCCATCCTCACTTCCTCTTCTGCAGTGAGCACACTGAGAATCTGATCCATCCCTCCCTGGACTGAGGGTATAAATAGCAGGGGGAGGCTGGGCTGGGAGCCAAACTTGCTACCGGCCTCTTCCTTGCAGCCCTGGGCTCAGGCATCCAGGACCAGTGGTAGGGACAGTCCTGGACAGGGCCTTGGGGGTGGGGAGCCAGAGGGTCAGGGCTGAAGGCCATTGAACAGAGTGACAGACCCAGGCAAAGAAAGGGGTGTGACAGCAAGCTGCGGGAGTCCTGAGCTTCACGTGCAGGCCAGGCTCTCCCCACCTAATATGTGTATGGAGTCCCTACTTCTGCAGCTGGAGAAGGAGCTCTGGGTCAGAAGACCCTCCCAAGGGCCGTTCCTCTGGGGCGCAGATGTGTGGGCCCAGGTGGCTGCCAGTAGACAGCAGCTGGGGACTGGAGTGGAAGCGGTACCCTCAGGAAACAGGCCACACTCTTGCCCCAGCCAGCTCCCCAGCCTAATTAGAGACCAGAACGGCATTGATCGTCCCTGAGCTCATTATGTCACAGCTGGGGAACAGCTGGCCAGTTTTTTCCAGGCCATTAGCTGCGCCATGAAGTGGAGAGAGGGAGGGGGTGTGCGCGCAGGATCAATACCCCGTCTGTGTGGGGGAAAGCGGCCTGGTGGCTGCCTCCTCTGGCATTCTGGGCTTGCTTCTCTCTGGTGCGGCCACACTGGTCGCGCTCCTTGGAGTTCGCACACAACAGCGCCGCTCCTTCCATCCTGGAGCCTGGAGAGATGGACTTGCGGCTTCTGGGCTGACCCTGACCTAGCCCATGGGGACCCTCAGAGCCCTCTCTCTTAGGGGATTAACAAGGGCAGGAAAGAGGCTCAGATTACCTATACTGTTCTCAGAGGGAACCTCAAAAGTGCAGCTCCTCTCCACCCCCACAGCAAGATGACACCTAAGGCAGCTGTTCCTGTTGGCCCTGAGCCCACCTCTCTGTGCCCCTGGGCCCAGCCGGGTTTGGTTTCCTGTGGGGTGGCGGATGGTAGGGGATTCTCTGACCCTTGGGGAATGGGGGTGCTGGAAGGAGGGAGGGCGGAGACAATAGCTCCAACCCTCTTTCTCCTTCTCCCTCTCCCTGGCCTGGGCAACAAGAGGCTCAGCTGGGCAGCACCCAAGGCAGGAGTAGGACTGTCCGCACTGCCTGACCCCAAGAGTCCCACTGTCAGAGGGGAGTTCAGCGATGCTTAATGAATTGGCATTTTACTTACGGGATTATAAAGTGTGAAGGCTGGAAGAGACCTCCAAAATATCTTGAGCCACACTCCTTGTTAAAGGGGGAGAAAGCAAGCTCTAGTAAGCCTTAAGCTCTACTCTGCCTGGCTGATTCTATCAAAGTGCTTTATTTAATTCTGTTTCCCTCCCCTTTGTTCCGTATTGAGTTCTAATACAGCCCCGCGGTCTCTGGGGCACATGTCCTCAGGCTCCTGGTGGAGGCCTCGCTCTCCAGTAGAGGTGTGGGGATTGCTGGGCTCCCCTCCGGCCGCCCACCCCCAGAACGCAGCACCACCATGGGAAACAGCACCGATCGCTAGAAATCCTGCTGGGTCCGGCTGCGGGGTTCCCTGAGCAGTTTTCTTACCTCACCAAACAGAGGCCAGGCTGTGCACAGCACCCTCTGCCCCTCAGATTTCCCACCAGGGCCTCCATTTCCAGAATCAGCAGTGAATAGGACACAGAGGTCAGAAGGCCTGACTTCCAGACTTGAATTCCTTCTAGGCTCAGCTCTAGCCCCAAGGAGCTGGCAGAATGATGGAACTACAAGCACACAAAGGGTGGAAGGGACCTCAAATTCATTCCTCATGGTACAGATGAGGAAGCTGTGTCCAGGGAAGAGAAGGATTTGCTCAAGTACACCCAGATGGTTAGAGGCAGTTTTTGTTTGTTTGTTTAGGCTAGTCAAGGGAAGCAGCAGGAGTGGAGAAGGAACAAAGGAATCTGTAACTGGTTACGATCAATTACTTGTAAGCACCACTGCACTCGGACCAGCCGAGGCAGATTTGAGATTGGATGTCCAGCTCCCAAGTAGTCAGTGTTGGTTTCATTCCATGGCAGGGCTTCAGCGCTAAGTTCCAAAAGCCCCTGATCAAGGTCTAGTGGATTACCCTTGAGCCATCCAACATGCTTCGACGAACCTAACAAAATGACCCCTTACAAATCCAAAGTGCACCCTCTTCCTCAGCACTCTCAGAATAGTGAGGGGACCTGGGGCCAGTCAGAATGCGCGTTGGTCACACCACTACCACCAGAAGTAGCCTCTTCTCAGGTGAGCCTCTCAGGTCAGGAGCAGCTACCACCCAAGGGATCAAGCGGAGACCTCTGGGCTCTGCCATGTCTGATGTTGTCTGGGTCCAGGAGGTGCTCAGGGCAGAAGGAGCCTCATGATAACTTGGCATTGTCAGAACTTCCTCCAGCCGGATTCACAGAGAACTAGAAGAAATCAAGTTTGGCTCTTTCAGCTGGCATTGTGAGGAAAGGGAATGTCTGCATGGGCCAGATGAAAATGACATAGCCACTGGGCTGGGGATCAGAGTGGGCACATAAATGAGTTCCCAGGGCCAGCTTCCCGAGGCCACTGGCAGGGAAGCCTCATCCTTGTGTTTTTTTCTTGGCTCCAGAACAGGCGTGGCAGCCTCCATTCAGCAGCAAGGGCTGAGACGCTGAACCCTGGCTCCAGCTGGAATCAGGGGCCAGGGAGAGGGGTCGTCAGACAGTCTGGAGAGGGAACCCTAGCACAGGGTGCTTCAAAGGCCAGAGATCTGGGGGTGGAGATTACAGTGGTGGGAAAGCGGAGCTCTGAGAAGCCAGGGGCGCAGGAAAGAGAACCTGGAGGCAGGGAAGGAGCCCCGGAATGGGAGGCGAGGGAGGTGCCAATGACAAACCATGTCCTGTGCCAAAATGCCCATGGTACGGAGGAGCATTGTTAAAGTCCTGACCTTCCGTCCCAGGGTGCCATTTGTTAGCTGTGTGGAAGTCCCGGTCTATGAAAAATGCGAAGAGCAATATTTACCTCACAGGTTGCTGTAGCTCTCAGGTTCACACGAGGGAATGTAGGGAAAGGCTTTGGAAGGCGTACAAGCAGTAATGATGATTTTCATCACTCCACACTGCTGTCTGTCAGCTCGTCTGTGGTGTGTAGCGTTAGGACCCTGATTCCTAAGTTGCCAGAGGATGGTGTGTATCGTAACGCTGTGTACACAAGTATTTTTGTCAGGAGTGACAGAAGCAAAGGGGCTTTCCTTCTAGAAGGGAGTACCCAGGCCCCACGAGCAGATGTTTATGAATCTATAATAGCATGCATCCGTCCCCACAGGGTCTCTGCTCAGAGAAGAAGCCTGAAACTGAGGCTTCCAGGGTGTGTGCACATACACACATGCATACCCAGGGACACAGACACACAGACATCATGGCAATGCCTGGTGGCTTTGCCATTGACTGTGCCCCCTCCTGGGTGGCAGCCTCCTCAGTCCTCAGTCTGTAAGGGAGTCCATCTCTCTGAGATGGTAACTGGATAGAGAACTGAAAGAGATGTGGGGATGGAAGGGAGAGTTTTGGATTCATTAGTTGTAGTTTTCTAGGAGAAAGAAGATACTACTGATGATATATATTTGGTATCATGTTTTATGACTTACAAAGCACTGTCACATGTGTTATTATTTAAGCCACATGGCACTATTATGAGATCAGTACTATCATCTGAGGCTCAGAGAAGTAAAGTGCCTTCTTCTGGATCATCCAGCTGGTAGGTGACAA
Source organism: Propithecus coquereli (assembly GCF_000956105.1). Classification (NCBI taxonomy): domain Eukaryota; kingdom Metazoa; phylum Chordata; class Mammalia; order Primates; family Indriidae; genus Propithecus; species Propithecus coquereli. The sequence continues at coordinate 224,201 of NW_012148496.1, forward strand.
GATTAGGACCCAATCTGGGTCATTTATCCCAAATCTTGTTCACATTCTGTGATGCTTTACTGCTTCTCACCTCTCGTTAACTTCCAACTCTTAGCAAGCATCTCTCCTGCCGGAGTCCAAGGGCACAGGTGTTCTGTGTGCTACACATGTTTCTTTTACTTTCTATTTTGAAATTAGTTCAAAATGACAGAGAAGTTGCAGGAAGAGTTCAAAGAGCTCTTACGCACAGCATGCCTTTCACGCAGTCCCTCAATTTGTTTTGTTTGTCTTGCCACACTTGCCTCATGATGTGTTTTCTTTCTGTCTAGTATATATATTAATACACATGTATGGGATTTCTGATCCATTAGAGAGTAAGTTACAGACATGATGCCCTATTACCCCTTAAAACTTCAATGTGTATTTACTAAAAACAGGGACATTCTCCCACATAACCACAGTACAAGATCACACTAACATTGACACAGAATTGCATCTAACCCAGAGGCCCCATTCAAAGTTCACTGATTCTTCTTCCTTTTCTTTTTTTTTTTTTTGAGACATGGTCTCACTCTATCACAGGGTTCGAGTGCAGTGGCATCATCATAGCTCACTGCAGCCTCAAACTCCTGGGCCCAAGTCATCCTGATTATTCTAAGAGCACTGTTTATAGTCCAGGATCCAATCCAGGATCATGTGTTGCATTTAGTTGTCATGTCTCTTTAGTCTCCTTCAATCTGGAACAGTTCCTCAGTCTTTCCTTGTTTTTCATGACCCTGATATTTTTGAAGAATACAGCCCAGTTACTTGGTAGATGGCCCTCAAGTTGGGTTTGGCTGATGTTTCCTTAGAAGTGGATTGAGGTTATACATTTTTGTCAGGAAGACTACAATAATGATGCCGTGTCCTCAGTTCATCTCAACAAGAGACGTAATGTTCGTTTGTCCTGTTACTGGGGATGTTAACTTTATCACTTGGTTAAGATGATGTCAACCAAATTTTCCCCCTGGAAAGTCCACTAATAGTACTGTGTATTCATCAATTAAGTATTTGTGGGGAGATACTTTGAGATTGTGTAATATCATGCTCCTTATCAGACTTTTCACCCACTAGTTACAGCATCCACTGATGATCCTTGCCTAAATCATTACCACAATGGTTGCCAAATGGTAATTTTATAATTTCATCCTTTTTTTCTATATTTATCAACTGGCATTCTAATGTAAGGTAAAGCCTTCCCTTTCCCTATTTATTTATGTGTTTATTTATTTATGGATTAATTCATCCATTCCTCTTTTATCCAATGGGTTATTTACAATCTAATACTAAAATTGTTTATTTTGATGCCCAAATTGTCCCAGATTCGACCTTTGCATGCCCCTTCAAACTGGATTCTTGATCTTTTTGATATGTTTCCATCATTCTTTGAGCATTTCCTTACTTTCTAGTGCAACAAGATGTTCCAGGCTCATCTAGTATTTCTAGGCTGATCAATCCTGTTTTTTGTTCTTGTTTCTTAGTAGAAAATGGTATTTATTAAATAGAAGGCAAGATCTGGGTATTTGGTGTGTGGGGGCATCATTCCTTCTTATATCTTTCAGAGAGGGTGCATAAATGAGTTCTCTCATTTGTACAGCTAGAAATGGACACACACACACACATTTACATCATTTATATGTATTAAATGTATTAAAAACATGAGTTTGGGCCAGGCATGGTGGTTGACATCTATAATCCTAGCACTTTGGGAGGACGAGGTGGGAGTTTCACTTGAGGCCAGGAATTCAAGACCAGCCTGAGCAATAGTGACACCCCATCTCTAAAAAATATAAAAAAATTAGCCAGGCGTCATGGTGCGCACCTGTAGTCACAGCTACTGAGGAGGCTGAGGCAGGAGGACCACTTGAGCTCCGGAGTTTGAGGTTGCAGTGAGCTATGATGATGCCACTGCACACTAGCCTAGGAAATAGAGTGAGACCTTGTCTCAAAACAAAAACCAAAACAAAAGTCCCATGAGTTCAAACTACCCCAATTCTGATCTAACACCACAGAATCTATTCCCTTTCCATATGTGTAGCTCCGGTCACTAACCAAGAGAAGTATGGCTCCCATTATCCTCGATAGCTTACCTGTTTGCTCAGTCTCTCTGCTTATAATCAATCTCCTAACCACACAGGCCACCTTCTCTGCCTCAGACTCACCAAACATGCTGGTTGAGCCAGCCAAATCATGGCCCCAGCCATGCTGACCACACCAGCTGTGCTGGCTGAATCCACATAGATCAAGGGGAAGGAAAAGAGGGAGAGCACATTCTATAATATTTTTAAAGGATTTAAATTATCAAAGAATATTTATTCACACATTGAAATCAATTCCACTGTCATTCAGACACTTGTCACATAACCCAAATATATTTGTTCCAACAACAGAGAACTTCGATGTTTCTAATAGAGTAATAGAGCCAGTATTTATGAAATTAATTCTCGATTAATCTGAGGAACACATTATGTGCATGTATATACATGTGCATGTATACATATATGTATTCATTCTGAATTTTTAATATTCTCTCATAATCTGTTCTTCTAATTTATATTCAAGCTAACTTAGATGACAAAGTAGAGACCCTTTGCCCTACTGATAAATTCAGAAACAAAATTTCAAAGAATATGCATCAGAGACTGATCGACTGGTTGTTTATCAAACCATTTCCTTTTACCTCCCAAGTGCATACCCTGACTACATTTCCTAGCCTCCCTTGCAGTCAGGTGTGGGCATTTGACCGAGTTCTGGCCAGTGAGGAATGGCAGAAATGATGAATGCCACTTCCAGAGCCGGCCCATAAAACCTTCCACACAATCCTGGACACTCCCCATCTCTTCCCCATCTGCTGACTGAATACAGAGAACACACAATTCTCCAGTAGAGAATTCCAAAGTCTCAGCAGTGAGCAGTGCCACAAGATGGGTAGTGCTGGGTCCCTGAATCGGCCGGTGGAAGGCCATCAACTGCACACCTGCATTAAACTGTTATGTGAGTGAGATGTCACATTGAGATAAGTCACTGAGGTTTGGGGGTTATTGTTTGCATCCGTTAGCTCCCCCTAACCAGTGCAGAAAGTAAATGAATTGCCCAAGTTTACCCTTTAGAAGTGACACAGTATAATGTTGACTGTGACCTTCTGATCCCTACCTGAGGGCTCTTCCCATCTGATCAGACCAGGTAACATGAACCTTGGGGGTACCTTGGGGGACTGTAACCCTATCTTGCAGAATCTTTCGCTATTCCAAAAGCAACATTTTCCTCTTTAGCCCGAAGTACGACATAAGCCTTACCTTTCCTCCCTTCCCCTTTCCTAAGGGGACCGTCACCCAGGTTTGCTTTTTCATGGATTCATCTTCATTAGATGAAAACATCTCGTTTGTCTAACATCTGTCCTCCAGCAGAGGAAAGCTTGCCCACCGCGTAGAGGTTAGCCTCCCCAGCAGAAGGGGACAGCCCTTCTATTTCCTACAAGTGGACTCTGCGATTGATATGAAGGTGGTGGCAAGGCCCACAGTCTGGGGATGGACCAACATGCCCGGGAGGCAAGTTGATTTCTTCCTCCACACACAGTAGGCCAGCAGCAGTCACTGCTTCGGTGAAAAGACGCCTCCACATCATGTCTCTTCACAGGCTGGTGACTACTGGTTCAGCAAATTATCACTCGGCCCAGGCTCTCAGAAACTAAAGTCTTCCTGAAGAGGAAATTCCTCACCCTTCTGCCTTCAGGCAAGATAAGTTTTCAAGACCAAGAGAGTAGAGATATCAGGTAAAGTGGGAGGGAAGATGGGAACCAATGCAACACTATGGGAGAAAGGAGAACTCAGCTTTTTTAGCCTGGACGCCACGAGAATACCACAGTCAAATTTCAGAGTTAGAGTCATAAAATCATGCTTCTAGAGCCAGGCAAAGCTCCAAGTCATCATGCCTAACTCCCTCCTTTCGTAAAGAGGGAATGGAGGACCACAGTGATTAAGGACCATCTCCAAGGTCACAGAGGTAGTCATGGTAGGACTAAAGTCCCAGACCAATGCTCTTTGCACTTTTCTACTCTTGCTTGCAGGTGTGATAGAAACCACTCGTTCAAGGGGCTGAAGTAGCAGATGTAATTCGGAAACTAAGTGCTGGAGTGTGTGGTCCCTGAGGACTCATCTCTCCATGTCCTTGGCCATCTCCTAGCTTCCCTAAAAATCTTTCCTTGCTTCTATGAGAAGCCAGCTCCCATCACCCATGAGGGACTAACGCAGTCTGTCTGGGGTGAGTGTCTCAATTCCAAGGTGAAGCAGGAGTGGGAACATCTCCACTCAGAACGCCAGGGCGTCTGGAAAGGGAAAGTGTCTCCAGGCTGGAAAGACATGGAAATTTCCCTGAACCCAGAAGCATGCTTGGAATAGTATCAAATGCTGCATCACTGCTCCAGCCCAGCCTTGTTAGCGAGGCAAGCCGCAATCAGGGAGATAATTAGCTTGCTGTTATTTATTCCCCGCGCTAATCAGCAGCCCACTGCTTGCACAGTGGAAAGGGCTCCCGCCCCCAGAGCTGTGGGGGTTCTCGGGGACCTTTAGTTACCAGCCAGGAAACAAGTAGCAGAAGACAAAGGGCTGGGGAGAAGGCGAGAGGAGGAGGAGACCAGACCCCAGGACCCAGACGCTGTAGGCTTCTGCACACAGCACACAGGTCCCTGGGGAGAGGCGGCCCAGGATCACCGGGAGCCCAGGGCAGCACTACACTCCTCTTCGCTTTGTTCTTGGGGTTGGGCTCTGGTCGATAAAGAGCGGCTGGTGTTCAGCTCCCTGTTCTGCCTCACTGCAGTCAAATTGCCTTTTTCCAAGGCGACTTTCAAAAAAAAGATGGCGTTTATCAAAGCCTGCTGAGCGGTGACCTTGGTGGGACGGAGAAAGGGCGGGTGCGCCGTCTGTGGAAGCAGGCAAAGAAAATGAGGAAAATCTGCAGGGGAGGACGTGCCTTCAAACCTCAAAGCTGAAGGATCTCGGGGAGGTGACTCTAGGTCTGGGGCAGCCACTCCATGCTCAGCTGCCCCCTTCTTCATCCTCAGCAGCACATTCTCACCGGCAGTCCCTGGCTTTCCAGCCCAAACCATAGACTAAAGATGCTCCATTCACACAACAATGTCCGGGAAGGGCTCAGGCCTGTGATTTGATAACTTTGTGAAAAACAGACCCTTAGGTCTGGCAAGGTGGCACACACCTGCAGTCTCAGCTACTCAGGAGGCTGAGGCAGGAGGATTGCTAGAGCCTAGGAGTTCAAGCCCAGCCTGGGCAACGTAGTAAGACCCTGACTTTAAAAACAAAAGACCCCCTTAGGATCAGTAGCAGTTCCAGAATTTCCATATAGGACAAGCTAAGAGGCTACCATGTGGTTGAAAGGCGAGAGGTAGGGAAAGCTGGAAGACTCCTCCAGAAGCTGTGTTAGTATAGCAAGTACATTGTTTTGGTTTTTTAACACACACTGTACATCTGTTTGGAAGGGTATGGCTAAGGCCCACCTCCTGCCCCAAGCTACCCCGTGGCCCCTCTGCTGCATAGGATACCAGAGTTGGAAGAGGACTTAGGGAACATCTGCTCAACCTCTGGCCCTACATAGGACTCCTCACAAGTTTGCTCCCTTCTATTCTCTGGCCTCCTAAGTCTTTATGCTCTTATATTACCTGTCACCATGCATTGTGACCATCTGTATCTCACTTTCCTTCACTAAACCATGACATCTGAGAACAGAGACAGTTTCTTTGTATTCTACTCTTCTACTCCTGTACACTCACAGAAGTTCTTGCTATATGTGAATGGGGATATATGTGATAGAATGAATGAACAAATAAATGAATGGACATCTATGCAAAGTGGTCATCCAGCTCCTTTTTGAATGCTTCCTGTGATGGGGAGTTCACCACTTCAAGATGGAAAAGATTTATTATTGGACAGTTGAAATGCCAGATGTTTCTATACATGGAATGGAAAACTGTTTTTCTGAAACATTCACCCAGTAGTATAGTTCCGTCCTTTAAAGGCTCAGAAGAATGGAGGTATACATGGATGGGCTTTATGAAGTCCAAGAAATGTATAGAATTGTGTGTGTCTCTGCCCATGTGCGGGGGAGAGGGAACCCACTGGTTTCACAAAGGGATCTGTATTACCAAGCTTCAGAATCGTACCTCATTTTTTGCTACCTCTTTCTCATGAAAACCTATATACTACACAAACCAAGAGATCTCACAATGCTTACTTTTTTTTTTTTTTTGAGACAGAGTCTCACTCTGTCACCTGGGCTAGAGTGCTGTGGCTTCAGCCTAGCTCATAGCAACCTCAAACTCCTGGGCTCAAGCGATCCTACTGCCTCAGCCTCCCGAGTAGCTAGGACTACAGAGTAGCTGGGACTACAGGCATGTGCCACCATGCTCGGCTAATTTTTTCTATATATATATTTTCAGTTGTCCAGATAATTTCTTTCTATTTTTAGTAGAGACGGGGTCTCGCTCTTGCTCAGGCTGGTCTCGAACTCCTGACCTTGGGTGATCCACCCGCCTCGGCCTCCCAGAGTGCTAGGATTACAGGCGTGAGCCACCGCACCCGGCCACAATGCTTACTTTTTAAGATTTTTCCCTCCTTACTTTACTGAAGAAAGCAGATCCCCAAGGTGTAATGTATCTTGAGTAAAACTAACTCAGCTACTCTAACCACATATGATTGGACAGGGATTAGTCCACATACTAAAATTAGCCATATATGGGTGGGGATACAGAAGGCCAAAGAAAGGGCTTGATAAGAACTCTGCCCAAGTCAGGTATGGTGGTGTGTGCCTGTAATCCCAGCTACTTGGGAGGCTAAGGTGGGAAGATCACTTGAGCCCAGGAGTTCAAGACGCAATAAGCTATGATCATGCCACTGCACTGCAGCCTGGGCAGCAGAGCAAGACAAGAAAGAAGGAAAGAAAGAAAGAAAGAAAAGGAAGAGAAAGGAAGGAAGGAAGAAAAAGAAAGGAAGGAAGGAAAGAAAGAAAGAAAAAAGAAAGAAAAGAAAGGAAAGAAAGAAAAGAGAGAATCTATATAGTTGAAAAATGCAGAGAATAGTGTGTAACCATTCGTTTCATTTGCCCCAAAGAAGGTGCAGACAAAAAAAAAAAAAGAAGAATTTTGCCCAAAAAAGAGTTCCATATTAGATAGTAGCAATTTGACTCATTCAAGCCTCTTTTTTGGGGAAGTGAACATCCTGGTGGAAACCAAAAACGGTAGGTGAGTTTTGGGTTGTAGGTTTCTTTCTTATATTTCAAAATACTATTTCAATTCTTCAAGTCTTAAAAGCACTGGGACTACAGTTACTACAGCTAGTAAGGCAACTCACCAGCTACCTGTGGAGTCCTGCAATAAACCTTTCTTCGTAAAGCCTGTTAGGTATGACTTTTCTTTGTAGTTCCAAAGATTCTGACTAATACACAACCCTCCAACTTTCAGAAATCGTTGCGATGACTTCCTCCCAAAGTAAAAGGCTCTCATTGCTCAGTTATCCCTCATACATGAGCTATCCAAGTTTTCACATCCATTCTCATTTAATCCTCACCAAAACTCTATAATAGTGGTTCTTAAATTTGGGGGTACAAAGAATCACCTGGAATCACTTTAAATACTTCCCAGGCCTCCATTTCCAGATTTCTAAGCAAGTCTGGGGTGGGCCTTGGAATCCTCTTTCTAAATTTCTCAGATATTCTGATGTAGTCAGTTTGGGGCCTACACACGAAGGACACTGCCCTTAAAGGTAGTGTTTCCGAACTTCCCTGATGTTCAAAATGCTTCCCAGGCTGCTCCCATGAAGATTCTGATTCAGTGGGTCAGAGACACTAGAATTTGTACTTTTTTTTTTTTTTTTTTGAGACAGAGTCTCGCTTTGGTGCCCAGGCCAGAGTGCAGTGGTGTCATCATAGCTCACTGCAACCTCAAATTCCTGGGCTCAAGTGATCCTCCTGCCTCAGCCTCCTGAATAGCTGAGACAATGGGCACACACCACCATGCACAGCTAATTTTTTTTTTTTCAATCTTTAGTAGAAATGGGGTTTCACTCTGGCTCAGGCTGGTCTTGAGCTCCTGAGCTTGATCGATGCTTCTGCCTCGGCCTCCCTGAGGGCAGGTATCATAACTTTCATTTTATATGTCAGCAAACTGAGGCCCAAAGTAACTTACCCGCAGTCACACAGCTAGTTGACGACAGGGGTGTTACTAGAATTTAGCTTTCTCAACACGGAGTCCAGTGCTCTTTCTACTGGCCACAAAGGCCGCACCTCCTACACAGAGTCCTCAGCATAACTGGCAGTTGATAGATGTTTGCTGACTTGAAAAGAATCCACATATCTTACCTTCTAGGTCCTAGAGTGAAGAAACTATTTCTAAAGCATATTTGCATCCCACTCCACCCTGCCTCACCCCAAGTGCTTTGCCCTAGGGGCTCAACAGATGTTTGGGAGTGAAGGCATATGATATGATCACTGGACTATGAGCTGCTCCATCAACTACCTCTGGTCGTGCTCCAGACTGTAAATGAGCTGCCCAGAACTGAACTTGATACTCCAGCTATGGTCTGACCCAAACTAAGTACAGCTGGAGCTCCTTTGCTTGTGGTTTTAAAGGAACCACTGCTCATTCTTGGGAGCCAGACCTTGCCGTTCCTTCTGGTCTAGCATGTGCCCTCCCACAAACTGACAGGAACTAACTACACTATTACTGACCCTGGGTCCGCCTTGCTCCTTCACCCCTACTGGGGCTTCCTAATGACTTCCTAATCCTAGTTTCCCATTTATTAACATCTACAAATTTGCTCTGCCCATAATCTGGGCCCAGGGCCCAGGCCCTGGAGAGCATAGACCACATATTTCACAAATTTTCCCCAATTCTCTTTGCTTTGCACTATCCTTAGAAATGTTATGGTGCGTTGAAAAGAACCTTGACCAAGGTTTCAGGAGACAGCCCACTTTTACCTCCCCACACTTAGTGCCTACTGCGCGTTAGACACTCTGTTAGATGTATGAACTTAGTAAATCCTCCAACAATCCCATTAGGCAGGTATTCTTATTATCACATTTTATGGGTTAAGTTACTAGCTCAAGTCACACAGTGAGTGGCAGAGCCAGGACTTGATCCCAAGAAGCCTAGCTCCGGAGACTATTCTCTTAACCACAAAGCTGCACTCTTTCTCTAGGTTCTTAACTCAGTTCTGCCATGAACCAGCTTGTGAACTTGACCGTTAAGGTCTCTTCCAGCACGGGTAAAGTTCTCTCGTTATAGGTAAGGATCAGATGAGCTAATATTATGATTAGTCTGAGAATCAGCTAAGAACAACATAAGTAGATGAAGAGTAGAAACTTCAAATGAAAATGAATAAAGACTCAGACAACATGATTAGAGGAGAAAGATCTATAAACTCAAAGAGTTAATCAAATGGCCACAGATCAGGGAGAAAAATTCTTTACTATAAACTTAATGTTTAGTTTGACTATAATCCCTCCCTAAATCATAAAAGCACTGACCTCCTAAACTGGAATATTAACTTTCCAAATAAACCACAAACTAGTCAAAGATTCATATGACATGAAAATTAGCTTAGAAGTCTCAACATTACCTAGGATTTAATTTGAGATATAAAGCCTTTAGAAATCAAAACAGAGGGTTAGATGTACAGGAAAAGAAAATATTTTCAGACTTATGACAAAACTTTTTTTTTTTTTTTTTTTTTTTGAACAGAGTCTCACTGTGTTGCCTGGGCTAGAGTGCCATGGCGTCATCCTAGCTCACAGCAACCTCAAACTCCTGGGCTCAAGCGATCCTCCTGCCTCAGCCTCCCGAGTAGCTGGGACTATAGGCATGCGCCACCACGCCCAGCTAATTTTTTCTATATATTTTTAGTTGTACAATGAATTTCTTTCTATTTTTAGTAGAGACGGGGTCTCGCTCTTGCTCAGGCTGGTTTCGAACTCCTGAGCTCAAACAATCCGCCCGCCTCAGCCTCCCAGAGAGCTAGGATTACAGACGTGAGCCACCGCGCCCGGCCAACAAAACTTCTTAATGTAAAAAAATAAAACTCCTTGTGGAGGACCACCTGGTTATCCAGCCCTCCATGGCAGGAAAGCCAGGGTAGTCATATCTGTAACAGTGCCTTGGAACCAAAGTATTCCATCTCTGGGATGTCAAGTCAGCTGCAGGTGAACTGTGGTAGTGGAACCATGCCCCTAAGGGCTGAAATAACATTTAGGGTTGTTTTTTTGTTTGTTTTTTAAAAAACAAGGTCTCATTTTGTTGCCCAGGCTGGAGTGCAGTGGTGCAATCATAGCTCTTGTAACCTCCAACTTCTGGGATCAAGCAATCCTCCCACTTTGGCCTCCCAAAGCACTGGGATTATAGGCGTGAGCCACTGCACTCAGCCTGAAATATTAATAATATTTTGAACCATGATTGTATTGTTCAGCCATAGTTCAAAGACATCTATCTGATGACTCAATGTAGGACTATTTTGAGATGTCCATTCGTGGGTGTCAAAAGTCAAGAAAATGTTCATGATTTAGCCATCTGGAGCGGTCACCTCTATGGAGGCAGGATAGCCCTGACCGAGAGCATGAGCTGTGGATTAAACAGGTGCCTTCAGATATGTCTGACAAACCTGAAGAGCCCAGGACACTGATAGGTGTTCATAGCATCCCTCAACCCACACCAGTGAGCCGTCAATTGCCCCTAGTTAATATGTACATCCTTGTGGTTTCCGCAGATTAAGTGGAGCTTCCGGGAAGTGGGGAAAGATGGAGTCCAAGGCAAGTTGTCTAAAAAGAGGGAGTATTTGCCTCCTGGACATTGAATAAATCAGTGTGTGAGCATGCTAAGGGGCAAGTTATATTAACAACTTAAAAAAAAGTTAAAAGGCTCAATGAAATGAGTGATGGTTTATGGAGGTGGAGGCAGAAGGATGGCAACAGGAATCCTCCTGACTGAGCACCTTCAGGGACAAGTCAAACATGGAAACATGGGTAAACCGCTAGATATAGAAAGTAAGATTGCTCAATCTAATGGTGAGGGCTAAAATTTTAGCCCTGTAAGCAATTCTGAACAAAGAACTCATCTTTATTGCCACCCACCCCAAAATAGCCTCATTTTAGAGCCCCCCTGCTTTTGGAGACACTCAAGAACTATAAAAATTGCTGATATTAGTTACATCACTGGGGTTCTCCACAAAATGCAAGAATACTTAAAATATTTAAAATTTTTTAACATTTAAATTTCTATTTAAAATTTATAAATATTTTTCAATTGTAAAAGCTAGTTAGGCCAGAGAGGGAGAGCTTGAAAATATAAGTGAATGTTCCAAACAGGCAATACCCTAGAATGCAAGGACAAGGCAGACAATTGTGCAAGGTAATCTGTATGTGTGTTAACATTGAGACCAGGGAATCTCCTAACTCTCAAGAAAACTAGGGGTTTTTTTTTGTTGTCGTTTTTTTGAGACAGAGTCTCACTCTGTTGCCCATGCTAGAGTGCCACGGCATCATCATAGCTCACTGCAACCTCAAACTCCTGGGCTCAAGTGATCCTCCTGCCTCAGCCTCCCTAGTAGCTGGGAGTACAGGCGTGTGCCAGCACACCTGGCTAACTTTTTCTATTTTTAGTTGCCCAGCTAATTTCTTTCCATTTTTAATATAGACGGGGTCTTGGTCTTGCTGAGGCTGGTCTCAAACTCCTGACCTCAATCGATGCTCCTGTCTTGGGCTCCCAGAGTGCTAGGATTACAGGCATTAGGCCACCATGTCCAGCCAAAACTAGGTTTTTTTAAAAAGATAATAATTATAAGTGATAAAGCATTTTTACAAGTGTTATCTTATTTGATCCCCAAAATAATCTTATAAAGCAAGCCCAGGTATTATTACTGTTTCCATTTTTGAGATAATGGAATGAGATTTAATAGAACAAAGTGAAATACCCAAAATCACACAGCCACTATGCAGCTGTGACTCATTCAAGCCTCATTCAAACCTATGCTCCATCCTTACCCCTACACCAGCCATTGAGGAAACTAACGTATTATAAATATGCTAATTTGATACAATTATTAATTGATTAATGAATTCAACAAACATATTTTGAATGTCTACTAGGAGTCAGATCCAGGGCAAATCCCTGCTTTCAAGGAGCTTACAGTCTAATGGGGAAACAGATCCAATTGGTTACAGAACCAATTAAAATATAATATGAAAAGTTCTTTAAGGACATGTATACAACGTGGAATGGAATCACAGAAAGGAATATCTAAGTATGCCCAGAAAATTAGACTACATTGTCTAAAACAAGGGTGGAAAACCTCCTTTAAAAGGTATCTTTTAAATGGAGTCAAAAGGTAACTTCTAAATACGGTGTCTTCAGCATTCTCCATTCTGATTCTAACAGCCAGTGCTAGTTATTAACCAAGAAAAAAATACTTCTAACATGGAGAAAAGCGATCATAACCTGGTAGACATATCCAACCTCTTTTGCACAAGTACTGAGCTAACCAAACAGCCTTCCAAATTGTGTTTAGGAACACTGGGTTTATCCATTCCAGCAAGAGGAAATAAATACTCACTAAAAATAACCTGTTGCTATTTATCCTGCCCAGGTCCTCTTTTGTTGTGGATAGACAGATAGCTAAAAAGCAGCTGTAGGAGAGTTATTATGAGTCGGTTCTCTATACTAGTGCCATCCAATGGAAATTTCTGTGATGATGTACTGTTAAATAGGGTAGCTAGCCACATGTGTCTATTGAGCATTTGAAATGTGGCTAGGGAAACTGAAGAAGTGATTTATAATGCCATTTAATTTTAATTAATTTAAGTAGCCCCATGTGGCTAATGGCTATCAGTCGGGGCAGCACAGCTCTAGACCCTCACTGCTCAAAGTGTGGTCTGTGGACCAGCAGTATCAGTATCACCTTGTTAGCTTGTCAGAGATGCAGACTCCCACACCCCCGAAGACCTACTGATTCAGAATCTCCATGTTGACAAAATCCCCCAGTGATTTGTACACACATCAAAATTTTAAAAGGGCATGGTTAGTTCTGGATAAACTGAAAAAAGAGGCTGATTGAAGACGATGTTTGTGGTGACCCCTCCAAACTGTAGGCTCCCACTCTTGAAACTCATATTCGGCATAAAGGGCCTTCTTCTTTCTTTGTATCTGTCTCTCTCCCACCCCTTAAACATAGCAGAAGAGGAAAGGGAGAGAAGGAGAGAGCCTAGAACACGGGAACCTACAGAATGTTAGTATAGGATGTGGGGATGAGGGATGGGGTCGGAAGAGTATGTGTTTCTCAGGGATATTTATACAAAATAAAATGATGGCATTTCCTTGATAATTATTGAATATGAATGATGGGTATATGGGAGTTCATTATACTATTTTCTCTACTTTTGTGTATGTTTCTCTCACAAACATTTTCAAAATGTTTGAAATTTTTCAAAATTAAAAAATAGATGTGGGGCAAGGGCAACATACGTAACCTAAACATCTATACCCCCATAATATGCTGAAATAAAAAATAAAAAACAAAAAGATAAAAAAAAAATAGATGTGATTTTGGAGATGATGTGTGTGATAGCCAGCCTCTTAGATGGCGCCCAGTGACCCTGGTATTTGTGCCTTGTGTAGTCCCTCCATATTGAATCAGGGCTTGTGTATATGATCAAAGTGGAGGTGACAGGTGGCATAACTTCGAAGAGTTAGGTCACTGTGACTTCTGTCTTGCTCTCTCTTGGATCTCTTGCTCTGAGGGAAGTCAAGTATAATGTTGTGAGGACAATCAAGCCAGCTTGTGGAGAGGTATCAAGGTTTCCTACCAACAGCCATCCACATGAATGATCCATGGAAGTAAACCTCTGTGGAAGTTGATCTTATGGCCCCAGCCAAGCCTTCTAATGACTGTAGTTCCATCTGACATACAACTTCAACTGCGTGAAAACCTCCAAACCAGATCTGTCCACCAAGCTGCTCCCGAATCTCTGACCAACAGAAACTGTGAGAGACAATAAATATATACTGTTGTAGTAAGCCACTAAGTTTTGGGATAATTTGATATGTAGCAGTAGATAACTGACGCAGCGTGATTTCAGGATTCCTCATTCCTTGCCCTCCAAAAAGAATACGCTCCCCACCTTTTTGCTGATGCCCGATATGAACAGGAAAAGAAAGACCTTTTCACACCATGCATAAGGTTAACATGCTAATACCCCTTGAAGAGATAATAATATTCACTTAAATTCATGATAAAACCTATGTGACAGAAATAAACTCTTTCTTTTTAAAACTCGTAGCAGGCTAATCTATTGAGACATTAATTTCAGTCTTAGTCTTGCTGTTGTAAGAGACTAGAAAGAATAAAAAGGTAATTTCTCCCTGACAGTCCACCATCTCAAGAATAGCTAAAATCTTTAATTATAAGTTTTCGACATCCCCCTTTCCCCACGACCAGCTCCCAACAACATACACTGGTTAACATCTTCTTCTTGTTTCAGGGGCCACCCTAAAGAAGAGATCCCTCCACCCCACCTCTGGCCTTCGTCTTGAGGATTAGGTAATAGAGAAACTATGCTGGAATTGCTCCATACAGGGAGGGGGAAAGCTGGTACTGGTTCAGGAAGAAGGCAAGTGGCCAGGCCTAAGGGGTGAATGACTCCCCCCTCCGGGCTGGGAAGGGTTTTTCGGGAATGGAAACCCGTCCCTGGCTTGTATGCAGCCGCTGTGCGCATGCAGCGGGTGGAGTGGGGAGAGCTGCATGGGGTGTCTGGGAAGGGGGCATTCCGGGCCTGGGACTGCAGGCAGCAAGACACCCCTGCTTCCTCCACTGCTGCACAGCTGGCTTGCAGGCCAGGGAGCTGCGCCCTTCGGTGCTACCTCAGGAGTCATGGACCAGTAATATCAAGAATGGGAAGGAAAAAACCCTTCCCCAAATTTTGGGACTTTACAGCCCCAGAGAGAAGGGAGGGGGGGAACCTCAAATCGTGACTAATGAATTTCCCGCCAACACTGACAGGTGGGAGCTGAGCCAGATTTCTTTAATTTGTAAAATTAAAAGACATACGACGCTTCTTGCCCCAAGTCAGTTGCAGCGAATTCACTTCAGTTAGACATACTTTTCCCGAGCGTGCGTTTAAGTAGAAAGAAGAGTACTGGGGGCGGGGGCGCGGGGGGTTGGGCATGGTGGCAGGGGAAGTAACAGAGGAGCCTGAGGGACCAGTGCCCCGCTTCCTGAGTTTTCATCACCAGCTCGGCGTCCCGGGCACATTCTCAGAGAGAATGACCCCACGCGGGGACCGCGGCTGGCGACCCCGCGCGCGTCCGCCCGCCGGGCTCCGACACAAACACACGCACGTGCGCCCCGCCCCCGCCGCGCGCACGCGCTCCGCGGCTCTGGCGGCGGCGACGGGCGCGCGCGCGGTGCTCGCAGCCCCCACGCCGCTCTCTCCGCTCGGATCTCGGCGCCTCCCGCTCCCCGCACCGCTCCACCCCAGGCCTGCGGACCCCGCAGCGGCGGCCGTGGTCGGTGGGTTCCGGCGGGCGCGGCAATCGGGGCGGCGGCGCGCGTGAGCAGAGCGGAGCCCGGCGAGTCCCCGGGCGGGCGGCGATGTTGCCGGGCGCTGGCCCCTGCGTAAGGCGGGCGCTGTGACAGGCCGGCCGGTGGGGCACCGCCGAGGGAGGCCGCGACGGAGCTCCCGGACCAGCCATGGGCTGAGACACGTCCTCGCCGAGCAGGTGCAGTGACCAGAGGTCCCGGGGGGAGCCCGTCCCTACAGGCCCCGGGGGCCCTCAACCCCATCAGGATGCGTCCTACCCATCCCGGGGCGCTGTTGACCTTCCCTCAGCTCCTCCCAAAAGGCCCTGTCGACCCCGCCTCCAAATCCGGCGGTGCAATCCCTGTGACCCCCAACAGTTCCTGACATCCTGTGCAAACCCCATTTTACACCCCTGTGACCCCAGCGCCGTGGGCTCTTGTGCCACCTCCTTTTCTGCCCCAGTATTTTGAGCCCACCCCCTGCACAGTGCCTGGGAACTACTCAGCATCTTTCTCTTCTAGCGCAACGGGGGTGGAGGTAGGGGTGGGAGGGAAAGTGGGAGAGGTGGTCCTTCCTTGTAGAGTCCTCTGTGACCACAAACCCATGTCTCTCAAGTGACCTTTCTGTACCCCGCCAGAACATGCCCGGGTGACCTCCTCCCAGATCTTCCTTGTGGCCTTCCTCGCCCACTCTAGTGACACTATGCAACCCCAGCGTGACCTGCGAGGCCTCTGGCTCCTGCTGCTGTCCTTGTTCCTGCTCCTTTTTGAGGTGGCCAGAGCTGGCCGACCCGTGGTTAGCTGTCCTGCCGCCTGCTTGTGCGCCAGCAACATCCTCAGCTGCTCCAAGCAGCAGCTGCCCAACGTGCCCCATTCCTTGCCCAGTTACACAGCACTACTGGACCTCAGCCACAACAACCTGAGCCGCCTGCGGGCTGAGTGGACCCCCACCCGCCTCACCCACCTGCACTCCCTGCTGCTGAGCCACAACCACCTGAACTTCATCTCCTCTGAGGCCTTTTCCCCAGTACCCAACCTGCGCTACCTGGACCTCTCCTCCAACCAGCTGCGTACACTGGACGAGTTCCTGTTCAGTGAACTGCAAGCGCTGGAGGTGCTGCTGCTCTACAATAACCACATCGTGGCGGTGGACCGCTCCGCCTTTGACGACATGGCCCAGCTGCAGAAACTCTACTTGAGCCAGAACCAGATCTCCCGCTTCCCTCTGGAACTGGTCAAGGAAGGCGCCAAGCTGCCCAAACTAACACTCCTGGATCTCTCCTCTAACAAGCTGAATAAGTTGCCCTTGCCCGACCTGCAGAAGCTGCCAGCGTGGATCAAGAATGGGCTGTACCTACACAACAACCCCCTGCACTGCGACTGTGAGCTCTACCAACTCTTTTCACACTGGCAGTACCGGCAGCTGAGCTCCGTGATGGACTTTCAGGAGGATCTGTACTGCATGAGCTCCAAGAAGCTGCACAATGTCTTCAACCTGAGTTTCCTCAACTGCAGCGAGTACAAGGAGCGTGCCTGGGAAGCCCACCTGGGTGACAACTTGACCATCAAGTGTGACACCAAGCAGCAGGGGATGACCAAGATGTGGGTGACACCAAGCAATGAACGGGTGCTAGATGAGGTGGCCAATGGCACGGTAACAGTGTCCAAGGATGGCAGTCTTCATTTCCGGCAGGTGCAGGTCGAGGATGGTGGTGTGTATACCTGCTATGCCATGGGGGAGACTTTCAATGAGACACTGTCTGTGGAGTTGAAAGTGTACAATTCCACCTTACACGGACACCATGACACCCTCAACACAGCCTATACCACCCTAGTGGGCTGTATCCTCAGTGTGGTCCTGGTCCTCATATACCTATACCTCACCCCTTGCCGCTGCTGGTGCCGGGGTGTAGAGAAGCCTTCCAGCCATCAAGGAGACAGCCTCAGCTCTTCCATGCTTAGTACCACACCCAACCACGATCCTATGGCTGGTGGGGACAAAGATGATGGTTTTGACCGGCGGGTGGCCTTCCTGGAACCTGCTGGACCTGGGCAGGGTCAAAATGGCAAGCTCAAGCCAGGCAACACCTTGCCGGTGCCCGAGGCAGCAGGCAAGGGCCAACGGAGGATGTCAGATCCAGAATCAGTCAGCTCGGTCTTCTCTGATACACCCATTGTGGTGTGAGCAAGATGGGTTGGTGGGGAGATTCTGCCCCAGGAGAGGTAATACCCTGAAGGATATGAGGGGATGGAAAGAGAGGGCTGGCTGGCCAAGGGAGTGGGTTCCGCCTGACCTCGAGGGAATTGGTCACAGGTACAACAGAGGGCAAGACCCCAACCAGGGCGTGGCTGCCATAATTTTCAAATATGGATATATTAATTCTCAGGCAAATGCTACACCCTTACCCAAAGCCCTGACAATTCTCAATGTGGTAGAGGAAGAGAAGCGTGTCTGAGCTGGATGGGAATGAGGAAGGAGTGAGGGGAAAAGCAGCTGCCCTAAACTTTTTTGAGGTCATCACTAGCTCCTTAAGAGAAAACCATTTGGAAAAAAAAATTTTTCTGTCTCTGCCCACCCACACCTGTGATGTTCTGTGTGTTGGGGGAGCTTCCACAGGAGCCACACTTGGGGAAAGCTGTGGTATCTTCTTTGGTCAGGAAGTCATACTTCTCATTTGGGGAAATTGGAAATCTTTATAAAATGAGTCAGGAAAAGACTGAGACCTCAATCAATAACACTCCTCAAATCTGTTGAGATAAAGCCTTCCTTTTTCCTGATAAGCCCTGGGTGGATGGATCTTTGCAGGAGCCTGGCCTTTTGCCTGTTTGGTTAAGGCAGCAAGGTGGGATGTGCCTTATCCTAGGACCAATGGCACAGAGGGGTACAGCATGAACTGACAGATCTGTGTCACAGCAGAAGTGCCAGTGCAGAACTTTTAGATGGGGGGTGAACGCTAGATAGGCTAATTCCCTGGTTGGTGAAACCCTTGGTTAGCATTAGATTCCCAGCATCTGTGTGTCAGACCACAGTGGGGGCTGCTAAAGGCAGAGCTTTTATGGATGCCTGCCACAGATGTGGTACATGGGCCCGCTTCACACTAGGAGGATGAAGGTAAATCTGCCTCTATTATGTAGCATCCAGCTGGACCTACCTGATTTTCTGTGTATACCATCTCTTCATTCAGTCTCCCTATCAAGCTCAGATGGGATTCTGAGTTTTCCCAATACGCTGCTCTGCAAAGGGAGGGGCCAGGAAAGTCTGGCCCCAGGTGGGTTAGACTGGGCTTGGAGGTAGAGGGGACCTGGTATGTATCTCCTCTATACTGACAAGGATTCCTCGCTCAGAGATCTCACTCCTGCTGCAAAGCCAAAGCATGGGATTTTATCATCAGAGGGGTTGGAATTGGGTGGTCTCTGCCTCAGACTGGCAGTTGGGAGTGGGTCTTAGAGTTCTGCCCTCTCCACAAGATTCCACGTAATCTGTAGCAGAGACAATGAGTAGCGCTAAACTTTCAGAAGGAAAGTTCTGCCACCCCATCTCTCTCAGTCAGAGCTCTGTGCAGTTGTGGTTGTCAGGTCGGAGGAACTTAAAAAAAATGTGCCCAACATACGTTCCATCCAAGATTGCAGAATACTTTGGGTATGGAGATGACTGATCCCTTTGTTTCTCTTTGATTATACTGCATGCCCTGGAAAAGTTGCTCTGAGCTTTGGCAGTAGGATGAGCAGGGCAAATGTGAAAATGTTTTCTGACATTGGTCTTTCTCAGTGTCTCTTCTCTCCCATATTTCTTGTCCATTGGAAGTTCTCCAGATCCTCTAGTTTTCTGACATGCTCTTTGGATTCGAAGAGGTGTTATTTACCTGCAGGTGAGGGCTGCTTGTTAGGAGGGCCTGACTTAAACTTCCTGTTAAGATTGGGGAAGGGGACTAGAACTCAACATCTTCCCCTTGTCTGGTCCTGGGATCTCAAGACTGCTGTCCATCCTTTATTAGTAAGCTAGTTTTGTTGAGAGAGAGGTGCAGCATTTCCCTCAAGTACTTGCATGCTCATAGGTATGCATGCTTATAGGTATGCATGCACACCAGCACCTTGACTTCCATCAGGACCGTGAATCTGTAGTCCCCACTAATGCTACTCTCAGAATGGTCTCCATCTATGTGCACAACTTCATGCACACAATTTTTTGCCCTGTAGGAGAGACAGTGACCATGCCAGGCTCCTCAAATACACAAACTCTTGTACTTTCATTTCTGACCTCCCTGAAGCTTCACCCACATCTCCATGGCACTGAATGACTTCTCTGCAAAAGCTGGGGTTAGGAGAACCATGGGTTGAGGACCTTGGGAGAAGGGATGGTGAGCTAGCTGGTTCTTCAGGCTCCTCAGAAACCTTCCTTAGATTAAAGGCTATATATACGAGAAATTAAGATAGAACTAGGTCAATGAAGGACCCAGAAGGAAACGGGCAGGGGGCCAACCAGCTGTGAGTTGTTCTTCCTATGTTAACTCCTCACAGGAGAAAAAAGTTGTCTGGTTATACTCCAGAGACTTCTGAGGATTTTGTTACTGGAGCTATAGGAACCAGGACTCCCTCCTCAGACTTAACCAGGAAACCTGGGAAAATCTCATTTCCATGCTACAGTTTCCCCTCTTGGCACCATCTAGGGCTCTGAAAATCTTTAAATTGCGTGTCAAATGATGCAGGCATTCTGGTGGAGCTCTTGAGGACCAGCAGGGCCATTTTCTTCATTAGTCTCACCCAGTTTAGGGAATGGGAGAAGGCCAGCAGCTCTGAGTCTCCCTACTCTATGCACTAGGTTGGTCCTTAGTTTGAGACACCTGGTAGATGTGCCTGGCTGCCCCAACAAGAGATTTAACTGATTAGCTTCTTCCTGTGGTTTCAGTTGATAGAACCCAAAGGTAGCCTTTTAAATGGGGGATTGAGTACTCAGCATATGTAAGCTAACTAGAGCCCTGTGTAGAAAACTACCAGGTATGGTTATAAGAACAGGCTGAGATCACCTCCTCCCCACACTCCACCCTGCACCCATAAACCAGACATGTGTCCCAGGAAGCAGGTGTCCCTGGAGACAGAGTGTGACAGAGCTCTACAATCTATGTAATTATTTGTGATTTTTTTTTTTGGCCTATATTTATGGGGCTCCCAGGAAGGGGCCAGGAGAGGGTACAGCCCATCTGGGGAGAGCAAAGCCTACTGATTCCAGTTTTCTGTGTTCTTACCTCTGTACTTCCTTGTAGCCCTGCTGGCAAAGCAAGCAGGCCCCCCATGTCCAGAACCCCGTTTCTCCCACGTGTGTACACCCAGGCTGGCAAACCTTGGAGCCTCTGGGCTCTAAAAACTAGACAATGATCATTAAACCTGGCTTGAGTCTCTGTTCTGGCACAATATGACTGGTTTATTTATCTTTTCAGCCTGTGGGTGGGGTTCACTGTACCTCAGAAGAGTGTGGCCTGTCTAGGGAGAGAATCTTCAAATAAGGACATGGAAATCCACATCTCAGCATTAAGATACATCAGGGGTCAGCATACTTTTTCGGTAACAAGACAGATAGTAAATATTTTGGGCTTTACAGGCTACATAGTCTCTGCTACAACTCAACTGTGCTGCCTTAGCAGGAGTATAGCCACAGACAGTATATAAATGAATGATTGTGGCTCTGTTCCAATAAGACTTTATTTATGGACATTGATATTTGAATTTCATATAATCTTAACATGTCTTGTGAGTTTTTTCAACCATTTAAAATGTAAAAACTATTATTAGCTCACAGACCACATAATACTAGGCAGCGGGCTGGTTTGACCAACAGACCATAGCTTGCCGACCCCTGAGATAGTCTCAGAAGAAATATCAATATGGCTTTAGAGTTCAGAAATCCCATGACTTGGGCCTAAGGCATGTAGATAACGAAGCCCTCCTGGATCCCTGGGGAGGCGAGTTGCCTCCCTGTAGAGTTCTTTAGAAGTTTGGATCAAGCCTACTAACCATACTATGGGAAAATGCTTGGATTGGATTTTAAAAAACAGTGGGAAGCAGCTTACGTTCACAAAATTTTTTATTATTACCAGTCTGTTTTCCTGTTGTAAATGGTAGCCATCTTAGGCTAAAAGTATTTTCATCTTAGGCTAAAAGGTTAATATTCAATGACAGTTTAATATGTCCTAGGCATTGCATGGAATGGAAAAATGAAATCCTCACTTTTTTGGTACAAACACAGCCTACCAGAAATTGGACTGGAGTCTGCACTCTGACCATGCTAATTCTTTGGCTACTCTCTTGGTGCCTCTAGAAAGGAATTGTCAGGGTAGATGCCAAAGGGGGAGAGGAAATGATATCAGGAAAAAATAAATTAAAAGAATCAGTATTTGAATAATTACCTAAGTTTTTACATTCATAAAATCCTCACCAAAGGGCAGCCCTCCTCTATCTGGAAAGTTGTCTTTTTCACTTCAGGAGGAACAACCAAGATGATGAGGGATGGAGACACCTAACAGCCAGCCCCGTCAGACAAGTCAACCTTGGCAGACAATGAAATTTCAGCTGCTGATGCCAGAGCACTCCTGTAGTCTGCATGTATGGTTTCTGATCTGCAAAGCAGTTTTTGCTATGGCTAAAAGTTTGGCCAACAGGATGAATCTGGTAAAGAGAACAGGTCTGGGGAAGACTACTTGGAGTTCCCCCTTCTATTTTAGCCCATGCCAAGCCCTTAGATTCTGGCTGAGATGTGCAATTTTGTCTACCATGTCTTACAGAACTTCCCCTAGCTCCTCTTAGGCAGCACTTGGGGTGGGGGCTAATATGACCGTTGCCGTTAGAACAGAAGATGCGAGTTCAGTGTATTGGCTCGCCTGGCCCCTCTTCCACCTGGTCTCTCAACTTCTCTTTCTGCGTTTGCAGTTCTTGCACCACTTACCTTATCTCCCAGGAAACCAGTGGTGAAGCTTCACTTTCCCACATGGCAGAAAAGGCTGAGGCCCCTGCAGTAGGATGATGAGCCTGTGCTGGATGCTTCCTCTCCAGGGGCTTGAGAGAAGAAGGCTAAAGCAGCTGCCAAATCAAGCCCCTTTATCAGGCTTATACACTGTCAGGTGGAAAATACAAAATGGATACTTAGACCTGCCCTGAGGCCTTCCAGTCTAGTCAGCCTGGTTACTCTCCTTGGATAACAGGTTGTGGAACCATGGCTTAAGAGAGCCAACCTCCAGTGAGCCAGGACATGGAGTCCTGCGGTGGGACTTTGCGTGCCCTTCAGCACTGGCATACATACAGCGAGAGTCATCGCCCCCAAAGACACCCAAAGATGTATGTGTGTGTGTTTGCACAAATGCCCACACAGGTTGGGGAGTACTGGAGTTGGATAGTACTTTGTGCTGCTTTTCCCTCACTTCCCACTGCTCCCTCACTTGGTTGTAGTTTGCTTTTGGTATGGACCTAAGCAGAACTGGGCATCGTTAGAAAGCACCATAACTGGGAATCTGCTTTAAAGACCGGGGTACTAGGGGCCACTCATGTATACTCAGTGAGATAGAAAGTTGACTCTTCAGATACTACAGAATAGCCTGAAGTACTTCCTTAATCTGCTTCCAACAAGGTTAAAAACTCATCTGGGAAATTGACAGTAGCAGGTGGATTAAAAACGGGCATTGTTATTGTCTGACAACACTGGTGACTACAGCCAAGCCTTCCGGGTCCGGGCAAGGTCATCTTACTGGAGGTAATTTATATCTGCGTTAAGCCCAGTGCTGGAGATTGGCTACTTCAAACCGCCCTCCATGGTGGTTCTGGGGCATTATCCTCCTGCCTTTCACCTATGTTTTCTCTCTGCCATGCTGGCGAGAACCGCTGAGGCTATGCCCACAATGCCTGACTAGCGATTTGTTTCTGGATCCCGGGACAGAAAAAACAATTAAGAGAAAAAGCAAATATTCAAGCCTCTGCCTGCTATTGTTCCTGCCTCTCTGCATCCACTCCAGACTGCTGGCTGCTTTCAGACAAATGGAATGGAAAGTATCCTTCCTCCAATTTAAAATTTAAACAGAACTGCTTTCATGGTGTGTGTGCGCGCATGTATTTTAATTCTGATAAAGCACTTTGAGGAGGAGGGGACTGTGATCCTACTCCAAGAGCCTGAAACAAGGAAAGGGAAACTAAGCTTTGGACCCCTGGAAGCCAGGGTCACCGCTCTGCATCTCCAGTGCCTGAGGCAGGCGTTGCTCCCCGGTGGCTACAGGGGAAACCAGAGGGTCAGGGTGGCAGTGCTGTGTTCATTACTATTGCTCCTCTCTTCCCAGCTTGTCTGCCCCACTGTTCCCTCAGAAGGCAGAATTAAGCAGGAGAGATTTAAATAGACTTGTGACTTGCAGTCCAGAAACTTCAGATTGGACCTAGGGGGCAATTATACTGACTCCCAGATCTGTATTCAGCCCCATGACTTGAAAACACCAGGTAAGCAGCACTTAAGGCAAACTTCAATAGTCATAGCCTTGGTGGCATTTCTGGCAGAAGTGGATAAGCACTGACTTTGCATCTAGAAAGAAATGTGTCCATGTTCTCTTAGGATGACCAGCACAACCTGAGACTCAGGTCCCCTAAGCATCATCATCCATGACTGCTTACTGCCTCCCTAAGAAGCATAAAGCCCAGAGCCAGGCTCAGTGAAAGAGATAAAGACAACATAATAATACCACCTGTTTACATTTGTTTAATGCTTTGAATTTTCCAATGCCTGTTAACATTCGTTCTCTCATCTAACCCTCACAACATCCCTGTGAGGTAGGTCAAGCATCAAGTGGTTTGTCCATGACCACACCAGTGTTAGGGACTAAGTAAACCCATAGTGCAGGTTTCCCAGCTCCCAGGCCAATGCACCTTTCGTTTCATGATACACTGTCTTTATGCCAACCAGACACAGGGGCATCAGGGGCACTTAGGCTTGCAAGGAGCACCAGCAATGCTGAGGTTGAGGCATAAAGACCAGGGTGCCCCCATGGAAGCCAAGACAGGTAAACAGAAGGGCAGGAGTACTAGAGGTTCAAGGTCAACAGCTGTCACTGACACCACTAGTCTCAGCCAAGCATATACTGTGTTCTCTCCATACCTTGATCTTTGTCAGATGCAAAAGGCCTTATTGGTTTACTGAGAGGACTCTCAGTGCCCATTCCCAGAGGAGAGAAGCCTCAAGGCGTGGCTAGGCAACAAGACTCCTAAACTCCCTCCCCTCCCACAGTGCCTCCCCATTCTGTTACACTCGCAGCCCAGGAATAGGGTGACCGGAGGGCTGGCTGACTCAGCCTGCAAGTGCTTAGAGATCTGGAGCTGAAAGGCTCCACCGCCATTCAGCTAATGATTATTATTAACTCCGAACAGGCCTTGGCACAGCAGCCAGCTGGCGCAGGGAGGATGCCTGGGTCTCCCACAGTGAGGTTTTAAAACAAGACCCACAGCAGCTATACACAGGGTGGCAGGGTGGGGACAATGAGAAAGAAGGGACAGGCCAGCGTCAGGGAGCGGAGAAGGGTAGTCTGCCTTGTGAAGGGTCGGGGGAGAGGAGGCACAGGCTGGCAAGTGACTGCAGCCTACCTTTGATGCAGCTCAAGAGCCAAGGTGAGGCTGGACGACATCCCTAGACACAGCTCCTGCCATTCGACACCACACCCAGCCACTGCTAAGGGTGGTCACAGGAAAGATCCGGGCTCGGGAAGGGTACTCAAACCCAGAAGAGTAATCTCATTACCATTCAGATTTGGATACAAAAACCATCTATATTTCTAATGTCCTCAAGGTTGAGTCTGAATATAATCAAACTTGGAATATAATCAAATTTGGAATCAAGGCTTAGTGAGCTTGATATGAAAATTTGTGCAAATGACACGCAAATTTTTTAAAATCTGCACTTTTTTTTTTTTTTTAAACTCAAAACAGGCTGACTACAAGCAGCTTTCCCTAGCCAGGGAACAAGGGCAAAAAGGCAGCCATTTGCTGCTCCTGCAAGGCTTCTGCCTCCTTGCTGAGGAGCCCAACTATACCCCAGACATTGGGAGATACAGGGAGGTGGGAGAATAGCAGGCGTGGGGAGGAGGGAACGCACCAGCAGGAGGCACATGCAGCTGGTAGCCACTGAGATCCCAGCTGGAGGAAGAGCGCCCTGGCACTGAGGTCTAATGGTTGTCCAGCTGCTGCCCCAGGATGTGAGGGCAGGTGGTGATGGAGGAGAAATGGAAAGACAGGAGGGGAGGGAAGTCCCCCCTACAATCTGGCCTGCCAGGAAGAAGGGCCCCCCCCCCCGGTGACTTACTCCCTATACTGCAGTCAGACCTGGCTAAGCAGGAGGAGACCACCTGTGCCCCCATCTCTACCCTGTGCCTCTGCCCTCCAGGCCTGCTGGTCAGAGAGGCGACAGCTGGGGCCCCTTCTTCCTGCAGAATAAAAATGACTCCCCCTTCCTCCCAGGGCTGGGAATAGACATCAGATGGCACAGCCCACGCAAACTGCCGGCTGTCAGCACGCCTGCCCGCCCATCAGCCCCCGCACCACCTGGGAGGAGGCAACACCTCAGGCAGGCTCAGGCTTTACGCATTGCCTGCTTGCTCTCAGAGCAAGCCGGTGCCCTTTACCTGGCCCTCCGACCCTGCCGCAGATAGGGTGAGACCTCCGACAGTGGCCGTGATGAGAAGAGAGGAGATGGAATCCCTGGATGAAAGTGACCACCCTAGGTGCGACTCCCCTCCACACAGCCCCAGTAACCATTTCTTCCATGTTCACACCACACCGGACGGTTTGAGAGGGGAGAGACGGCAATGAAAGAGACAGGAACAATCACCCCTCTGCACGACAGGAGCCTCCTTTAGATGCTCATTGTCTAGAGAGCTCCTGGGAGATGCAGTGTCACCCAGGAGGAGCACAGTGAGGTACACTGAGAGGACATTTCTGCCCTTGCAGTCCCCATTCCTGTACTACTGAATCACACTAACCTCCTTACTTCTGAGCGACCCACAGAGGAGGACCCGAATCTTCGGAAGACCTGGGACATCCAAAATACTGACATGTAGAAACGCCTCCCCGTACTCCCGGGAACTGGAGCTCCAGCCCCACACCCCAGACCTCCCAGAGTTCCCTGTGAGCTGTAGCCACCTGGCTCAGCAGCAGCTTTCCTGGCTCAGGTGTCCTCAGTCCTTGCCATGATCTATGGAGGTCCCATCTCCCCGACTGAGCCAGACCACAGCTAACCAGTCTGGCATCCGGCCCTCACCACCAAGGGCAGTCTGGGGAACTACTTTCAGCTGCAACAAGGAGGGGTCTCTGCAGGGAAAAGGCGCACCCCTCATTTGCCAGCTGGCACCAAACTCAGCTCCCTCTTGAGCCAAAGAGCTGGCAAAAGACAACAGCTGAGGAAAGCTTAGATAACAAGGGGAGAAGGGCAACCAGGGAGACTTTGTTTTCCTTGTATAGAAAAGCCCACCCCACTTCCTTGACCTTTATTAAAAGCTTTGAAATAGCTCCACGAAGCTATGTGCTAAGGCAAGAACCTGAGCCCTAAGAAGGGCAAAGCATGCAATGCCCTGAGAATGGATGTCAGGAGAAGCAGCCAGGTTCTGCAGCCCTCAAACCTAGATCCTGACGTGGGCTAAAGGAAGTCCTTAGCTGGGCTAAGCAGCCCAGCCAAGAGCCATAGGCTTACTGAAGCCAATGGCCTTCTGCTCCTTTAAAACCTTTAAAGTGACTTTAGTGCCTTTACTGTCTTGGAGTCCAGAAGACCCTCACCTGGGTCCCTTCTCTCCACAGTGCCTGACCCCTTCTGCCCCGGCCGAGGGTCCAAATCAGCATAGATTTCTGAAGGGCCCCAAGGACAGACCTGTCTCTACAGAGGAGTAAAGGGAGAATGAATGTAAGAATTACATCCCGAGTCTGCTAAGTGGTCCACATGGTCCAGAGCTGGGAGGGTGTTCTGTTACATCAACCTGATAGACACTGAATATTAGAGATGGAAGAGACTTAGAGATTGTTTAGAAACATTTCACAGAGAGAAAAATGAGTCTTAAGATATGGAACTAACCTAGGTTCACATAACAGAGCCTAAGAGGACATAACCCATAAACAAGACCCATGGGCTCTCTATATTATATCACACTGCTTTCTCAAAAGTGACCCAAATATCCATGGCTGCCATTGATAACTTATAGGAGCCCAACTCTTCATCAGGCAAACAAGCAAGAAATGACCACCAGCGCCATCACCACCACCACCACCACCACCACCACCCAATACTCAATCTCCCATCAAGGAGTGAAGGCTTCAGGACCAAGGTCCCCATCACCTTCCACTTGAACTCAGTACACTTCCCCATTCTGGTCCACTGAGTTATCCCTCAACAATAGCAGCTCCTGGCCCAACTAAGAAGTGCAAAAACCTGACCACTTCTGAAGTTGGGTCCCTTGTAGGTCACCAAAGGAACCACTGAAGTCCAAGACAAGTGTTCCATCTGGATTCAGAGTTGGAGGAATTCACATTTCCATTTTCTTCCTTGGCAAGTAGGAGCTGGAGATCTGGTGCATGATCACGAGGGCTGGATAGAGGGGCAGCGCCAGGCATAGGTACCAGGCTGCACCTTTGATCTGGGCCTGGAACCACACTGAGTACATGCTCAGCAGCACTGTCACTGTGGCCATCAGGTAGACCACCAGTCCACAAGTCAGATGGTAGAGCTTGAGGCGAGCCACCTTTGAGACCCTGGCTGCCCGCGGACAGAGAAGGCAGAGCCCACACAGTGCCTGGCCACCGGTGGCCAGCAGTGTCAGGGCCCCTACCCAGCTGTGCCAGGACACCAGATGGGGTAGCTCACTGCGGGTCCTGCTGGAGATGATGAAGCCGAGGCCCAGGGCTGCAGAGAGGATGGCTAGAGTCTGCCCTGCCCAGTGGAGCCGGATCCGAGCCTTTCGGGAACAGAAGAAGAATGGGGAGTGCTCGGGCGAGAAGAGTAGGATGGCCTCAGCCATGCAGAGGCAGAACTGTGAACATAAAAAGAGGGCCAGTAAGCCTCAGGTCTGGCTTAGGGGCCTGAGAGAAAGGAGGTTCTCTCATACATCCCTACCAGGACAAAGGGTAGGGGCTAAAGAACTTCCTCCAAGACCTCCTGGTCAGCATTTCTGGGAACCATTGGGAATCAGCACTTGTGTGCAGGTCTCGTCATTCAAGCTGACATTCCCCAACCCCAGCCTCTACAGACAATGACTTCCATTTCGTGACCAGTGAAACAGCAAATGTTAAACTTACTCCTGAACTTTGAGAGCAAGGGAGGAGACAACTGGACAACACCCCTTCCACTTCCTCCTTTCAAGCCCCAGGGGAGAAAGAAATATCTTCCATGCCCTTCCACCCTTTTCAACCACCTGATCTTTTTTTTTTTTTCCATGTAAGGCCCAGCCCTCCACGTTTCCAAGTCCCATAGGTTGCAGGGAAAGATGGGGTCCTAGCTGGTTCCCCCACCTCCCTGTGCCTTAGGAAAGCTGACCCTTCTGAAGGCTGGATGTTTCCCTAGGGGTGAAGCTAGACGTATGCAAACAATCAGTTGCAGACAGAAACCCCAACTCACCGCCAAGGCCATGAATACAGGATGCCAGGAGAAAAGACCTGAGAATCAAAGAGAAGAGGCTGACGGCTGGGCACCATTGTTCCTGTCCCCGTAGCTAGCTGGAACCCAAACAATCTGGCCACAGGAGAAAGGTCAGTGTACCATCCCCAATCCTAACCGGAAATCAGGAACTCGGGGCAAAGTGGGGCAGGCAAGGGGCCTCCCCATAAGTATGCGCCAGTTTGCCCTGGGTTCCCCGTTCGGCACCTCTCAGCTGTCAGCCCAGTCAGTCCTAGAATAGACATCGCCTTCCTCCTTCACTTGTATCCTCTATCGGGGCCCCGACTTCTGATGTCGGTTCGGTCTGTTCAATCGTTTGCCCTTCCCCCCAACACTCAAAGCCCCACCCTTCCAGGATCCCCCGGGGCCCCGCCCCACCAAGCCCTTAAACCCTTCCACGGTCTGCCCCTCCACTGCTCGGGGACCCTGCTCCACGTCTCCCGGCGCTCCGAAGCGCTGCCCCGCCAGCAGCTCGGCTCCGCCCCCTTCCACGGCCCCGCCCCGCCCCGCACACTCACTGGTTCCTGGCCGGGACAGCACAGTCAGAAAGATGGTGAAGCCCAAAGCTACCAGGTGCGCCAAGATCCCACTGCCTCTCCGCAGCCAGCGGGTCAGTCTCGGCTCTCTTGCTGGGGCGGGAACCAGACCTACCTCCAGAGGCTGCATGGCCGTGCCGGGCCGGCCCGCACACTCCCGCTGGCAGAGCCCGTCTTCCGGGTTTGCGATTGCAGAGGCGGCGGCGGCTGCAGGAGAGGCTCCTCCCCGGGGACGCCACCGGCAGTGCAGCGGAGTCGCCACAGCGCCCTCAGGGGGCGGGGGGGAAGCGCGTGCGTCCGGGAGAGGCCCGCTCCCATGGTAGTCCATGGGCAGAAAGGGACCGGACACCTCCCAGCCCACCTTCCTTTGTGTCTGTGTGTCTACAGGGCCTAAATCCCAAGCAGCCTGCGGAAATTACATTTGTGGCAACCAATTCTGGTGAAACCCCAAATCACACAGTAGGTACGCTGAACCAAGAGTGAAACCAGTGTTTTGAGCAGCCTTCGGTAGTGGATTCCCCGGCTGCTCGCTCTCCTGTCATCTCCTCTTCTGTCTTGTTAAGGGAACAAGATTCCTCCCTGCCTAAAAACAAGGAGAATAAAAGGAGAGGACAAGGCCAAAAAATAGTGCCCTACACCTGGTGAATTCAGGTTTGAGGACCAAAGCAGGGAGATGCAGGTCCCATCTCCTATCTGCACAGCAGTTGTCCCCAGTGAGATAAATGGAAGAACTAGGACACCCCCAGCCCTGCCGCCTCCTCAACAGCTGCTCAGCCCTAAGGAGCCAGGTGAGCCTGAAGGACCAGGGCATCCCACACCACAAGTTCTGCAAGTGATTCTATCTTTTCCCTTCCTGCCTCCAAAACAGGTGTGGTTCAGCCTAAGGAGGCCTACCTGGGAGAGGCTCTGCCTCTTCCTTAAGAACAAACCCATAGGCTGTCCAGTAGAAATCAGGGACATCCCAGAGCAGTTACCAACCCAGCTCAAGCTCCCTAAGCGGTTGAGAAAATGAGGCTGCTGGTAAGAGGGAGGAAAATGCAGGAACAGTTGAAGCAACTGAGGCAATAATTCAGAGAGGGATGGAAGGCCTAGGATCACGGGAAGACCGGAAAAGGGCCACAAGCCAACTCCCACAGACCCTCAGCGCAAGGGTCCCAGAGCAGCGGCTGTCCACCCCCGAAGTTTCCCTTCCCAATAGGACTGGAATAGTCTCTGGGGTCAAAATTCTGGGGAGCCTTGCTCATTCAGAGCCACACACCTCATCATCCTATCTGGAGAGAAGACCCCCAATGATACAAATCCCAGACATTGTCACACTATTTAAAAGGACCAAAAAACCAAAAAATTAAGCCTAAGACATCTGCAGGCAAGCTACGGGAGCTGGGGCCTGGCTGCCTATCATTTCAGCCTCCCAGGGCGGGGCTGGGCACAGTAAGGACACTCATTTTTTTTACTTTTTCTTCCTTTTCTATGTTTCTGTTTTTATATTTTCTTAGCAGCAACAGAACAGGGAGACAGTCTTGAGGTATTTTAAAGAATTTTTTTTCTTAAAAAAAATAATATAAAGTTATAAAAAGCGGCAGCAGCCTGGGGCCCGGATCTGGAGGGGAGGAGGTGCTGGCGGCTCCGTTGCAGTGGGCAGGCACTTTCTCATTAATGGGCTTTTGACTGCAGGAAAACAAGAGGCAAGAAACAGGGTCAGGGTGAGGGCCTACCAGTTGTCCTACCCAGTGAACTCTGTGGACTATAAGGGCTAAAGCTTGATTTCCTTGTGCTAGGCTGGTGAGTAAAACCAAGCAAGGGGGACGATGAAGGCCAGCCCAACAGGGGCCGCCTGGGTAGTGAAGTTGGAGAGCATATACGGTTTAGGCCTGTGCCTAAACCAGGATGGCATCCCTCCGTCCCACCTCCAGTAAGTCCCTCCTTGCCGAGATCATATGGATAGCCCACGGCATGCTACTGCAGGGATCCCACCAGAAGAGGCAAATAAACCTGGCTGCAGGCTTCACTGGCAACCCTAGGGAACTTGCCTGTCGCCTGAAAACCTAGAGGGGAGCACATGTGCAAGGTGGGCATGCATGCACATGCGGAACCTCGAGTTGCGTACCTGCCCTTTAATGCCCTGATTCCCAGAGGAAGAACCAGTGAGTAAGACCAACCCACCCACCTTGCTGCTCAGCATGTTAGGCCACGGCTCAGGAACCCAAACTCCCTTTCCTTCAAGGGACAGAAGTGGCTCCAGTACCTGGAGTGAGGGCCAAAGCCAATTCAGAAAGAAGAGGCCCTTTGATTAAACCAAAAGCAGGGGTAGAGAAGTGCGGTATCTCCTTAGTCCCAGGGAAAGGGCTGGGGATAGGGCAAGGTCCACCAGGCGAAAACAGGTTCCCTTGTTAAGAGCTGACCTAAAAGGGGATAGTCCAGGAACTCTCTCAACTTCCCCTTTCTCCCCTTTCCTGCACAAACATCGACTTAGCACCTTCTCTGTGTCAGGTAGCCACTGTGTACCCCACCCCCATCCATCTTCAGGGAGCTGGGCTGGTACCTTCAGTGTAGAGCACTTCTCCTCAAAGGCCAGGGCTGGGCCCGGCTTCTTGCGGCGCACAGAGCAGGCCACATCAGCCGGCGCACTGGCCTGACAGTGCTTGGCCTTCACTGGCCGGCAGTAAGTGGCCAGGTTTTTCCGCTTCTTGGCTACCTCCTCCTCAGAGAGGCAGTTGGTGGGCAGGGCCCTGGCTGGGTGTCCAGCCACTCCCCGGTTCTCCAGCTGAGAAGCCTTGACCGGTGTGGGGGGCTGATGAGGGGAACCCCGACAGTCCAGGGGCCCTACCCGCTTCACTCTTGGCCCCACTGTCCCGTTAAGCCCCATGCTCA
Source organism: Propithecus coquereli (assembly GCF_000956105.1). NCBI lineage: Eukaryota > Metazoa > Chordata > Mammalia > Primates > Indriidae > Propithecus > Propithecus coquereli. The sequence continues at coordinate 256,843 of NW_012148496.1, forward strand.
GGGCTGTTTTAGTCTTGGCCGAGAGACCCCGGCAGCCAGAGGGTTTGCCTTTTCCAGTGGGCTCCAGGATGCAGGTCCGTTTGAAAGTGGTGGGGCCAGGGGATAACTTCCGCTTTCGAGAAGGGGCTTCCACCTCGGCCCCGTCCTTGGCTTTGGATGACTTGCTGGCCTTGGACGGTGGCAGCTTGCTGAAGGACGGGGATGGCGTGTTGGCAGGCAGTGGTGAGGTGATAGCCTGGCTCCCGCCCATGCACTCCGCCTGGCTGCAGGCGGCTGCCACACTGGGGGAGCCTGCAGGGTAGCTGGGGACAAGGCTGTCCTTGGTGGGGGGCGTGGAAGCTGGGCAGGCAGGTCGAGGCGGTGGGCCTGGAAGGCGGGGGCAGCTGCCCATAGAGGATGGGCTCAAGGGAGCAGATAAGGGGGAACTGACAAGATGGGATGGAGGTTCAGCCGCTGGTGGGATCTTCCTGTAGCAAAAAGAAAGCTCTGCTGTGACCGTGAAGCAAACAAGGCCCTCCCCCAAACACGCACTAATCTCTCTGCCCCACCTAGAAATGGCCAGCGGAGCCCTAGAGTTGCTGCCATCTGCTGGAAGATGCTGGAACTGAGGGTTAAGAAGAAGGCACAGGCATAGAAAGGAATGAACTACTAGTGTATATGAACTAGTAGGAAAACCCATTAAGAATCTCATTTTAAATCTTGGTTTGGGCATCCGTTAACCCTGGTTACCCGAAAGGTACTGGAAGTGATGGATAAGCATCTAGATTCATCCTCAGACCACCCATTCATGCCCTGCCTTAGCTGATCTCCTGGCTGCTAAGTGTTCCCACCTCTTCACGCCACTCCCCATTTTGGGTCTTCCTGGAAAACAGCCAAGGTACACCTACGGAGATGTGTGAAGGATCAGGGCTCCTGAAACCCATGTATGCCTGGGGCCTGGGAAGGGGAGTTCTGGGCCCGAGAGACTCACTTCCACATGTGTGAGCTGAGGTGCCGTTCCAGCATGGAGCTGAGTGCCGAACAGAACCGGTCCAGCCGGCGGCTAAACACGTAGCATCCTGGGCTCACCAGCCGGCTCCCAAAGGTGCAGAACTGGAGGCAGAAGGAAGGTATATAGTTTGTAGGGCCTGAGGTGCAGGAGGGCATCTGCACACAGGATCTGACCTCCTCCCCATAATGTGGGCCAGGAAGGCTGGGCCAGCCGCCCCCCAGCCCCCTGCCCCAGGTCCTTACCGCCTGTGGCCGTGGGGGCCGGGTTGCATAATGGCAGTCAGGGGGGAGGTGGAGGTCGTCAGATGTCCCCTCCTCCTCACTCTCCTCACTGGAGGCCTGGGCCCCACCCCGGGGCAGGGGGAAAGGGAACAGGCCTGGGTCCCCATCACCACAGGGGCCTTCATCATCCAACTCACTCTCAGAGGAGGCCCGGGACCTGGAAGGGCCAAAGGGGATGTGAGGGCAATGTGACTGGTGTGGGGTCAGGGTAGGGGTGTCCCTGAACCCACCAAGCTCAAAAAGCAGGGCACCAGGGCAGACACCCTGCCGGGCAATCGGAGGAAGACAGAGGGAAGGACAGGAGGAAAATGATAGAGCTCACAGAGTAAGAGACAGAGAGACCAGGGGCCACAGCTCCCCAGGGATTCTCTCCCCAGCCCCTTCACTTCCCAGACCCTTCCTCCTCAGGGGGAAAATCTGCTCCAGGTTCGCCTCCTCCAGAAAATCTTCCAAGTTTAACTGCACCAGGCTCTGGTCAGCCCAGTCAACTCTCTCAGCCCCCTTCTCGCATCACATATTCCTGTGAGCCTGTCTGTGAGCTGAGCCTGTTTCGTGTCTGCCCCTCGTGTGACAGGCAGAGACGCGTGTATGTCTCCTTCGGCAAGGCAGGCTCTCCCCAGGGTCCAGCGTAGCCTCTGCACACGAAGGGGCCATTGAATGAATACACAGTAGGGCTACCTCACCCAGGACCATGACTCTTGTGCCTCCCCAATTACAAGGTTTGGCCTGTTGGAGGCAGCTTGGAAAATGTTCGTATCCCAGGTATTGGATCTGGCACACTACAGAGAAGCAGGGGTACTGTGGTATGCTTGGTTAGGAATAGAGGAGTCACCTGCTTCCACACCACTGCCGAGCCCCAGGTATCCACCCACGCTCAGGACCGAGTGAGCACATCTTCCAGGATACTCTCTGAGCCTGTCTCCAGGGGTTCCTATGGCTTGGGGGCCAAGTATCCCCAGGTAAAGTGGAGCTGGATCTTGGACGTACCTGGGCAGTGCACAGTATGGGTAGGTCTGCTTGACACGAGCAGAGAAGGTGCTGCTCGGAGCAGCCACCGCTGCCACAACCTGGACTGAGGAAGGGAGCTCCTGGGAGGGGCGCTCGAGAGCTTGCTCCTTGCGCCCTGGGCTCTTCTCCTTGGGAGACTCCCCTTTGCGGGAGTTGGCCTTCAGCTCTGCCACTAGCACATCGAAGTCCTTGGCCCGGCCCTGGACCTCCCGGCGCTGGTGTACAGAGTGGATCTAGAATACAGCAGGGTGGAGGGTTGGGGAGGGGAGTGAGCTGAGCAGGGGTGAGGGGCAGCAGTATGCTCTGGCCTGGGCAAGAGGAGAGAGAGGGGGTGTGAATATGCTTGCGGGTGTGTTTGCGTGTCTTTGTTTCACTCCCCCACGGTGCCAAAACCCTTCTTTGGGGTGGGGGGATCTGCAAGCCACCCCCTGCCTACCGATCCCACTTTGTGCCCCCTGGGGGCAGCCTCCTCTCTCCTTCCCAGATGTGAGCCTAACCCTCATCCCTCAAGCTGAATCTTCAACAACATCTAAATTCCTCTCCTTGCCCAGGGAAGGAGAGGGCAAGTCCTGTGCCGTCCACCCTCATTGTGCAGGGGGAGTGGGGGTTACCTTGCAGGTCAGCAGACGGGTACAGATCTTTTTGGTCTCTGGATTTATTACCCCACACTGCCTGTTGAGGTCGCACTCCTTTCCTGTGGGGAAAGCAGTTTCAATGAACCTCAAGGCCATTTCCAGGAGGCCAATGGAAGGATCTAGCTTCTTCCAGCCAAAGGACTGGGAAGAACTGGGACTAAGGCAGAAGTGCCTCCAGGCCTCAAGTCTGGGCTCCACCTTCCAGAGAAACTCCTCTGGACACCAATATCCTCTGCTGGGCGTAAGAACCATCCCTATCCCCATTCCTATCCCAGACACTCATTTTGGCGACTTCAAGCCCAAAAGGGGGCAACACATATCAAGAAACAAAAGCAGCCACAGGCTTCTGAGATGCCAGAGAAACCAGCTGTGAAGTGTGTCTGGTGCCCTGGATCTAGGTGAGAAAAGAGGTAAAGGTCAACTACCTAAGGGAGGAAGAACTTCACCTCTTGGGCATGGGCTCCCTTAGCCTCAGTCAGAAGACCTGGGCTGCAGAGAAGCTTCCCAGGGAGCAAGTAGGTGAAGAGGTGACAGGGGTTCCTGCACCCTGTCACCTATCATGGCCAGGCCCACCTTTTCCTGACCTCCCCATTGGGCCCGAGGACAAAGCAGCCCAAAGGAGTCCTCACTCTATCTTCCTGAGCCCCAAGACCACAACTACTCACGAGCCATCTTCCGGTGGGTTTTGGGGGGCAGCCTGGCCCCACCAGGCTCCTTTTCAGGAGGGCTGCCTTCGGTCCGGTGACTGGACCCCTCATTGGGGATTATCTCGATGCTCTCTCTGCCAGGAGGTTCTTTAGAAGGGGGAGCCATGGGAATTTTTCCAAGGGAGTCCTTGGTGAGGCTGCCTGGCTGGCTAAGAAAAGCAGAGGGTGGGGCCACCCTGATTCCGTGTCCATCAGGCTTCGGGAGACTGGACATCTTCTCCAGATTCACCACAGGCACGAAAAGGCTACACATGGAGAGAGGGTGTTGGCTGGGGGGCAGGGAGGCTGGGCCTGGGGCCTGGACTCTAGCCCACAGCCATCTCTTTCCCAGCCCTGGAACTTGGGTGGGCTCCAGCAGGAGTGTGGAATATGGGAAAAGGAGCCCCCACATTCCCTGCAATACATGGAAGGGAGCTACAGATCGGGTGGCTGCCTCTTGCTATGAACACCATCCCTCGACCCAGGGCTGCCTCCACCGGTGTCAACCCCTCCCTGGATTGGGGTCAAGGCCAGTCTTAGGGAGTCTCTAGCCTCTCCTTACCAGAGGTTGTCCTTCTGGGTCTTCTCAGGAGGCTGGTGGCCACGGTTCCGGGACCCCTGGCCCTTCTCCCTGGAGGAGGTTTTGGTGGAACCTTGGGCCCTACAAGCTGGGCCCTGCCCATTCACTACATGGCATTTCTGAGAGCTGGCAGGGGCTGGAGGTGGGGGTGGGGCCCGAGCATAAAGCTTGCTGAGGGGCCCATGTCTTCTTTCTGTCACCAGGAGGTGGAAAGAGTAATCGAGGTGAGTGGTATCAACTGCCTCCTTCCCCAACTTCCTCCTTCCCCAACTTCCTAACCCTGCCCATAGACTCACATTAGAGAATCTGGGTTTCCATAGTTTAGATGGTAAATTTGCCTCTTTCCCATTCGAATTTAAGCCTTTAAGACTCAAACTTCTAGACCCAGCTTCCTGAACCTCTTAACTCCTCCCTTAACTCCACTGGATGCTAGAATTTTGTTCGAACAACAACCCTGACCCCCCACAATGCTCTGAAGCCACCCCCAGGACCTCCCTATGTCCAACACCACCCTCCATTACCCCACATGACCTCCCGACTGACCCTGTCTTCACAGTTCCATATTCCACCTTCCCCTGTCCCCTCTATCTCCTCCCTAGGATTCCCCTCACCGCAGTGCTTCTGGAAAGCTTGAGGCTTCACCACTTGGCTGCAGTGGTTACACACAACCAAATAGAAGTCGTCATGGGCAGGGCAGTGCCCGAAGATGGACATGTCTGCAATGACAAAAGCCCTTATCACTGGGGCCGGGATCCCACGGTTTCTCTGTAAGATTAGAGAGCACTCCCATCCCACCGCTCAGAAGGCGCTTCACCTCCCAACTGATGTGACAGGCTTTATGCTGGATGCTCCCAGCTCCCAGAGTTCAATCTAAGCAGTCCCAAAGTACATACACTTTCAGGTGAGTGGGGGGCAATCACCTATGATTAGGATCTCCAACAACAGGTCACAGGAGCCAGGGCGACAGGCTGACTCAGACCTATCATAATGAGGATCCCCAGACCTGCTGCTTCAAGTAGCCACCTCCTTCTAGCATGTGATGGAAGAGGGGAGGGTCTCCTGTCTGCCCTGGGTCCCAGCCCTAATGTGTGTTGACTCCCACCTTCTTTAATGAGGGTCATGGCATCCAACTTCTTTGTGTTTTTGCTACTCTCCTCCAGCTCAGCCCCTAGAGGAGAAACAGAGCTCAGAAGGACCACCCCCTTCCCAGAAGCCCCATCTCCTACCCAAGCAAGGCATGCAGCCTGGCAGTAGGAAGCCCACAAGCTCCTGGTGCTGAGGACCACTCGGAGAACCTTTCAGTGGGTCATTCTCAAGTGCCCATTCTTCCTTCACCTGCCACCTTTGGAATGACTGGCCCCATCAAGAAGAATCCAGCCACCTTTCCTACGGCTCCTTCACCTCAACGTGCAGTTCAGGGTTCCACTGCTGACTAGTTGGGTGATTGTGGGTAAATATCATCTCATTTCTGGGCCTACTTCCCCATTTAAAGGGGAAACAGTCCTTAACAAATTTTTCTGTAGATCCCTGAGACCCCTCTTAAGATTTCTCAATGGGTCCTGTCTGCTGCTCGGTGGCATCCCAAACACTCTCCCAGGTGTCCACCCCTATGAACTAAATTTTGCTTCACCTGGGTTTCCACAGCATTATCAAAGTTACACCCAGCTTCTTGGGTCCTACACTGATAAGGATAGTCACAAAGCAGAGAAACTGCTGTCTTTTGGCCTTTTGGCATCTTCAAAATCTCCTTGGTCACCCATGCAAGCCCCTGCCCTTCTTAGGGAGGCTTTTGGCAGGGGTTGCCCTTGTACCTCAGTTTCTGGTTTAATGACAAAAACATCTTAGCTGTGCAAAACAGCTCTTTCCCCATCCCCCTACCTTACTCCTCCCCCCTTCCTCCTCTACGCCCCCTCCCTGTCCCTTGGAAAAAAAATCAATTCTGAGTCACCAAACCCGTCTGACTCCATTTCCGGTTCTCAATGCACCCAGACCCTGACAATGGCCCCATCCTTGCCCACCCAGCATGGGGCAGTCCCAGGGTGGCCTGGGCTCCCGCTTAGGTCTGCTCTCTGATGCCCACTAACAGATAGGCCCCTTTCTAGGATGAGAAGATTGTTGACAGTCTTATATAATAACCAGATATGAGGGGTGGTGGGTTAGGCATGCAAGAGACAAGGGGCAGCTCCCACTCTTCCAAGTCCGTTAAATGCACTGTAGGGAATGATGGTGAGAACCGAGCTGGGAGTCAGATGTCTCAGAGGAGAACAAGTGTCATTAGAGACCCCTCCATGCGGTCTCCTTCTCCACCTCTTCTCACTTGAAAACTTCTTCAGGGGCGTGATGCCTGCTGTCACCCCCAAAGGCCACGAGGCCAGGTGTCCCCTGGGGCCAGGAGACAAAGATCAGAAGAAGGGGCTGTAGGCCCACTCACTAAAGACACTCAGGGGCCTAGAGAAGGTGGGAGTCAGAGGAGAGAGCCAAGAGGCTGGGCAAGAGGCTCGCGAAAGGACGGAGGGTTGAAGGCATGGATGGATGGACCGGAGGATGGAGGGACAGAGGGAAGATAGATGGATGGACGGACGAACTAATGCGGAGGGGGTGGGGGTCTAAAAGCACTGCAGCCGGCAGGCAAACGCCAAAAAAGAGCAGGAGGTGTGGGGCAAAAGACGAAGGAACAAGAGGGGTGAGGAGGGGGGCACAGAAGTGGGGTGCGTGGGAAACACGTGGAGAGGACTGTTGCGGATGAGGAAAGCCGGAGGCAGGTGCAGGAGGGGCGGGAGATGGAGACCAGCAGGCAAGGAGAAAGATAAAGGCAAGTATATGTGGGGGCAGATATTGGGCACTGGCAGAGGCAGAGGTGGGCAGGGTGGGCTGCGAGCGGTGAGCCGGCGCTAGGACCCGGAGGCGCGAAGGTGCCGGATCGGGCGGGCACTAGGACCCGGCGGGTCCTTTGTTTGGGGGGCCGGGGAGCCGGACGGCGGCTCCTGTCGGCGGCTCCCCTCAGCTGGCGGGGGCCCGGAAGGGGGGAGGGGAGATAGTGATGGGGTCCCTGGACTCCAGGGTGGCTTCACTCACCGTCGGCCGCGGGCAGGTCGGCCCGCTCCACCCACGAGCTCCAGCTCTGTCCCGCGAAGTCATCGAGACTCGGCACCCGCCGCTCCAGAGCGGCCATTGCTGCCGCCGCGCGTTCACGCACCGCCATCACCGCCACGGACGCGCGCCCGCCCCGGCGCCGCCGCCGCGCGGCCCCCTCCCTCCCGCCCCGCCGCGGGCACGCCTCCCCTCTCCCCCCTACCTTTCCCACTCACTCCTTGCGCAAGCGCAACACAGGTTGCCTGTCCCCTCCCCCTCCCTCACGCATTGCCTTCTGGGAAATGTAGTCTTGGAGCGGGCGCTATTGCTTACCGAGCATGCAGCGAGAGCCCTTCCGAAATGCACAATTGCAGGGGGAAAAGAGAACACCAAAGCCCCAGGATCTCCTCTTTTAACCCTTGTGCACACATTGTTTGTGCTACCAGTCCACTCTCCCAAGCTCACTGCACACGCACCCCAGCCCCAAACCTCTCTCTGCCCAGACGCCCCTCTAAGCCGTGCGTCCGCCAGCTGGCTGGTGCCCCTTCCCGGGCTGGCGGCCACGAAGCGACTCCGCTCCCCTGTAGATCGAATAGGGTAGGTGCAGGGAGGTGGGCGCTGTGAATCAGAAGGGCAAGGGGAGGGAGTCTGTAGGATGTGCTGAAGGACACAGGGGTTGGAGTGGGGGAGGGCCTCGGCTCCCGTGTCTTGCCTCCTTTGTGGGAAACCCACACTGACCTGATGCAGAGCAAAGGGTTGGAGTGGCGTTGTCTGGGTTTGGGAGGACTTGGCTAAGCTGAGCGAGATCATCTGTCAGGATGACAGAAGACTATCTCCGAGCCAGAGCCAGCCCTGGAACTGGGGTGGCCCCGAGGCTGCTGGTGTTTGCAGCATGTTTGCTGATCGTCTCTCTCCTCCTGAGAGCTGCGATCGATAGCCTGTACCGCCTCTTCCCAAACCCTGGCTGGACCCTGACTCCATCCATCACTTTGGCTTCTTTTTCTAATGAATATTTTCTCTGCTGGAAGGACTGCTACCGAATCCTCGGCATAGGGAGACTGCTTATCAGATCTGTCATTTTCCTTGCTAAGGTCTGGAAAGTACCTTAATCAGCCACCTCTTTCTTCTTCTCAGCTGATACCATTTCTTCCTACCGTCACACAATTAAGAGACAAAAGTCTGCTTCCTCCTTCCCCCCAATCACATCAAAAGAGAAATACTAATCCTTTTTTCCCTTCTCAACACCTCACACTTAACCCCATACTCATCCCTTTAGCTAAGGGGAAACCAAGTTTGGAAGCAAATAAGTCAAGGTCTATGACTTTAAGACCTTAGACTTTCTTATTTTCATTCAGGGAAGGTTTAAGTACTTCAAGGATAATCTCTGAGGGTAGAAACTCTTAACCTGAGAATCATAGATGATCCCTGGGAGGTCCAGGAACCTGGTGAAATTGAATGTAAAATTGTGCCCACATATATTTTTCTAGGGAATGTAAATGTAGTGTGAGGCTGTCTGAGGAGGGATAGAGGTGCAAGTTTGTTCAGCAAGAACCTTATAGTTAAGAGAGCGAAGCATATGGCCCTTAACTCCTGACAGGAAGCTCGTTTGGGTCACAGATGGTAGGAGAGCAAATGGAAACAACATTGTGGAAGCCACTGCCTCTCACCTTTTGAGTTTGCTCCAAATGTGCTAATGAGTCTCTGGATTAATAGGGTGCCACCAAAAGAGGAGATGTCACCAGACTGGGACCTGCCGGGAACAACTGCTCAGCCAGGGGACTCTGTTGCTTGGTGTACAGAGTGGAGAGGAATGGAATGATGTCTTGGTGGAAATGCTGATATTTGTCCAAGAACTTAAAGCAAGGGAGGAGAAGAGAAAAAAAGTCCCCAGAAGGGCTGCAGTCTTGGCTCCTTCATGGCAAATACTCACAGCACTGTTTATTCAAATGTGTAATAACAAGCACCAGAAAACAACATGCAACATTCTCCCCCCACCCCTGATCTGCAATCCCAGAAGCAGAAGACTCATGACCATGATATTAGAGGGAACTCATGTCCAGGAAAGGTCCTAAGTGGGCACCCTGGCAGGGTTAGAGTCTACTGGGGCAAAGGGCAAGTGCCCTGCTGTTGGCCTCCTGCAGTAGCTGGGAAACCAGACAGCTTCCTCTACTTCAGGCCTCACTAGGAAAAGGGGTGATGCCAGCCCTGGTTGAAGAGGACATGAGTCCCATGAGGACAGCTCAGCCCTCTGCACTTGGCCCAGCCCAGCCCCCTAGAGGTAATGAGGCAAAGGGGCCTTCCTCTTAGGGTGGCCATGGAGAGAGAGGCCATAGTCTACATCAAGGCTCTTCTGGCCGAGAACAAGACAGCCTCTTGAGGAGAAGGAGAAAGAGCCTTCTTTGCTCTCGGGAAAGTTCTGGGCTGGGAGTCCTTGGCAAGAGTGAATATACCCCCCTTTCCCTAGCTTCAGGGCCGGTTGCTAACTTCAGCCCCCAAATGAGAACAATTTATTCAGCACATTTCAAATAAATTATAAATACAGACATAGAATCCAAACAAAGTTCCAGTAGAAGCTGCTCACAGACCCCCACAGGGGCTGGCCTGAAGACATGAAGGTCACCCCTTTGTTCTCTGTGTCTCTGAAGCCACAGGCAAAACTGTCCCCCCCTTGTCCTTGAGTAACCATGGGGACAGCTGAGGACAGAGAGAAAGTTTCAGACTTAGAAACACTCTCACCCCATCTCCTCTCTTCCCGCCTCAAATCCCTTCCTCAAAATCTAAAAAACAAAATGAAAAACTTAATTCTTTCACTGAAGGACTCTGGAGCATTTGGGGATATAAATCTCACACTTCCCCTGTCAAGTGGGGAAACTGATCCAAAGAGGAAATGATTGGCCTGGAGTCAAAGGTCCCGACCCATGAGTACCCCAGTAACGCACATGTTATTATACTATGGATGGTGTTCAGGGAGGTGAGGAGGTTGAAGGGGTTGACTCAGTCCTGAGGAAAGATTGGCACAGGGCACAGTCACCTTTGGGATGCTAAGCGGGCCAGTTGGCACTAAATTGGAAAATGGCTGCATTCGTACCTCTTCATCCTTCCCTGGGCAGCCCTGTGGCCAGGGCAAATTGAGGTGTTTCGAGCTGGGTAGGAGGTGGATGGTCCTTACCCAGGGAGCACTGACTCTTAGGCCTTGGGGTCCAGAGAGGGACTGAAGGAGGTATCAGGAAGAAGAGACACACCAAAGACAAATATGGAACTGGGTCCCAAAGTGAAGAAGCACCAATAGCATCGGCCTGCCCTGGACTGGGGAGGGGATAGAGCCTGGGAGAAATGAGGACTCTGGGAGGAATGCTAGGGCAAAGGGAGAGGGCACATCCTTTTGTAAAGATGAGAAGGGCAAATATGAATGAAGGATTACAGAAGGAGGAGGAAAAGAAAATTGAGCAGGGAGTAAGGAAGAAATGGGCCCATCCATCCATCTATGTCCTGGGGCTCTGGGGCAGCTTAGCCTCATGAAGGTCCTTTGGGCCCTTAAAAAGCCCCTATCTGGCCCCACAGGAATAAAAGGAAGGCCTGGACAGACTTCAAAAAAGATCTTGAGTGCCTCAGACCCATGAGGCTGCGGAAGGGAGATGGACAGAGGGGTTGGGGACAGGAGGGTGGGTCCTAGACCCCACACCTTATGTCCCAAGTGTGAGACCAAGCCCGAAAAGGACAGGGAGGAAAGTAGGAGGTTTCTAGCATAAGTAGAGTTTAGAGTGTTGGTTGGAAGTACTCCAGCCTTGGGGGTGGGAGGACTGAAGGGATACAAGAAACTGATTCTGCCTCAAATTTGCAGGCTTTGGTTTCTTGAAGGTGCAACTCAGTTGCAATTTATCTGCTCCTGGCTGAGCCCAAGCCTCATCAGGACCCTCTAAAGGGCTGTTTTCTATGCCAGTTGGGCACCGTCATTCACACATGATGGACCCTGTGGGCAACCAGAGGCCAGAAAAGATAGTGGGAAGCACACTGAGCCCTGGGCTGACTGGAGATCAAACACAGGGACTAAATGACAGCCATTGGGGAGGGGTCACCACGCCACTGCTGGGGCTTCCACACAAGGGACCAGGGGGAAGGCTGCTCATTGATTTCCCTTTCCCCCACTATTATTCAAGCTGGACAGGTTGATATAAGGATGGCTGCTAGGAACCAGTCTCAGATCTCCAGTTTCCTGCTCCCAACCCTCTCCTGCAGCACAGGTTGGTTCTCAAAGGCTGCGAGAGCACAAGTGAGACCCCAAGTCAGATGCCTGGGTCCAGGCAGTGGACAAGAAGCACTGAGTTCCTGCTATCTATGACTCCAGCAAGAAGAGGGATAGGAAGCCACGGGGAGGGCTGCCCAGGTTTCCAACAGCTGACGCCTGCCCATCAGTGTCTCAAAGCTCAAAGCCCGGAATGATGGGGGAGGGGAATTGGACGAGGAGGAAGAGGGAGGTCCTGGAAGCCGGAGGTGGTTGAAGAGGTGCTGTCCAGTTCGGGAGTAGCCAGGTGGGGGCTGCTTACTGCTTTTCCACAGCTCCCTGCTCAGCTGCGCTCTCCTGGCTGGGACCCTGGCCCTGGTCCTGGCCCTGTCCATGCCATGGGGTCTCCTTGAACACAAACCAACAGTTCCCAGCCCACAGGAAGAAGTTGATAAAGCCGAAGAGCTGCAAAGACATCAGGGGAGTTTGTGAGAATAGTAAGGGGGACATCATGGGGACAGGGAGGGGGGAGTTCCTGTGGTGGTAGTGGGGGGACAGGGAAGAAGCACAGAGGGCGAGAAAGACCAAAAGACAGATAACTGGATATAGAGGCAGGGTTCAAGGCCATCATCCATTAAGGGAATCCCTGGTGAAAGTGTCTGACTTTGTCCACAGCATGCACCCAAGATATAGCTTGGTCACCAGCAGAATCTGGACTAGAGCAGAGCACCATGCAAATCATAGCAAGGAGCCAAGGGTCAGCTGGAGGCGTGTCCCACAGCACAGGTGGGGCCGTGTTAGGAGCACCTTCTGCCAGGTGGGTGTGGCAGGAGCTGTCCAAGGTGCTCCTTCCCCAGGACCAGGGACCCAGCCAGGGCTATGTTCAAATATTTATCCAAAATATTTTAAAACCTAACAGCAGGAAGTAGTTAGAGGAAAGTGTGCTGATGTCTCCAATTAACTTAGCAATGCATTAAAAACAAGATGAATAATCAGACATAAAAACAAAAGGTGAACTAATACCTCTTGTATTAACCTGGATGGAACTGGAGACCATTCTTCTAAGCAAAGTGTCACAAGAATGGAAAAGCAAAACACCACACACACTCACCATTAAATTAGAACCAACTGATCAACACTTATGTGCACATATGGGAATAACATTCATCAGAAATCCAGCAGGTGGCGGGGGGAGAAGGGGATGGGTAAATTCACAACTAAGGGGTACAATGCACACTAGCCAGGTGATGGGCACACTTATAACTTTGAATCAAATGGTACTAAGGCAATTTATGTAACCAAAATATTTGTATGCTTGTAATATTCTGAAATTTAAAAATATATAAATAAAAAAATGACAAAAAACCAAGATGGATTGATGGATGAAGAGGTGAATAGATAGGTGATAAAGCAAGTATAATAAAATATTAATGGCACAGTCTAGGTGGTGAGTATGTGGGTGTTCACTGTAAAATTCTTTCAACTTTGCTATACATATGAAAATTTTTACAATAAAATGTTGGAAGGAAATCAGCAGGGTTGTAGCAAGTTTCAGAAGGCTTCCTGGCATGCCAGCCATTAAACATTTCAATTGTGGGCCTTGGGGAGGTCCAAGTCATTTTCAGAGCAGGGCTGAGGTGGCTGGGATGACAGGCAGCATTCGAGAAGCTCAAGGTCTCAGCTACGTACCAGCCGATATGGGCGTATTTCAAGGTCCTAACAATTGGGATGGCCAACCATGTGCACACCAGTTGGGCCTACCAGTGTCCCAAAGCCCCTTTCCAGTCTGGAGGGCTAAGCAGCAGTGAGCCCCTTCTCCCTCACTATGGGTCTGTTCCCAGCTTGGAGCTCAGCCACAGCCCTGTGCCCCACTTCATGTGCTCACACGTGCAAGCGGGAGGCAGCACAGAGAGCATGCCGAGAGGTGGGGAGACAAGAAGGGAAATGGGAGGCAGAGTGCAGAAGGAGGAAGGAACAGGAGGCTAAATGGTTCTTGGGTTCCCCTCATCCCAGATGTCTTCTCAGGGTCAGCCAGGGGCCAGCAGCCAGCATCATGTGCAGGGTAGGCGCCAGCTACAGGTGCAGGGGATGCCAGCTCTGGTGACACTCTCTCTGTTCCTCTCAGCACCTGCTGCCCAGGACAGGCCTGGGCAGCTGGGATAGTACTGCCCCACCCCAGACCCCTTCAGTGGCTGCAGTCTCACCACGGAGATGTTGGCCAGTCCCATGGAGGGCGTGGCCCCGGCACTGCACACTGCATCCTCTCCATGGCACACGGACATCGCTGCCGTCAGGCTGGATGGCCGTGTGGCCCCCTTGACATCAGTCAGGCCCTTGCCCCAGGCAGCTGCAGCTACCAGCCAGAAGAAGGTGAAGGAGACAGTCACACAGAAGTCCTGGGAGGAGCAAAGTGATGGGAAGTACACTCAGAAAGGCCCTATGAGTCCCCACTTCTTTTCCTCTTGCCCTGATATAGAATGCGGGGGTCACAGGAAGCCATCACTTCACATCCTACCCAACACCTAGAGACCAGGTCATCAGGGGAATCAGGGGACCCAGACTGTCCTGAGGAATCTGTTCACTGCCACCAAAGCAGTCCTGCCACTCAAGCTGCCCATGCCCTCAGATCCAAGGTCAGGCAACAATGTACCAAATGGCATCTGCTGGTCAGCCTCACCCCAAAACTCATTCACTCCAAGAGTGGGGCCCAAACTCCCAGCTTTTCTTTTGGTTGCCATTGCTCAGCTATAAGTGGTGGCAGAGGGCAGACTGCAGAGGCAAATGGGGTGCCCTAAGGTACCCCTTCCACCTTGCATGCCTAGACTAGGGAAAGACTAAAGAAGAAAAATATTAATAATAGCTAAGACTTATTGAGGCTAACTATGTACAAGATACTTTTTTTTAAAGACAGGCAAGAAGATTCAGCCAAGATATACCCGATACTTTACATGCATTCTCATTTTATCACCAAAAAAACCCCATATGGCAGGTATTATTTTATCCCCATTTTATAGTAGAAGCAGCTGATTTAGAGAGGCTGAGTACCTTGTCCGAGATCACACAGCTAGTAAGGATAGTGCTGGGATTTGAAACCAGGTAGTCTAACTCCACAGCCTGCTTCTTTATGCTGCTATTGTGCCTCCTGTGAGCAGGAGCAAGCGACAGGGGGTTGATAGAAGCAGAGGTTCCATATTTCCCTGTGTCAAGGACCCAGGAAAGCCGCCGTGTATGTCCTCCCCTCCAGCTCTGACCTTAGCCCCTTAATAAACATCTCCTCAGTTTCTCCACCCGATTCCTTCTGGCCGTGCTCACTCACCACCAGTGGAAAGCGCTTGTTCTCGGTGTAGAGGTTGTGGAAGCGCAGGTAGAGGACTAGGGCAGCCATGGTATAGAAGAAGGAAAAGATGCCAAGGGTCACAAAGAATTCAGCAGGGGCAGAGAAGTCCCCCATGAGATGCATGGTCTTGGAGGTGGAGTCATCGTCGCAGAGGGGCATCTCATACTGGATCCGGTGCAACCTGGAGGTGGCAGGGGAGGACATCCTGAGCTCAAGCACTCTTCTTTCTCCCTGCCCCAGGAGTAGTCCTGTGCTAGTTCTCACCCTGAGACTCTTACAGAGCCAAGAAAGGGGTGGGTCATGCAGGAATGAATATTTCTGGAGGGAACCTTGTAGTCAAGACAGGTACTTTCCAGAGATTCCAGTCAAACCCTCAGCCACCGCCCCCCACTCATCCACCCTGCCCAGACATATATTTCCAAGTATTTCCGCGGCCCTTTGGGTCACCACACAATATATGTAGTTCTTCTCTTTTGGGTAGCCAAACCACCAGGCAGATCAGCTTCATTCTGCCCCTGAAAAGCACAGGCCTACGGAGGCCAAGTTAAGGTTGGAATCACCCATTTTCAGGCCTTATTTAGGCTCTCCAATGAGACTATATTGGACAAAATAAAGAGAAAACCACAGCCTATTATGTACAAGAGACAGTTAATCTAACTTAGGTGCTGATACCAGAAATTTCTGAAAAGCTAAGCCCTGCTCCATTCTTCTCTGAACATTTAAGCTCCCCACTCCCTAAGCTCCCAAATACCCAGAAAAGAGTATTCTTTTCTACCTCCCGGTCAAGGTGTGCCTCCTTGTATTCTGGTGGTACCAGGTGAGCATCCCACATCGACTCTTTACTTCCTTACCTTCAAGGCAGAGAGGAAGTTGCCGAGGGTCGGAGAGCCCTGCCCAACTTGCCCAGACCCTTGTACGCTTCCATCCCGAACTGCATGGATTCTTTCTGTCTGAGCCGATGTGACCTGCTATTGCTTATCTATGGACTGGGACGTTATTATAACAATGATCTGTGCTTCCCATATGTTTTTCTCTGGTCAGTGTGTCTTAAATTGCAAAAGGGCAGAAGGGACCCAAGTCTTACAGTTCTGTTTGAATCTGGAGTGGCACACAACAATGGTCTTTAGGTTTCCGGAGGAGGAAGAGACCAAGCAGGTCCTGCCCATCCAGCGAGAAAGGCTGTGCTGGGTCAGGACTAATTCGGGCTCACCTGAAGGGATAGCCGAATGAAACAAGGATGGCGCTCACGTCCTTGGCTTCGTTGTTGCAGCGAACCAGGGCTCCTGTCTCCCCGCTGTAGGAGCCGCAGGACCCGAAGGCGAAAATAGCAAAGAGCTGAGAGAGAGTGAAGCCTCTTTGAGAGTCAGAAGGCCTCAACTGGCCAAGGTAATGAACCACCCCTTGACTTTCAGCAGGTGCAGATATTGAGGGTGGGAGCTGGAGGGAGCGAGGATTCCCTTTAATCAAGTTCCTCCTGGGCAGAGACCCATGGTTTCCATTTGTCTGCCAGCTTCAGGGTGCTGTGTTCATTGCACAGCGTGCTGAACTGAATAGCCAAATGAATAAGGTTGACTTTGAGTAGTGTCTGAGAGGGAGGGAGATGAAGAGACAGAAAGTAAACAGGGAATGACCTTGGGGACCACAGGTAGCCTCCTTAAGATGATGACTAACACCAAACCTGTGCAATTCAGGCTTTTGAGAACTTCCAGCTCAAAGCTAGACTTGAATTTCCTCCCCAAGGGAGAGGAACCCTCAGCAATAGATTCCCCTGCACCAATCTAGATCAGGCATGTCTGGAATGCTTTTCATTTCTCCTTTGATCTACTCATCTGATCTTGTTTCCTTGTTGCTAACTTCCAGTGGTTTCCTGCCTCTGTGGAGGTATAGCTGGAGGGGATAACTTCCACCAAGAAGGGGCCATGCTGCTGTCCCATAGTACTGCCAGCCTAATTCCTCTTCCCCCAAAGGCACATTTCCTTCCAGCAATAGCACTGGCTGGGCCAATGCTGACAGTCCTGGCTGGAGCCCAGAGAAAAGTACCCTCCACTTCCCTTATCAATCTCTACTCTTTCCCCGCTGGTGTTTCCCTTTGTCATCTGTTGATACTGCCATTTCTCAGTGTTAAAGACCAGAGGCATTTCAGATAGCTTGAATTGTTTTCTTCTCCAGCTTTCATCACATTTTATGACACCTCTTGTCTTGAGTGAAATACAATTTCCTCATCCTGTGATTTTCAAATTTCTTTCTGGGAAACATGCTTTAGTTAGAAAAGGAGGTGAGAAATTGGAAACTCTCATCTCCCACATCATCTGCTCAGGCCCAGTTTCCTGTGCACTTACCTTTGGCTTATACACAATGTAATCATTCTTACTAAGCAGCGAGCTGATCATGTTAATTGTTCACTTGTTGTATGTTTCTCCATGACTCAGTGTCTTGGACATCAAGCACCTAGAAGACAGCTTATCTACACCCCAGTCCTGTATCCAGAGTCTAGAATAGAGTTGTATGCACTTTATTTTGCTAATGCTTGTTAGTGTTATGGAGTGAAAAGGGGCTTAGATTAGGAATCTGGAACTCTTGGTCCGAGTCCTGGCCCTGTCACTAATTAGCCAGGTAAGCTCTGATAAGTCATTCTGTTCTCTAAGTCTCAGTTTCCTCATCTGTAAAATGAGGGGTTTGGAGTAGATAATCTGGAGACCTTTTCCAGCTCTGGAATTCTCTCACTCTCTGAGGGTAACGCCATCAGTGTGTTCTTGGCTGGGCTTTCCAACAGCTGTGCTCTGCCCCTGGGAGGTGTCCAGTGCCACTGCCCCGCCTTGCATCGCCTGGCCTGGCAGATCTCCATGCTGGAGCCATTGACCTCTCTCTAAAGGTCATAATGGACATCTCTCTGTTTCCAGGAGTTTTATTCCAGACCACTGAGAATTGTCTCCATTTTTAAAGACATCCAGGAAAGAAGACAGTATAATGCCTCCAATGCCTACATGACCTTCTCACTTGAATTAAATTATGGAGGCTGTTAGAGCCCTGTCTGCTCAACTCTTTACAGAGCTGGAGAGAAGTCACTCGAAGCCTCTGCATCATTACCCTTTATGTACTCAAAGTTGCCTCATTGGCCTAACAGTGGAACTTCCCTAGCTTTTCCTCACAGGAATTCTCTAATCTTTTGTCGGCTCTGTGGCTCTCTGATTCCTCTTAGAAGTTCTTTATTCCTCTCAGCTTCTGGTGCCCAGAACTGGACACAATTAGGGTGTCACATTCTAGGAAGGGCAGCACAGTTGGATATATTTTTACCCATTGGCAGTTAGTCAGCGAATGGCTCCTTGCAGGTTCCCTAAGAAAGTAAGTACTCATAACTTGGGGGCAGTGAATGGTCAGTTATGGTGCCTTCTTTTCACCAGCACTCTATTGACAGGCACTCCTGAACATGTACAAAGAAGACGACATTTATTGAGTATCTACTATGTCCCAGGCACTATTCTAAGCACAATTATTTAACAAAAGGGAAAAAAAATTTCTGTCCTCATGGAGCTCATACTCTGGAGCTGCACTATCCAAAATAGTAGCTACTAGCCAAGCATGGCTATTTAAATTTAAATTCATTAAAATAAAATTAAATTAGGCCAGGCACTGTGGCTCATGCCTGTAACCCTAGCACTCTGGGAGGCTGAGGTTGGAGAATCACTTGAGGTCAGGAGTTTGAGACCAGCCTGAGCAAGAGCGAGACACCGTCTCTACTAAAAATAGAAAAATTAGCTGGGCGTGGTGGTATATGTCTGTAGTCCCAGCTACTCGGGAGGCTGAGGCCGGAAGATCACTTGAGCCCAGGAGTTTG
>NW_012148496.1:276489-278984 GCF_000956105.1 Propithecus coquereli
AAAAAAAAAAAAAAAGAAAGGAGTGTCATATTAACACAAACAAACAAATGAAAAAACAAAACCCTGTATCACAGAGTTATTAAGGCTAAAGAAGAGATCTCTACCATGTGCACTGATGATCAAAAGGAGGGAGGGAGTAGCTCTGTGCCCTCAGGTGCAGAAGCAGAGAAAGATACCCTTTCCTCCCCCACTCCATGGCCCCTAACTCTCCACCTTTCTGCACCAGATTTGCTTTCTTCCCTAACTCCACCAAGTGATTGAGCCACAGGGAAGAGAGGGAAAGAACTCAGACCACCCCTGTTACCAAGTACAAAGCTCTCAGATGAGCAAACTGGTCATAAAGAACAGCAGCCAAGGCAAGATATAGGCCCTGAGACAAAAGGAGTTCTAGAATTCTGTTGCCATCCAACCGTCTTCCTCTTGGACCTGCATTGCTTGAGATAGCAATGGTCATACTCTGCCCTCTATCTCCTCCTCCTCCTGCCTCTGCATCTCTTTCACAAAGATGTCAGAATAATCTTCCCAGTTTAAGGATGAAGCTCCACTTTGGTGCTGCCTTGCTCGCTGGTGACAATCCTGTGTCAATCCTAAGAACATTAACATCACCAGTTAGTGCAAAGCATAAGGAAGACAAGTTCTCTCCCCAGTTCCTACTCCCACAATTATATCTTTGGTTTTATGGACTCTGATGGTGTTCAAATTCCCTACACATATTGAAATAATTTATTTTCATTACAAAGACCTCAGACCCATATAAGTGACTTTGGTGCCCCAAAGGTGAATTATTGATCAGAGGTACACCCAAAGGTAATATGACTTATTTATAAGCAAATGAGGACAGTGACTAAGTCTCTCAGAGATTCTTTTGTACCTTACCATCAAACTGAGGATTTGGCAGTGACATTTGAATAATCCCACCAAAGGACAATCCCACCAAAGGGGAAAAGTTAGGGGAAAAGGGAGGTTCAGGAACAGGAAGGAAGGGAACCAACACTTACTGAATACCTCCTGGAGTGCCAGGCTCACTATGGTCTTCCAGAGTGCTCCAGCTTTATAGATACTACCTCCTAGAATCCTCCCAGTGAGCCTATAAAATAGGTCTTACCCCCATTTACAGATAAGGAAACTGAGGCCCACAAAGATTTCATCATTTACCCAAGGTTCCAGGCTAGAAAGCAGAGGGGACTGAATTTAAATCAAAGCCCCTCTGACCTCAAAGTTTGTCTTTTTCTTGTTTTAAAAACCACTTCTCCAACAACTAGTCTATGCTCAGGTTATTTTGCTAGCTTCATATAGACTTAGTGAGATTCCAGAATTGGAATTGAGGTGAGATTAGTTAATTTCTTAATTTTAAAAAGACACTCTAAGCTAAGCTTCTGACTAATAAAAGAATAACATTACTTTCTTTTCACAAGGATTCGAGTAAAACCTTGGCTTTTCGGTAATAATGACAACAAAAGTTTTCAATTACCATTACAGTAACTGCAAGATTTATTTTTTCTTTTTTTCCTTCTCAGTCAGGAGCATTTGATCCCTCCAAGCAGAAAATGAGTTAAAAACCCAAATGACATTTCCACTGTCATTCCTGGTGCCGGTGCCTGTGTACTTTTATGTTACCTCATCTGCAGAGCTTCAAAGCAAGTGAAAGTCATGTCCTGAAGTCAGGCTACCTGGGAAGGCAGTAAAAGCAAATCATATCTCCTTATGATGCTACCCTGAGAATGAAGGTCAAGTTCAGAGTCTAGCACAGGCCCCAGGGACGTGAGAGAAAGCAGTCTCTGTTTTGTATAACCCCATTTCTAAGAAGTTGAAGATCATAAAAGTCAAACAGGTCTTAATTCTTAGGCCATCAGTGCTGACCCTTGGAAGCAGACCAGAGGCATTGCTTTGTGCAGCCTTAACAAAAATGTCGTTGGTAGTGGTGGGGTGAGGGAAGTGGAGGAAAGGATAGCACAGCTGAAGAAGGAAGCTTTTCAGAACCCCCCTAGGGAAGATGAGTCTATCATCTAAGAACCTCATTGTTTCCCTCATCCCTGACAGCTTGTCTCAAATTCCATTAGAACCATTTGTCTAGTTTAAATAAAACTGGTCTCTTACATTTCAGGTTCTGCTCCTCTGGATGGCTCATAATGGCTCTCCTAGTTTTGGATGCCAGTCACTCGGAGCCTTAATATCATTCTTATATGGCTCCCTCTTGTACTTGAGTGGTGGGTCAGAACAGGGAAGTCACCAGAGATGAAAGAGTTCAGTCAGGAGTTGGTCCAACTGCTCTTGAGGCAGTAGGGAAAGTGGAAAGTCCCCACCAGGTCCCAGAGTTTGCACCTGCGAGCTCCCAGACTGGACTGACAGTCCCGAATGCACTATTGCCCCTGAATTTCATTTGATTCTCATCCAAACCATGATTTAGGAATTGGTGACACAATGCTCATTCCTGTCTCCAGTGAGTTCCAAGCCCTTTAGAACTCAATCCTTCTCAGTATTAATGGTAACATTCC
>NW_012148496.1:279939-285925 GCF_000956105.1 Propithecus coquereli
TCCCCCGCCCACCTGTCGCCGCCCCCCACCCTTCCGCCATGGCCCGGTCGCGGCACGTCCCCAGCCCCCACTCTGGCCACATTACTTCGGGTCAGCGTCACAGCCCAGGCTCCAGAAATAGCCCGGGGCTGGGGCAGCGACTCACCCACTGGAGAACTTTGATGAAGCCCAGCGGCTCCTCCAGCCGCCGCCAGCGCAGCCCCACGAGCAGGCGGTCCACCTGCAGAGACAGAGCCGGCGGGGGTCAGGGCGGTGGGACCACGGAAAAGCACCGGTCACCTTTCTCCCGCTCACACCCGGGCCGGGTCGCGGAATGAGCGTCAGGCCCAACACCTAAAGGGGCCGGTGAGAGCCCCCACGGGCCCGCAGGGAATACCTGCTGGCGCGGCGACTTGTCCGCGGTTTGGCCAGAGCTCTCCGTCGAGGACATGCTGGCGCAGCGGGGCTGGGGCGCAGCGCCGGGGCTCGGCTCCCTCGCCGAGAGGCGGCGGAAACCGCGGTCGAGCGGGGGGCTGCTGGCTCGCGGCCGGGAAGGCGAGCGGTGCCGGAGCGCGAGCGGCCGTCAGCGGGCGGTGATCCAGGCCGCGTGGGTCTCGGGGCGCCGCTGCTCGCGCTCGTCGAGGCTGTGGCCGCCGCTGTGCCCCGCCGGCAGCAGAAAGCCCCCGAGTGCAATTCAAACTTCTGTCAAACTCGCAAGCGAACTCGGCAGCCGAGTCACGTGGCGCGCGCTCGCGAACCCTTTTCCCGCCCCCTGCGCTCCCTTTGCTCCACTCGCAGGGCGCCTTAAAGGGACCCGTGGCCTCGGTGGGCAGTTCGGCCGCGAGGGAGCCTCTAGGGCCGGTCCCCGCCGAAACACCCGGCGCTCCAACCCCACCGCGCAAGTCGGGAGCGCGGGGACGCGCGGGCTCCTCGGTTACCTTTCCCTGTTTTGCTGGATTCGAAGCTGCTCTGCGCCGTTTTTTCTCTTCTTCCATACCATAATACTCAGAACTTAAAAGATTTTCCTAAGGCATTATCAGTGCTAAAATAAGGTTCCAAACTTTACGGTTAACATACGCTTGCTTCCAAGGTCTTCACAAGCCAGTACAGACGAAAGGGCAATAGAATATAAACTGCTCACTTTTTATTCTGTCTAGGCAGGTATTGTTTTAATTTTTAGCCACAAAAGACATTTGTATGTTAGTGATTTAAAAGTTATTAATCTTTCAAAAGTATAAACTTCACGTCCTTTAAAATGGTCGTCCACCATTTAAATGAGTGAAATTAAGTCTTTGCGGAATGGGGAGGGGCGCAAAGAATGTAGTTTGTATTGGAAAGTTGACGTTGCATTTTGGTGACTTTAAATCGTTCTCTAATTTTCGAAATGTTTGGTAGGAGTGCGCAGTCGTGAATATTACACATTCGGTTTACGGGGAACGTAAATGGAAGTAAGTAGTGAAAGGTTAAGTGATTTGCCCAAGGACACTGAGTGAGCCAGCGCGCCACGGCCTGGAGTAGAGAACCAGTCTGTACTTCCTATGAATTGGCTCGTGGCTGTGTATCCATCTCATCCGAGTCATTCTTGGAGCTCCCCACCTAGCGCTTCAGAATGAATGCTTTTTGAACAAACATTTGGCTATAATCTATACAATTCATTCCCCCACTGAGTAAGTGCCTACCCAAAGTTGGGGTTCGGGGGAAGTGGGTGGAGGATGTCGTTCCGGCTGGATCAGGCCACCGGGTCTTGAAGGAAACGTCTCCAGTGCATTTCCACGCAAATCTAGGCTGAACAAGGAACAGCTGAGTCCCCATTCCAGCTCTTAATAAATTGTTCTGACGTCTTAGAATAAAAATTTTTGTTCCACTTACTTGAGAAGGCCATCGTGAAGACCAGGTGGGGTGATATATGTAAATGTTCACACTATACAAATATGAAATAATACGTACTACCAATGTCTACAATAATATGCATACAGAATACAACACAATCAGAAAAGAATCAGAGTAGCACAGCAAAAATTCACATACCCTCCGGTCTTGTTATTCTTTAACGTTTTTGCCTGGGATCCATTCTTTTCCTTGTTTGCCTCAAATCCATTCTTTATAAAAGAAAAAAAAAACATATAAATTCAAAGCCCCATGTATTTTCCTCATGTCGTTCCCTCCCTCCCTTCTTCTCCCCAGAAATCACCACTATCCTATCCTGAATTCTTTTTTTTTCAGTCTCATGCATGTTTTAATACTTTTTCTATATATGTGATTATATCTAGAAACAATGCACAGAAACTTACCAGACATAGTACTGTTTTTCAAATTGTTTTAAACTTTATCTAAATACTCTCATGCTTTAGGTAACCTTCTTAAACTTCTGTTTGATTTAATGTGTTCATGAGAGTCATCTAGCCTGGCACTTGTGGCATTTAATTCACTCCTTTTAGCTATACAGAATTCTACTACATACATACATATACTACTTATCTCATATTTACTTATCTCATATTGATAGGCATTTAGGTTGTTTCCAAATATCCGCTCTTACAAACAGTGCTGCATTGGATTTGTACACATTTCCTTGTGCACATGTGCATAGATTTCTACACAGCCCAGAATTTCCAGATTTTTTTTATGCATGTGTGTTTTTAAACCACAAACTCTGGTAAGAAATAAAATTTTACAACCTAACCCATTATATAAACTGAAACAAAAGTTTTGCAAAACACTCTCATATTTTCTATTCCATTCCATTAAAAAAAAATTCTGGTCACCCAGAGGCAGATCCAGGTTTTGTGGGACCTAAAGTTAATACAATTTGAGGGCTCCCTTTAGAAAAAGAAGACGACATTCTGAATACAAAATTAGTAACCAGGCCTTGGAAGAAGCTTTGCAAGTGAGGGGGCCTGAAGCTTAAGCTTCCTTAGTTTCAGGATAAATGCCTCTCTGGGTAGGCACACTGAATTGATTTGATGACTCACTAAAAGTAGGACTCTACCAGTAGTGTGATTAAACATTGCTCTATACCTAAAAGAAGCCACCTAGGTCATAAGATGTGTACCTGTTCAACTTTGAGTTTGATAAATGTATGCAACCATGTAATCACCACTGCAATCAAGATATACAACATTTCTATCATTCCAAAGATGCCCTTTTCCAGTCAATCTGCAGGCGACCACTGGTCTGCTTTCTGTCATTATAAATTAGTTTTACTTTTTCTAGAATTTCAAATAAATGGAATTATATAGTATGTACTCTTTTGTGTCTGGCTTCTCTAACTCAGCATAATATTGAGTAGTATTCCACGAGTAGTATTCCATCTTATGAAATGTGATCCATCACAGTTTGTTTAGGCATTCACCTGCAAAAGCACAAAAGCACATTTGGATTGTTTCTATTTTTTTGACTATTATCAGTAGAGCTGCTATAAACATTCTTGTACAGGTTTTTGCATGAACATGTTTTTATTTCTAGAGTAAATACCGAGAAATGGGATTTCTAGATCATATGTAAATGTATGTTTAACTTTATGCAAAACAACCATACTGTTTTCCAGAGTGGCTGTACTATTTTTTATTGCATTGTTTTCCACCAACAATGTAGTCCAGTTGCTTTGTCTCTTCTCCAGAACTTGATATTATTAATATTAGTTTAGTGTAGTTTTGTTTTTAGCCATGCTAAAAGGTATGTAGTGGTATTTCATTGTGGTTTTAATTTGCATTTCCCGAGTAGCTAATAATAATTTTCAACATCTTTTAATGTGTTTATTTGCTTTTGTATATCTTCTTTGGTCAAATATCTGTTCAAATCTGCTACCTCTGGAAGGGCATGGTGGCTCAATCCTGTAATCCCAGCACTTTGGGAGGCTAAGGTGGGAGGATCGCTTGAGGCCAGGAGTTCAAGACTAGCCTGGTCTAAGTAGTGAGACTCCATCTCTATAAAAACTAAAAGAAATTAGCCGGATGTGGTAGCACATGCCGTAGTCCTAGCTACTTGGGAAACTGAGGCTGGAAAATCACTTGAGCCCCAAAGTTCGAGGTTGCAGTGAGCTATGATTGCATCACTATACTCCAGCCTGGGTGACAGAGGGAGACCCTGTCTCAAAAAATAATTTATTTTGCCCCTTTTAAAATTGGGTTGTTTGTTTTGAGAATTCTTTATATATTCTGGATGCAAGTCCTTTGTTGGATATGTGATTTGCAAAAATTTTTTCCCATTCTGTGGTTTATCTATTCATTTCCTAATACTGCCATTGCAAAGCAAAAGTTTTACATTTTGGTGAAATCTAGTTTATCGGGTTTTTTTTATGGATCATGCATTTGGTGTTATGTCTAAAAAACTCTTTATGTTTTCTTCCAAATGTTTATAGTTTTCTGCTTTACATTTAGGTACATTGAGGGTTTTTAAATAAGGTATGAGATTTAGGACGAGGATTTAAAAAATTTTTTTACATGTGGATATCCAGTTGTTCCAACACTATTTTTTGAAGGCTATTCTTTTGCACTTTTGTAAAAAAAAAAATCAATTGGCTATATTTGTATAAACCTACTTCTGTACTCTATTCGGTTCCATTAATCTAGCTGTCTGTACCTTTGCCAATACCACATTGTGTTGGATACTGTAATTTTATAATAAATCTTAAAATAGAGAAATATTATTTCTCCAACTGTGTTCTTCTCCAAAATTGTTTTAGCTACTCTAGCTCCTTTGTCTTTCAAAATAAGTTTTAGGATCAAATTGTCTAGGTCGAAAAAATTCTGCTAGATGCTCTCACTCATATGGGGGAGCTAAAAAAGTGGATATAATGATGATAGAGAGTACACTTGTGGTTACCAGAGGCCGGGAAGGGTGGGAGGGATGAAGAGAGGTTGATTAATGGGTACAAAAATACAGTTAGATAGAAGAAATAAGAGCTAGTGTTCTATAAATCAGTAGTTTAATTATAGTAAAAAATAGTCTATTGTATGTTTCAAAATAGCTAGAAGAGAATAATTCAAATGTTTCCAGCATGAAGAAAAGATAAATGTTTAAAGTAATGGATAATTATACATTATATTGATGTATCAAAATATCACATGTACTTCAAAAATATGTACAACTATTATGTATCAATAAAAAAATTTTAATCCTGCTGTAATTTTGATTGGAGTTGCATTAAATCTATAGATCAATTTAAGTGAAATTGACATCATTACTATGTTCCGTCTTCTAATCCATAAATACGGTATGTCTTTCCATTTATTTAGGTCTTCTTTGATTTCTTTCATTAATATTTTGCAGTTTTAAGCATACAGATCATATGCATGTTTTGGTAGCTTTGAACATTAAGTATTTAATTTGAGGGGAGCCATGATAAATATTATTTTAAATTTAAGTTTCTAATTGACAATTGCTAGTACACAGAAATACAGTTTTTATCTATTAACCATGTATCCTGTGACCTTTATAAGCTCACGTTTTAGTTCTATGCAATCTACCATACTAATAGTCCAAAGAAGAAAGGACCCATAATCATTATCAATTGATACAGAAAAAGCATTTGACAAAATTCAACATTCATTCATGATTTGTAAAAAACTGTCGGCAAACAAGGAATAGAAAGGAACTTCTTCAACCTGATAAAGGGCATCTACAAAATCCTTTGTAGAATTCTTGGGATTGTCTATGTGGAGGATTATGTCATCTGCAAACAGGATCTGTTTTCTTTCTTCTTTTGCAACCTGTATACCTTTTATTTATTTTCCTTGCCTTATTGCACTGGCTAGAACTTCCAGTGCAATGTTGAACAGGAGTGGTGAGAGTGGGCATCCTTGCTTGTTTCTTATCTTAGGGAGAAAGTATTCAGCCCTTCACCATTTAGTATAATGTTAGCTCTAGGTTTTTTGTAGATGCCCTTTGTCAGGTTGAGGAAGTTCCTCTCTATTCTTTGTTTGCTCAGAGTTTTTTAAAAATCATGAATGAGGCCGGGCGCGGTGGCTCACGCCTGTAATCCTAGCTCTCTGGGAGGCCCAGACGG
>NW_012148496.1:286414-287412 GCF_000956105.1 Propithecus coquereli
GAATGCAGTGACATCATCATAACTCACTGCAGTCTCAAACTCCCAGGCTCAAATGATCCTCCCACCTCAGCCTCCCGAGTGGCTGGGACTACAGGTACACACCATCACACTTGCTAACTCTTAAAAATTTATTTAATTTTTTTTCTTTCCTAACCACTAGGCAGTGTGGGATCTCATGTTGAATTTTAAGAGTTCCTCTTACACTTTGGATAACATTCCTTTATCAGATTAGTCTTTTGCAAATATTTTCCCTCGGTCTGTGGTGTGTCTTCTCATTCTCTTGGCAGTGTCTTTTGCATAGCAAAGGTTTTAATTTTAATAAAGTCCAATGTCTTTGATGTTGTATCTAAAAAGTCATCATCAAGCCAGGCATGGTAGCTCATGTCTGTAATCCCAGCACTTTTGGAGACTGAGGTGGGAGGATCACTTGAAGCCAGGAGGATTGTTCAAGGCTGCAGTGAGCTATTATAGGATCACATCATTGCACTCCAGCCTGGATGAGCCTGTGTTGAAAAAAAACTTTTATTAAAAAAGTAAAAAGTCATCATCAAACCCAAAGTCATCTAAATTTTCTCCTGTTATCTTCTGGGAGTTTTATAATTTTGCATTTCACATTTATGTCTGTGATCCACTTTGAGATAATTTTTGTGAAGGGTGTTAGGGCTATGTTTAGATTTATTTTTTTGCTTGTCAATGTCCAATTGGTCCAACACCATCTTTTGAAAAGCCTATCCTTTCTCCATTGAATTGCCTTTGCTCCTTTGTCAAAGATCAGTCAATTATATTTTTGTGGGTCTATTGATTGATTTTTTTTTTTAAGAGATAGGGTCTTACTATGTTGCCCAGGCTGGATTTGAACTCCTGAGTTCAAACAATCCTCCCATTTCAGCCTCCCAAATAGCTGGGACTACAGGTATGCCCCACTGAACCTGGCTGATTTTTGAATATTGAGCCAGCCTTGCATTTTTGTCATGGTGTGTTAGTCTTTTTTTTTTTTT
>NW_012148496.1:288262-301568 GCF_000956105.1 Propithecus coquereli
TAAAGATTTCCATTTTTCTGGAACCAGTGAAACAGAGAAAGTATTCTTACATAAATAAAGGCATGGAAGTGTGAAATATGGGAGTGTATTGATGATCAGCAAATACTTCTATTTGCCCTGAAAATAAGATGTATAAAGGTGGAGTAGTAGAAAATGAAATTGGAATGGCATTTGAAGGTAAAGGCCTTGAATGATAGTCTTCTGGACTTTATTGACACCCACTCTTAGGTTTTGAGCAGATAAGGTAAAATAGGGTAGTGGTTAAGGACCAAAGCTCCAGAGTCAAACAGACCTGGGTTCCTAGCCTGATTCTGCCATTTAGTAGCTGTGTTACTTTTCAAGATATTTAATTTTTCTAAGCTTTCCCCCCCCCAATCTAAAGAATGGAGTTAGTGATATTATCCATTACAAATGGCTGCTGTGAAGGTTAAATGTGATAACGTATGTAGAGCCTGGTGCCTGAAACATAGCAAATACTCAATGAATACTAGGGACTACCTA
Source organism: Propithecus coquereli (assembly GCF_000956105.1). Classification (NCBI taxonomy): domain Eukaryota; kingdom Metazoa; phylum Chordata; class Mammalia; order Primates; family Indriidae; genus Propithecus; species Propithecus coquereli. The sequence continues at coordinate 288,764 of NW_012148496.1, forward strand.
ATTAGACCTGTGCTTCAGCAGCGTGTAAAGAGATGTAAGCAAATGGCTTTCCTTCTTAAAACAGAACCAAAGCCTTCCAATGTTGGCGCCAAGAATATTTCGGAAAGCAGAATCTCTAGATTGGATGGCATGACTCTGAAATTGGATTAACAAGATTTAGAAGCTACTTTGATTGAAAGTCAGGGAAGAGGGAGTCGTGATTGCATTATTTTCTATATTCCAGTGTTCCAGTGCTATTTTTGTCTTTTTAAAACTTTTATACAATATTTTTAATAATTTTGTGCCTGAAACAAAGTTTGTGTACAATGAACCATCAGAAAGCAAAGGTGCCTATCTCAGCCACCCCTGTCGATGTCCTGTGGTTGTTTGGAGTCACCGCCATTCCTGAGTCTGTGTTCAGAGTAACTAAGCAGCCCCGTAGCATTACCAGAACACCTATATCAGCTGTCAAACAACAGCAACAACAAACAGCAACAAGCTTTCAGTCTCCACCTGTGATGCTCTGTTTTGATTAAAAGGTCACCGTACACTGTGTTTTATTTTTTTAGATGAGAAGAAACATCAGAAACAGTTGAAGGACCAGGAAGTGGGTCCTCTAGGGATGGGAATACTGTGCTCGTTTTCAGCCTTGAAATTCAGCTATTTTTGTTGATGTGATATTGTTATTTTACACACTGGTCATCAGCTTCATTTACTCTTCTTGGCTCTCTCTTGAAACCCACTCCCCTTCTGCCCACACCCTCTCCCCATGGCTGAGACTCTCACCACCGTCCCTCCCACCCCATTTTCACTACCCAGCCCCAGCAACTCCCTACCTCTTCCAAACTCCTTCATCTTCTGCTGTACTGTCTTAGCAAAAAGGCTGGGCAAGAACTAGGCAGGAACAGCATTCAAAGTAGGAAATCTCTCCACAAGGTATAGGGAAGCATCAGTCCGTAGTTAGAGCCACCTCTCTTGGACTTGCGGTAGAAAATCATTTTCAACCAGAGGTAGTAGTCCTGAAAACTCCATGAGGAGTTAAACTGAGCAGGAAGGTCCTGAAGCTCTTCCAAACCAGTTATGTCAGAGACGATGCATGTTTGAGTGTGTGTGGCGGTTGGGGGACTTGTGTGGGGAACAATGAAGTTACAGAAAGCAGCAGAGCCAGTAGTGGCCAGAAGGACACTTGGTAATGTGTTCATAATATTTGTTTTTAAGTGCATCAAATATTATTTAGTTTCATGAAGGAAAAACTTTATAAATTCTGAACATGTAAAAAATGAAATCCAAAATAAATAAATAAAATCCAGCATTTTGGTTTTGTAGGAAATTAAAACAGAAACATTAATAATATAATTTTGCTCTAGTATTGTAACTACTCACTGAGGGAGGAATCAAAGATGGTTTTAAGTGTGAGAGAATGTTGAGGGCAGTTATAACAATAGGGAAAGTCATTAGGGTCATCAAACATTATCTTGTACTGTAATATAATGAATTATAAAATATGATGTCATAATTAGGATCCCAAACTGTTTTTTTTTCAATTAGAGAGAGAGAGATCTTGTCATTTTCTTTTACCTTCTTTTGTTGTCAGCACCAAAAACCCAAACACTGTATTTCATTAAGTATTCAGAACTTATAAAAATTTTTTAATCAGTAAAACTGATGCTAATTTACTTGCCTCCAAGCAAAAACCCTTTTCTATCGTTGCTTCTAATCTGCTTGAACCAGAAAACCAGATGAATTAAGACTCTCTCAGTACACACCCAACTCAACCAGGTTTAATGTAACTGAAAAGCCTGAGTTTTAGTCATGGCTGGTTCCAAGGGCTCAAATTATAATATTGAAACTAGGTTCTCTCTCTCTCTGCCTTTCTCTCTCTTTCTCTGTGTGGTTCTCTGTCTGTCTCTGTTTCTCTCTTTGTCTCTGTCTCTGCTTTATCTTTATTTCTATTGCTATCTTTCTGCTCTGCTTTCCTCTATGTTGGCTTCATATTCCAGCAGGATCCTCCTGCATGGCACCCATTTCAGTCCGGGCTTACATCTCAATAACCTAGCAACCCCACAAGCATTGCAGGCACAGTTCTGGGTAGGGCTCTCAATGGCCCAGACTGGGCCACGTGCCCATTTCAGAGTCAATTACTGTGGCCAAAGGAGTGGCCAGATCTTGATCATGTACCTTGTGGGTAGTATCGGCTCTACAAAATCCACAAAACTGAAAGTGAGAGCAAGCTAGTTTACCCAAAGGAAAATCAGGGTACTATTACCTAAAAAAGAAAGAATATGAGCAACATAAGGTTCACTACACCAGATAACTAAATCTGTTAGAACTAAATCTAGAATCATGGCAAACTGGCTCTAAATGAAGATCTGAGAATGTTTCCCATTGATAAAGCCGGTGAACTTTGGTGACATCTGTCTTGGTAGTTCCAGCTTGCAGAGCTGAAAGCCTAGAGTTTTTCTTTTGCAGAATCATCATCCTCTGTCAGCTCTTTGTGTTGGCATTTCTTAGGGTTTTATTCTCTGAATAATTAAATTGGACATAAATGATCTCTAGAGAAGGTAAGTTGTTACCATAATCTGATAAACAGTATTTCTCTTTTTCTGAATTACACAAGCAAATCACTAGGTTGCAAAGAGAATCTCACAGGATGCTTAAGCCACCTGGATATCGGATAGAAAGCTCCATGTGTAGAATTAATAACTAAAGGGATTTTAAGATTGCTTTCCAGAATGCAGTTAATTTTTTAAATAAGAAGTCGATTCAATAAATATCAATTGAGACTGGGCGCAGTGGCTCACACCTGTAATCCTAGCACTCTGGGAGGCTGAGACAGGAGGATCACTTGAGGTCAAAAGTTTGAGACCAGCCTCAGCAAGAGCGAGACCCCGTCTCTACTAAAAATAGAAAAAATTAGCCAGGTGTGGTGGCGCCTGCCTGTAGTCCCATCTACTCAGGAGGCTGAGGCATCTTGAGCCCAGGAGTTTGAGGTTGCAATGAGCTAGGCTGACACCACGGCACTCTAGCCCAGGGGACAGAAGGATACCCTGTCTCAAAAAAAAAAAAAATCAATTGAACACTGCAGTGGGCATTACTGCTTGCTTTTACAATATTAATTTTCCCATTTTCTCAACAATAGTACCCAAATTTTACTTAAGGCAAGCCATTTTTGGCAAAATTTTTGGCAAGATTGACCCTACCTCTAGTTTTAGGAGTAGGCTCTGAATAGCTTATGGCAAAACTTCTGGTCATGGTAATTTGGTCAAGGATGGTCACATGACCCAAATTGGGCCAATTATACTCAATGCTTGGACATCTATTTGAGTAATCAAGAGTCTGTCTATGTCTTGCTCAGTTTTTCCGTCTGTCTCTCTCTCACTCCCTTTCTCAACTGAATGTAAGTCCACAAGCACATAGCTTCAGGAACTACTGACAGCCATCCTGCACCAGGGAAGGAAAATTTGCTGAAAATGAAGCCCGTCTCAAGGTAGCAGAGCAGAAAAACTGATATAGAAAAACCAAGTCCTGGCCGGGTGCGGTGGCTCATGCCTGTAATCCCAGCACTTTGGGAAGCTGAAGCGGGAGGATTGCTTAAGCCCAGGAGTTCGAGGTTGCAGTGACCTGTGATTGTGCCACTGCACTCCAGCCTGGGTGACAGAGCAAGACCCTGTCTCTAGGGAAAAAAAAAAGAAAGAAAAACCAGATCCTGGTAATGTTATTTGAGTGCTAGATCAAGTCATGACGGAAGCCATATACTTTTGGACTTTCAGTAATGTATACCAATAAATTCCCCTTAGTTTTTGAAATCAGTTTGACTAGGATCCTCTGTTACCTGTTATTCTGACTCCAATCCCAATTGCGATACAGTTCTGACGCTAACCACCTAGAGTTAGTGTCAGACTCCATGGGTTTAAAGGCACAGTTCCCAGAAAGACTGGCCTTACTATAGAAGCAAGCCACAGTTTGGGGATCCCAAACATCTGACCAACTGGCTAAAAATTCAAGGGTTCCCTCAAGTTCAATAATTCAGAAGAATGATTCACAGAACTCAGTAAGTGCTGTATTTATGATTACAGTTTTATTATAAAGTACACAAATCAGGGCCAGCCAAATGAAAGGACACATTAGGTGAGATCTGGGAGGGTCTTGGATGCAAAGCGTTCATGCCCTCTCCCTGTGGTATCAGGATGCATCACTTTCCCAGCACACTGATGTGTTCACCAACCAGGAAGCTCCTCTGAGCCTCGATGTTCGGAGTTTTGGGGATTTCATCATGTAGGAATGATTAATTGGCTCACTAGCCATGAAATTGAACTCGGTCTCCAGATAGGTCAGAGGTGCATCCTCAAGCTCTCCCTCCTTTTGTCCCCTCTGCTTCTGCATTAGCTCAATAGCTCATTACTTCTTACTTGAATTCTTAGTATAGCCTCTTATTTCTCACTCTTTTCTGTGCCACAACCCCGCTGCTTTTGTCTCACTCTGCCAGATTCCTTGCCTTGATTAAGCCCCAGAGGACTGGCTTAGTGTGGAACAGCATGGATGGAATTTCTTTGAATCTATTTAACCTGCAAAGCCCAAAGATATTCTTGACAATCCTTATTATCTGAAACAGAGACTGTAGTTAAGGGAAAAATTTAGGTTGTTCCTCCTCATTGCTGCTTCTACTTCTTGTAAAATTTCTGTCTTTTTGAGGTTCATGTCATCTGTCCATTCATCTTTTCTCACTTCCCAGTGCAATTATCTCCCAAACTGTTGGCCATTTTCCTTCATTTCTGAAGGTATGGCAGCACCTGGCTCACAGCCTTCCTCTCCCCTCAACTTCTGCTATTCTCCCGGGCAATTTCAAGGTCCCTGTAGCCTCTCAGTTTCATGTCTCCTTACCTCCAATCCAGTGACTTTCTTTTCAACTCCATGTCAGCCATGCCCTCTTCTCTCTTCATGCTGCGATCTCTCCCTAGTCTCGCTCATCAACTCCTGTGGCTCTACATATAATCTGTATGCTCATGACTGCCAATTATTTTTACTTTATTATTTTCCCAGTCCAGACCTCTCTTCTGAAATCCACACCCCTATATTCAACTGCGCTTCTAACATATCCCTCCACATGTCTCACTCAGGCATCTCAAACTTAATATCTAAACATTTAGCTGTTGCTCTTTTGACCCTTACTCCAACAAATCCACTGTGTTTCAGTAAATGATTCCACCAGCCATTCGGTTGTGCAAATTTATCTCCTTTGCCTCCTCACTTGTTCTATCACTAGGTCCTAGTCATTCTACCTCCAAGATATATCTTGAAGATATTTACTCCTCACCATCCCCAATGCTACTACCCTTGCCCAACCCAACATCATCTTTTGCCTGGACTGTTATAAGAGTCTCCATCTGGTCTCTGTATTTATTCTTGTATCCTCTCAATCCATTCTTTACATAGCAGCCATCACTATATTTTTAATGCAAATTTTATCTTGTCATTTCCTACTTAAAACCTTTCAGAGGTTTCCCATTTCTCTTAGGATAACATTCAAGATCTTTAGCAAGGTCAACACCAAGGCCTAGTTCCCACAGTCTTTCCCGTTGCTCTCCTGTTACTCTCCCCCTCATTCGCTGGCTCCAGTCAGACCGGCCTTTTCTCTTTCCAAGCTCCTTCATGCCTCAGAGTGTTCATACATACAGTTCCTTCTACTTTGAACATTCCCTGTGCCCTACTCCCCTCTCCATCCGCCCCTTACTATGTGACAGGAGCTGTGCCCTCGGTAAGACACCACCCTCTCCCCTTAAGGAGCTCACAGATTAATATGGAGCTCACACACATATGTAAGAAAAAAATTCAGGCACACTATGGCAAATGCAATAGAAGCATGGACGAAGGAGGTAATATTTATCTATCTTTGAGAGTCGGAAAAGGGCATTTAAGTAGAAAAGAACCAGCATGTCCCAAGGACAGAGGCAAGAAGCACAAAAGAGCTGTAAGCATTTTGGTACTGCTACAGAGTAAAGGTGAGGAGGTGGTGGGAGAAGTGGCTGGCAATGCCTTGAATGCTGCGTTAAAGGGCTGACTTTATCCAATATGCAAAGAGGTAGTAGGCATGGAGAGAAGACGGACTGAAGATATTTTTAAGAGCTAGAATAGACAGGACTTGGTGACTGAACAAAACAAGTAAATTCCTTACTTTTATATAACTTACATTCTAGTAGGAGAGGCAGATAATACCCAATAAACAGATGCATACATGACATAAAAAAGTAGAGCAGAGTAAAAGCACAGCAAATGAAGGAATTATTTTAGGTAAGGTGGTCCCTCTGAGGAGGTGACATTTGAACAGAGACATGAATGTTGTGAGGAAATGAGCCATATAAATATCTGTGCAAAGAATATTTCAGGCAAAGTGAATAGCAAGTGCAAATGTCCAGAGGTGGCAATATGCTTGGCATACATTTGAGAAAAAACAATGAAGCTAGTATGGCTGAAGCACAAATAAAGGCAAAGGGAGAGTGGAAGGAGGAGATAAGGTTAGAATACAGCAAGAGGCCAGATCACAAGGCCTCACAGATCAAGGAAAAAACTTTGTGTTTTATTTTAAATGTGATGTGAAGAGTTTTGAACAGTGGAGTGGGATATCCTAGCTTACACTGTAAAAGGATCACTCAGAATAGATTATTGTGGAGAGACAGTGGAAACAGGGTAGCCAATTAGGAGGAAGGAACCTAGGTGAGAAATGGTGGTGATTTGGATGAGAGTAGAAGTGATCAAGGTGGTGAGAATTAACTAACCAGATTTAGAATATATGCTGCAGTTAGGATGATGCAATGTGCCAATGGATTGAATGAGGGCATTAGAAAAGGAAAGGAGTCAATGATGATCCTGACATTTCTGGCTTGAGCAACACGGTGAATGATAGAACCATTTACTGAAGTGGAGAAGACTGAAGAGGATAAAGTTTGGGCAGCAAGGAATCTAAAGTTTAATATGGACATGTTTAGTTTGGAATACTGTTAGACATCCAAGTAGATAGTCGAGATATGAATTTGGAGTTCAGAGGAGGGGTTGAGGTTGGAGATACACAATTTTTGGAATCATTGGCCTATAGATGATATTTTAAATGATAGAATTGGTTAGGATTTTCTAAGAAATGAATGTCAGCAAAAAATGAGAAGTCCAAGGATGGCACACTAGAATACTCCAATACTTAAATGTTGAGAAAAGAAAGCAAATCCAAAAGAGAGATTGAGAAGGGGAGGCCAGTGAGGTGAGAAGAAAGTCAGTAGGGGGTGTGAGGGAAGGATGGTTTTTGAGGAAAGAGAAAATGATCAACTGGTCGAATGCTGCTGTTTAGGTCAATTAAGTTGAGAACTGGATTAGGCAACATGAAGGTTATTGGTGACCTTGATAAGAGCAGCCTCATTGGAGCAGAAAGAAAGTAAGAAGTTTTGCTATGTAAAGGGGAGCAGAGAAATGAGGTAGTAACTGGAGAGACACATGGCATCAAGGAAGGGTTTTTATCAAGAAGGTAGGGAAAATTGGTGGTGTAGTAGAGAGATGGGGTAAGTATGGAGGCAAAGTCCTTGAATAAGTGAATTCTGTAGATATTTGGATATTTAGTCCTGGAGCTCAGTACAGAGGTGGAGGCTGGGGACACAGATTTTGGAATGATTAACTTACATATAATAGGGACAAATGTAAGAGTGGATGAAATTGCTTGGGGAGACTGAAAAACAGAAACCAAGGACAGAGCCCTAAAGAATAATAAAAAAAAAAAGATTAAGAGGATAAGTGTAGAAGACCAGTAAGGAAGACTGTGGAGGAATCTCTTCTATTTTCCATTCGTTTTTATGCTATACCACATGCCATATCGTTTCACCCCTCGTGCCTGGGAAGTCTTCCATTCCCTGGATTCACCCCCATCTCTCATAATCCCTTATACCTTTATTAGCACTTATTTCACTGCATTTACATTATATGTCTGCTTCTTCCACCAACCTGAAAATCCTCCCCAGAAAACTCCATTATTCATCTTTGTATCTACAACATTTAACATCATACCCTGAAACATAGTAGGTGCTCAATGAATGTTGCATGGAATCAGGGGGAAGTTAAACCATAAATAGTGTGTATAACACATAAGCATTAGAAAGTGTGAATATGCCTTTTATGCCTTTCTAAAAGCAGTATATATGTTGGAAAGAATTCACCAGTGAAGCCATCTGGAGTTTTCTTTGTAGGAAGTTTTAAACTATGAATTCGACTCCCTTAGGACATACATTTTTTTATTTATTGTGGTTTCAATCTTGGCAAGTTTTGTTTTTCCATTTCATCTGAATTGTCAAATCTATTGGTATAAAGTTGTTTATAATATCTTCTTATATTGCTAATGTCTATAAAACCTATAGTGATGTCCCCTTTTTATTGTTGATGCTGGTAATGTATTTTCTTTCACATTTTCTTTAATAACAGGCAAAAGATTTATATGATCTGAAGAGAAACCAGAGTATCACATTTTCTTGATTAGTCTTGCTAGGAGTTGATAAGTTTTTGTTAATCTTTTAGAAGATTATTAAGTTTGGCCTTGTTGATTTTCTCTCTTGTATATCTGCATTCTATTTTAATGATTTCTGATTTTGTCTTTATTTCCTTTCTTTTATTTTCTTTGCATGAAATTCGCTATTTTTTTCTCTAAATTTCCCTCTGAAATTTGAATCCTGTGGGTAGTTCTCTAACCAAAGTGACCTGTTAGAGGAGTCCTGAGTCTCACAGGAATGAGCCTGTATTAGTACCCTGCCATGCTCAGTCATTGGCTAGGAGTAGCTCATGGGAAGCATGGCCTCAGCTGCAGACACATTGGTAGATCCAGGTCAGTAGTGGGATCATTAATTAACTATGCTTTCCACAGCAGGGAATCTGAGAGACCCACTTTCATAATCCCCACAGTCTACTCTTTGTGCCCCACAGATCACTTTTTCCATGCAGGTTTGGGGAGAAGCTCTTCCATGGTTCCCATGGGCCTCTTTTCCTGAAGGGAAACTTGAAGAGGAAAATTAGTGGGACCAACTACAGCAATTTTTCTGGAGACCACAACTGATACTGATCCTCTCTCTCCTCCACTATCTACTCTAAATTCCCCTCATCACTAGTTATCACCTCAGCAAGTCTTGATGGCTTATGTGGTAGTATAATCCAAATCTTTATTCCTGAGGGGTCTGAGCTCCTGGTAACCATACACCCTTCTCAGGCCAGATTTACTGCGTATGTTCATTTGGTTATAATATGATGAGGCAAGAAAGCGTTGGGAGACACCCAAGTGTATCACATGGGCTCTGTAAAAAGCAGCACTACCTCCTCTTACTGATCAGGGCCATTTACCCCTGTCATGGTGGTGATTCTTCTTTTTGCCTGCTGGTCTCTGGACATAATGAGTCCAAAATGCCCCATCGGTAGCCATAGCTTGTAGTTCAATGAGACCTTCTGTGTATTCTAACAGGAGTGCAACCCCTTTGGGGACCAGGACCTCCAGCCCTACAGATCACAGACTTACGAGTATGGGAAGCACAAAATCCTCAAGTAGGTCATTGATAGTGAAGGCAAGTGGGGACATCCACTCCTTGATTAGCAGACCCATGTATTTTTCTTATTGGTGTCTGCTATGGTTTGAATATGTCCCCCAAATTTCATGTATTGCAAACTTAATCCCCAAATTCATACATTGATAGCATCTGGAGGTGAGGCCTTAGGGAGGTAATTAGCATTAGATAAGGTCATCAGAGTGGAGCCCCTGTGATGGGACTTGTGGCTTTAAGAAGAGGAAGAGAGGTCAGGTTCAGTGGCCTCATGCCTGTAATCCGAGCACTTTGGGAGGCTGAGGTAGGAGGATTGCTTGAGTCCAGGAGTTCAAGACCAGCCTGGGCAATAGAGAGACCCTGTATCTACAAAAAATAAATAAATAAATAAATAATAGTCAGGTGTGGTGGCATGCACCTGTAGTCCCAGCTACTCAGAAGGCTGAGGTGGGAGGATCACTTGAGCCCCAGGAGTTTGAGGTTGCAGTGAGCTACAATAACATCACTGCACGCTAGCCCAGGCAACAGAGCGAGACCTCGTCTCAAAAAGAAAAAAAAAAAAAAAGGAAGAGAACTTGAGCTGATGTGCATTGCCCTCTTGGCATGCGATGCCCTCTGCCATGTTATGACACAGCAAGAAGTCCCTCGCCAAATGCTGGCACCATATTCTTGGACTTCCCAGCCTCCAGAACTGTAAGTAATAAATTTCCTTTATTCTTAAATTACCCAGTCTGTATTATTGTGTTATAGCAACAGAAAATGAACAAAGACAGGGTCAAAAAGGCCTCTGATTTAATGTGTATAATAAATCCTGAATGATAGCACCCAATTCTTTCAGAGTGTTGCCTCTGAGTGGCACTTCACCTGTGCCTTTAGAAAGTCATTCCAGCTCTTGGCTTCTCTTGGGTTTTCTTTTTTTAAAAAAAAAAAAAAAGAAAAAGAAAAGAAAGCTATTCCAGCTGTCTATAAGGCCAGCTTTTTCTGGATGGTGTGGTATAACCAGTGGATCCCATGGAGACTTACCATGAAGCCAGTCTCCTAGTTGGATGCTATGTTACATAGGATTCTGTGCTTGCGGATCAGGCATTCTATAAACCCCCATATAGTGCTGGCTGAGAATCCGTGGGCAGGAAAAGAAAACCCATATCCAGAATAGGTATCTGTCACTGTGAGAATGAACCACTGGCCCCCTGGAATGAAAGAGACCCAAAGTAATAAATTTGTCACCAAGTGGCCAGTTGGTCACCTTGAGTAACAGTGCCACATTGGGGGCTCAGCATTGGTCTCTGATGCTGACAGTAGTTAAGCGCATCACTAGCTACAGCAGCCTTAGAAAGTTGGAGTCCATGTTTTCTGTTTTTTGTTTTGTTTTTTTTTATGTTTAAAAAATATTTTAATAAGCATATTCAGAATGGCAGACAAGGAATGGGGGAAGGGAATTATTTTACAGTGCAAAATTACTATGCATAAATTTAAAAACATCTAATTCATAATTTTAAATGCCTATTTAAATATTACTTCAAATACATTTTAAAGCTCAACAGATTTGTGTTGAATTGAGTTGCAGCTTCTGAACTCTATTTGAAAACACATCATGAAACAGAATGCCATTCCAAATGAAAATGATAGTGCTTTGCTAGGGATGGGAATGAGGTGGGGAGACTGACTTTTAACAAAGACTTCTTTTCCCAATGCAAATTGTCAAGAGTTGAAGAGTTCTGAAATGTACTAAATCTTAAGCAAATTAAATTCATGATATTATTAAGAATTTTTAAATAGTGCAATGACTTATCAAGTTATAGTGGCTGCATTATAAAGAACAAAGTACTATATGAAATAACCTGTATAAACACAAAATACAATTAAATATTTCTTTATGAAAAGCTGAGCATTGCATATTATAATAGTGGAATGTCTTTTATTAGGCATATTTTAAAAAGATAAGATTAAGAAAGTAAAATTTCCTAACATATATACATATGCTATGTTTGCAAACATGACTGAGAGAATTTACTTAAAATGTTCCTGTTATAGTAGTTTGCAAGAATTTCACAAACCTGCAAATAAAATGCATCTTTTTAAAAAGGTGAAAATGGTATGTATCTCTAATATTGCAACAATTTAAAAAGTATAGCATCACTAATCTTTTAAAACATTTCTATAGACCGTCTTTGACAAAGAGCTAGGATACTTTGGATTCATTAAATAAAATCTGATTTAGAAAATGGATTGTGAACATCTGCTAAAACTGCTGCCATTCTGGATAAATTAATGTTGTAAGTAAAACAAAACAAAACCAAACTCACATTTCTCAACATTTCCACCCAAAATTTTGATTTACTTGGATATGTATGTAACAACAGTGAATATATGTTATATGAAGTCAAGTGTCGTAAAGTGGCTTTTAACACTGGGAAAAAAATTGTTCACATTGGTGAAGGGAAGCAGTCTGAACATGTTAACAGTAATACTTCATGGGGGTAAGGCCTAAATGATAATTTCTCAGTGCAAACCTCTACTCAATTGCATTAGACAGTTGAGCCATTAAAAACAAGACCACAGAGGATTTATTTTAAAAAGACATTGGCTCTTGAACCGATGGCTGAAAATGAATTGGAAGAAGCATTTGGAGTAGGCCTATGTGAGGAAAACAAGAATAGTTAATAATCTTTTATAAAAGTTTGGATATAGGTTGGTCTATCAGCTGTATAAAACTACATTTTTTAACAAGAATTTAGCACTAAAAATAAAATGGTACTCTTACAAGGCTATGCACATGGATAATCCTATTTGTAATCACACAGAGCAGTGGTTATTGTATATCTGATTTTAATTTTGGAAAAACTTATCAAATCTAAAAAACTAGACTGGTAGCTGGAAAAGTTTGAAAAATTTTCAAACTTCATCACTTTCTCCTCAGAAAATCATTATTATTGTCTGCCAACAATTACTCCTCGTGTGTGCCAGTATCTAAGTGTCACTTGACCTTTTCTCCTCTGTTTAATGCAAAAATGGGAAATTTTATAATGCATATAAAAATAACTCAAAAGGATTCTGGTCAGCATGATACATTTAAGCACTTAAGCTGACATTAAACTTTTGTCTTGCTTCAAAAATAATTTTGAAAATTATAACAAATGCAAAACAAACTGCAATCGAAGCATCATGCTTAATTTTAGAATTCTCAAATTATTTGTCCTTAAGTAGAAATTTGAAAAAACAAATTTTCACAATCCTTTATGAATGATTTTACCACCTGGATAAGAAACATG
>NW_012148496.1:302838-316087 GCF_000956105.1 Propithecus coquereli
CTTCTACACCTTTCTCATCACCTGTTCTTCTAGATGCATCCTTAAGAAACACAATCACTTTATCTTCTGGTAAGTACTCAGGGTCCCACAGGAGTTGATCATCATTTTCATATACTTTTTCATTTTCTTTGTATTTACAAATGCCAACTGGAATCTCTGCTTGAAACATGGAGCCCACCATAATCTCCTTTTTCCAGTCTTCTGATGGAATATAATCTTCATCTTCTTCTGATTCTTCTTCCATTTCACTATTTGTATCAAAATATTTACATCGACATGGACGGATTATTTCCTGGGCATCTTGAGAAGCAACAGATTGTGATGGATCATCATTGGAAGACTGAGTTTCATCCTCCTGACCTGATGAATCCTTTATATTCTCTTCTTTATTTTCCCCACTACAGCCTCTGTTGTCATCATTATCAGCATCTTCATCATCTTCACCTTCTTCCTCTTTTTCTTCCTCTTCATCATCTTCTTCAGGTAGTTGAACAGAACTATTATAACCATAAAGGCTGAGCAATTCATGAATTGGCATGTCGCCTTCCCTTGCAAGATCCTCTGTTTCAGAACTGAAGTTTGTTTCTCCTTCCATCATTTCTTCCTCTTCTAATGTTCGTTCATCATCAAAATCACGAACCAGCACGTCAGCTGATGGATCAAATTCATGGTCATCTGATGTTGCTGAACCCCCTGGAATTGAAGATTCAACAGATGGCTACACAGCATATTACTGCTTATTTAATGGATATTCACTGAAAACGGAGTCCACTGAAGACTAATTGACAAAATGTATGTAAATTCAAGTACATACAACTTCTTCTTCCCCTCCGCTATGTTTGCTCTGGAGTCCGTGTTTTTTGGGCCAGTAGGTAGCCTCTATCTCTGCCATTGTGGCCACTCCATTTATGTGCTAGTATTAGTTTCCTAGTGATAACAAAGTACCACAAACTTGGTGGCCTAAACAACAGAAATTTATTGCCTCACAGTTCTGGAGGCTAAAAGTTTGAAATCATAGTGTTGGCAAATTTGGTTCCTTCTGAGGGCTGTGAAGGAGAATCTGTTCTGTGCCTCTTGCCTAGCTTCTGGTGGTTTTCTGGCAATCTATGGCATCCCTTGGCTTCCGTCGCATCACCCTGATCTCTGCTTTCGTCTTTGCATGGTGTTCACCCTGTGTATCTCTGTCTTCACATGGCCACCCGCTTATAGGGACACTGATCATATTGAATAAGGGGTCTACCCTATTCCAGTATGATCTCATCTTTATGGATTAATTATATCAGCAACAACCCTATTTGCAAATAAGGTCGTTCTGAGCTACTGGGGATTAGAATGTGTGTATGAATGAGGAATGGGATACCATTCAACTCATAACAGTGCCCATCATGCTGGTTCTAAGGTGGCCGATGATTAAGGCTGGTAGTATCAGCTGGCTGACTCATTTTGTCTACTTGACTGTTTAATGCCTCTTTCCGGGTGGATGCAAGAGATGACACAACAATCTTCACACTTCAAGTCTACTTCTGCATATTCATTCACATGACTCTAACCCAGAACTCTTTGTCTCTGATCTTCCAGTCCTTCCAGGCCCCCTGCCAGAGGGTCAGGCCATTGGCTCCTGCCAAAAAATCTGTACATAGTCTGCTTCTCCTTATACACAGAGTAGATGACTATGGACAATGCTTGTAACTCCACCCACTGGGAAGATTTTCCCTCTCTGCTGTCTTTCAGAGCAACTCAAAAATGTGCTTATAGGGCAGCCATTATCTAATTTTGGCTTGCACCTGCAAGTTGACCCATCCATAAATACAAGTCATACTTTATCCCTCCTCCTTTAGCTGGGCATGGTATCAATTCAGTTGTTATGGGTGACATGGTGGTCTGGGCTACCTGGTTGTGCAGCTTACAAGTGCCCTCTGATCTTGTTTGGACTTGATTCCATATGTACCATTTCCATCTTATAACAGATGCTGCTGGGTCCATCTGAACCAATAGAACCCAGTTCATAATAGTCAGTTCTGGACATGTGGTTACTGTGTGGTTAAGTGTTCTGTATCACACTAGGAACTGCTTCTTAAAATGTATATAATTCTCTGCTGCAGATGGCATGGCTTTGCTCCAGAATCCCAGGGACTGCACTGTGACTTTCCCACTAGGGCTTGCCATAAGCTCTGTCTTAGTCAGCTTGGGCTGCCATACAAAATACCATAGACTGGGTGGCCTAAGCAACAGAACCTTATTTTATTGCAGTTCTGGAGGCAGAAGTCTGAGATCTGGGTGCCACCATGGTTGAGTTCTGGTAAGGGCTGCTTTCCTGGCGTGTAGACAGCTGCTTTCCCACTGAGTCCTCATATGGTAGGGAGAGTAAGCTCTCTGGTGTCTCTTCATATAAGGTCATTAATCCCATCATGAGGGCCACACCCTCACATCCTCATCTAACCCTAATTACCTCCCAAAGGCGTTATCTCTAAATAGCATCACATTGAGGGTTAGGGCTCCAACATATGAATTTTGAAGGGAACACATTCAGTCCACAAATTCTGCCCTTGTCCCCCAAAATTTATGCATGCAAAATACATTCATCTCATCCTAAAAGACCCAAAAGTCTTAACTTACTCTAGCATCAACTGTAAAGTCCAAAATCTCATCTAAATATCATCTACATCAGAAATGGGTGAGATTCAAGGTAGGATTCATCCTGAGACAAAATTCTTCTCCAGCAGTGAGCCTGTGAAGCTAGACAAGTTATGCGCTTCCAAAATACAATGTTGGGACATTGTAGGAGAGACAGTACCATTCCAAAAGGAAGAAATAGGGAAGAAGGAAAGGGTGACAGGTCCCAAGCAAGTCCAAAACTTAGCAAGGCAAATTCCATTAGATCTTAAGGGTTGAGAATGATCATCTTTAGTTCAATGCTCTTCCCTCCAGACCCACTGAGGTGACAGTGTCTCCCCCAAGGCTCTGCCTGGCCAGGGTCCTGCCCCCAGGGCTTCAGGCAAAGGCCATCTGGCCTGTTGAAACCAAGGCAGTGGCCCTGATGATTTCTGAATTGCCTTAGGGGTCATTTTTCTCCTCTTCTTGAAAAATAGTACACATTCACATCAGCATAGCTCTATCATCCCATCCTGTCAAATCTAAGAAGTCCAAGAGCTTTCCTTCATTTCATCCTATCTCCAACTCCTTCAGTTCAAACTGGCAATCTTTTGCTCATATAATCCCATAAACTCTTTATTGAGTGATAGTCTAGCCACATCTTTGGTGTTCTCTTTAGAACATGCTTTCTCATTTTTTTGCAATATGGATGGGCTGAGAATTTTCTAAATCTTTAAATTCTGGTTCCTTTTTGCTTAGTGATTCTTCCTTCAATTCATCTACCTTCCACAAAACACAAGAATACAGTTCAGCTAAGTTCTTTGCCACTTTATAAGGATCACGTTTCCTCCAGTTTCCAATAATATGTTCCTTATTTCCATCAGACCTCACCAGAATTTCCCTTAACATCCATATTTCTATCATACACTTTAAAATTCTTCCAGCCTCTACCTATTACCAAGTTCAAGTTCCAAGACTGCTTCTACCGTTTTAGGTATTTGTTACAGCAGCACTCAACTCCTGGTACCAAAATCCGTATTAGTCAGGATTCTCCAGAGAAACAGAACCAATAGGGGATGTGTGTGTGTGTGTGTGCGTGTGTGTGTGTGTGTGTGTGTGTTTGTGTGTGTTTAATATTATATATATATTTGGCTCATGGTTCTGCAGGCTGTATAAGAAACATGGTGTCAGCAACTGCATCTGGTGAGGGTCTCAGGCTGCTTCCACTCATTATGGAAAGGGAAGGGGAGCTGGTGTGTGAACAGATCACATGTCAAGAGGCAAGGCAAGAAGGAAAGGGGAGGTGCCAGGTTCTTTTTAACAACTAGCTCTTGAGGGAACTTTTGCAGAAACTAACAGAGCAAGAACTCGGTCGCCCACCACCCCTAAGGAGTGCATTAATCTATTCATGAGAGATTCACCCCATGACCTGAACACCTCCCATTGGGCCCCACCTCCAATGTAGGAGATCAAATTTCAACATGAGATTTGGAGGGGACAAACATCCAAACTATAGCATGTGGAGACTGAGAGAGAGAGAGAGAGAGTATAAGAAATTTGTTCACGTGATTATGAAGGTTGACAAGTCCCAAGATCTGCAGTTAGCAAGCTAGAGATCCAGGAAAGCCAATGCATAGTTCCAGTTCAAGTATGAAGGTCTGAGAACTAGGAGAGACTGTGTAAATTCAAGTCTGAAAGCTGACAGGCTTGAGACCCAAGAAGAGCTGATGTTTCAGTTCAAGTCCGAAGGCCAGAAGGTACCAATGTCCCAGCTCAAGTAGTCAGGTAGGAAGAGTTCCCTCTTGACCAGCCTTTTTGTTCTTCAATCGATTGGGTGAGGCTCACCCACATTATGGAGGGCAATCTGCTTCACTGGCCTACCAATTCAAATGTTAATCTTATCCAGAAACACCCTCACAGACACAGCCAGAATAGCATTTGATCAAATATCTGGGTACCTGTGCAATCAAGTTGATACACAACTAACCATCACAAGCTACAAACTGCATCTTTTTATCCCTCTGCTACCTCCACTATGAGAGAGACTACTGAAATATTTGGCTAAAGTGGGGGATGGCCTCTACCATATGCCAGGACAATTCAGACATTTCTACTTTGCTTCTCTTGCTAGATCTTGCTGCTCTTTATGGTAATTGGGCTTTTTGGATTCTGATAACTAAGTGCCACCATCTAGCCTCTATTACTTGGGGGGTGGGATGCCGTGATATCATTCCCATAGTTATTAATGAGCACCAGCTCTGTGACTGCTTCTCCAGTTGCAGCCCAGGACTGCAGAGACTTCCTTAGTGATGCTGTTGTGAGTGTTGCCCTTCTTACCAGAACTTACTTACTTACTTTATTTGTTTGTTTGTTTGTCTGTCAGAGTCTCACTCTGTTGCCCAGGATGGAGTACAGTGACATGATCATAGCTCACTGCATCCTCGAACTCCTGGGCTCAAGTGATCCTCCCACCTCAATCTCCTAAGTAACTAAGGCATGTACCACCATGCCCGTCTAATTTTTTTTTTAGTGATGAGGTCTCACTAATGTTGCGCAGGCTGGTCTTGAACTCCTGGGTTCAAGCAATCCTCCCGCCTTGGCCTCCCAAAGTTCTGGGATTACAGGCATGAGTCACCATGCCCGGCCCTTACCAGGGCATTTTTGATGGCCTTGGTAAATGATGTGTCTTCTGAGCCCTCTGAAACATAATCCTCTGATGGGTCTTCTGGCATCACATAATATATTCATTCCAGCACACCCACTTCCACCAGTCTTTTTATTCATTCCTCTACCATATATCAGGGCAACTCAGACACTTCTGTTTTGCTCAGCATTGGCCATCACTCCCTCCAGGTTTCTGAGAGTCTCCCAGCAGTGAGTTTGTTTCATTCCTCAGAGTCTTTACTAGGGTGTTAAATCCTGTGTCTCAAGAAGTGCCCCCAAGTCAATTATTCTTGACTATCCAGTTTTATATTCCAGCCCCTTTGATCAAGCAACCTCAAAATTCGATCCCAGAGTACTCCCTGCGCTTCTGTCTGCATATGCTAAATAATACTCACACACGCTCTCCTCCTTTATCAGGCCCAGCATGTTTCCAGCTGGGTCATGCTAGTATATAACTCTAGCTATCAGCCTGGCAGCCAGGAGAGGAGGTAGGGGCAACTCCTGTTTGTTTGTGGGGGAGTGGCTCTGCAGCATCTTCCAGTATAGGGGAAGTACTGCTCTAAGTACAGAAAGACAGACCACCTCTGCAGTTTTGAAAGTACACAGGGGTCTGCAGAGCAAACACCCTTAAGGATGTCCATCCAAATGTCTCATCCCTTGTCTCAGTCTCAGGCTTTCCCAACCAGAGCCCCAGCCTGCTTTGGTTGCACATTTAAATGTCTCTGTAGCTCTGTGACTCTATCATGTCCTGAGTTTGTGGCTCAACTGTGTCAGCTCTTCCATTGCAGGATATAAAAGCCTCTTTGTAAGCTACTAAAGAGGCCTTGTGTCTTTTCATTTCGCCATTAATCAAGAGTGACCCTTGCTCTCTCATTTTTCCTTTTTAGATTATCAATACAACTTAGTAGTCACCAGACAACTCCAGTGTTCTCGTAGGCACTGTTACCCCGCATATTTCATACGCCTGAAATTGTACCCTCCATTGGGATATTCTCCCAGGTCACCACTGATGAAATCTTTAGCAATTGGGTCGCCACCTTATGCTAGGAACTACCCATGCTCCTACACTCAGGATGGCATCCTCTTTGCCCACCAGGTAATGAGTTGGTCCTGAAACCCCATCTTATGTTTCCTTGGATCTCTCCTAGCACCACTTTTGTTAGTTTAGGTTCTTTGAGAAGCAAATGCCAAGGTGGGATTTGATAATATATATTAGCTGCCATGACAAAATACCACAGACTAGGTGGTTTAAGCAACAGATATTTATTTCTGTGAATTTATTTGAGAAATTTAATTCTGGAGGCTAGAAGTCCAAGATTAAGGTGTTGACAAGTTTGGTTTCTTCTGAGGCCTCTCTTCTTGGTTTGCAGATAGCCATTTTCTCAATGGCTCACAGGGCGTTTTTTCTGTGTGCACCTGCCCCTGGTGTCTCTGTGTGTTCAAATTTCCTCTTCTTATAACGACACCAGATTGGATTAGCGCCCACCCTAATGGCCTCGTTTGAATTGAAGCACTTCTTTAGTCACATTCTGAGGTATTAGGGGTTGAGACTTCAGTATCTGAATTTTGGGGAGGACACAATTCAGCCCATAACAACGTACAAGAGATTTATTAGAAGAAACATCTGTGAAGGATAAAAGGGAAGGGAGAAGGTGGGAGAGCCTGCAAACCATGATACAAGTCTGATACCTATGAAGGCCAGGGAAAAGAAAGGATTGGGCAGGCAGTTTCCTAGACTGCCTCACAGTTCTAAGAAAGTTTCAGCTAGGCTGATGTGTAGTCCTCAAGCCAAACTTGCCCATTAGAGGAGTCCCAAATTATGCAGCGATGGGCTTGCATTAGTACTTTTGCCATGCTCAGTCATTTGGCCAGAACTGGTCAATTACTATTTCTTCACAGGTTTGCAAGAATTGAAGCTAGTTAAACCTTCCAGTATCCTTGAGTTAAAAACCTTTGTTTTTTAAAAATATTCTTATAAAATGATTGAAGTAAAAAATCATACACAGGGAAGCAGGCGCTTATTCTTCACAAGTAAGAGAAAAAGCCGTGAACAATGTAAATCTGGGATCCTAAGCTCTAGGTCATCAGGTCTGATGGACCTGTCCTGGAGGGAGGGCTCCAAGAAAGAGTTGGTAAAATTACCTTAACCATGCAGAAACTTGAAGACTTCTACATACCAAAACCCACAAACTTTTCTCAACAAACGAGCCAGGTTGGCTGAAGAGAATGGACTCGCCCACGGCGTCGGCTCAGACCTACTGTAGCGCACCCATCACTGCCCAAGTTCCGAGCCCTCGATAGGGCATGGGGAAGAAAACCGCGCCAGAGTCCGAAGAAGGGGAATTCCGCTAAGTGCCGGCAGGTGGAGAGCGTGGAGGAGATGGGACCAACGTGCTCTGGCTGGGATTACCGGAGCCGACGATTTATCAAATCACGGTTCAGACAGCTCAACTCTCTGTGCAAGCTCTCCCAGCTGCCAATCTTGGAGCGGGCTCACACCTACACTAAAAGATGAACTCTCACCTCCTGCTCTCACGCCCTGAGTTCCCATCACCCTTAGTAACCACTTGCAATTTAAAACGGAAGGATGGCCCCCTCTTTGTCCCGCCTCCTCCTCGGACCAACCGAGTCACGGAGAGGAAGAGCGTTGGTCCAATTACCTCGGCGGGAACTACAATCAGCCAATAGGAGGCAGGCACGGGGGGGCGGGCTAAAGAGTTCGGGGGCGCACGCGCAGTTGGGAGCAGGGCCCTTGGTTCTGTGGTGGAGTGGGTGCGTTGGGTGCTGGTGGAGTCGTGTTGGTACTCAGAATCCCCGCGTAGCCGCTGCCGCTTTCGCCTGCCCTCGCCATGTTTCTCACCCGGTCTGAGTACGACAGGTCTGTGCGGCTGGGGGAAGCCGGTTCGGGATTATGGGTGGGCAGGCCCGGGGCCGCGCCGCGGCCAGGGTTCTGCCGTGTCATGGGGCGCCCCAGGAACCCAAGTCTGGCCGGGCCTGGGGATCTCTTGCCCTCTCCAGGCGTCCGCCGTGATTCCCCAAACTAGACTTGGGCACATCGGCCGCACTTGTCCTACCGCTGAGTCACCGCTGGGTCCTAACGCGGTGCGGAAGCGAGAAGCTCCAGTTTGTGCTCAGGGAGGAAGGCTTGAGGGGCTGGGACTCCTACCTTGAATCTGCAGAAGGCCAGAGGTCAGCCTTTCCCCCGTTCATCTTTTGGTGCCTAGTGTGACTGCCTTTTAAAAGAAGTTAAACGTGGTGCCTGGAAGACAGTGCAACTGGAGACTATTTAGTTTATAGAAGGGCTTGCTGTGATGTATAGTTTCTTCGAAAGCGCTAAGGCATTCTCAACTATGCCCAGATATATTGTCTGGAGTCTGACTTTATAGGAACGGGAATTTATAATGGTTTTCAAGCGCTTTCTCCTCATGCTGATTCCACTTGACCTAGGTTTTTCTGACTTTTTTAAAAGCTTAAAGCAAGTTAAACTTTTAGGGCTTGAAAATGCTAACATTATTAAATTGTGCATATTTATGCTGCGGACATTTTTACTTTCAGTTTCTGTTTTTATCATTTGAGTTTTCACATAGCTATTGTTTGTTTTTTTTTTTTCTTTTAAAAAAGCCAGGAAAGACAGACGTTTTCTTTGTACTAGGTGGCTTGAGGAGCTGCATTTCTTGTCAAGTATTTGTTGACCCTGTCAAAGTTTTATCATCTGGAATTACCACTTTTTCATCATTTTACTGACTCATAGAAGATGTATGTGAAGTCTTAAAACTGACTTCTTTTTCTGCTATCCTAGAACATGACTTTGTTAGTCAATATTTAGCTTCCAAAGCATTGAACAGAATCATCTTGGGGAGATATTCGGAATTGGGTGTGTATGATGGAAATTATTATCCTTATCAGAAAGGCTTTATTAAATTTCGTGATCATTTACTTAGTGTATGTATTGATTGCTTTGTTACTCATTTTTGTATTTTCCCAATGCCTCAAATATAACCCTTTCTTTTTTTTCTTTTCTTTTGAAATAGGGTCTCTCTCTTTTGCCCAGGCTAGAGTACAGTGGCATCATTATAGCTCACTGTGGCATCATCATAGCTCACTGCAGCCCCAAACTCTTGGGCTCAAGTGATCCTCCTGCCTCAGCCTCCCAAGTAGCTGGGACTACAGGCATGTCCCACAATGCCCAGCTAATTTTTTTAAACAAATCTTTTTGTAGAGACAGGATCTTGCTGTGTTGCCCAGGCTGGTCTCAAACTCCTGGGCTCAAGTGATCCTCCTGCCTCCGCCTCCCACAGCTCTTTCTTACTCACTTAGCTAATGTACTGGAGTGCTTGCTGAGTACAAGGCAGTATTCTAGGTGATTGTCATGCAGCGTTGGACAAAATCAAGATCCTTGCTTTCATATAAGAGACTGTCTTTTAAAGAACTGTTTACAGAAGTAGCTGTGGTACGAATCAGAAAAGTATTAATGCCATTAGAGCAATTCAAATCAATGCTAAGGAAGTTTTGATGAGAGACTGCATTCAGAGTTAGAGGATCATGGAAAACTTCACAGAGGACCTGAGATTTAAACTGAATCTTGAGAAAGAGTAGGATTTTAATAAAGATAGTGACAATCAGTAGTTTTGAGTCAGAGAATATACGATGACCAAAGTTGGGACAGTGGGAAAGCACAATGCATGTTTGGGAAAAGTCCAGTCTGGCACATATGGTGTGTGTACGGGAATAGAGGAGATATGGGAGAAACAGGATGGGGCTAGATATTGGATGGTTTTTAATACAAAGTAAAGGAGTTTGGGTTTTATTCTGTAGGTAGTTGCATGCCTTTAATTTTCATTTTAAGAAGTTATGTAATGATCATTGTGTTTTATAGAGATTACTTGCCTGGATTAGAAGAAAGAGCTAGTTAATACTGGTTAGGAGGCTATTGCAATAGTTAGGTGAAAGATAATGAGGGCATTGAGAATGGAAGGAAGAGTGATATGTTGTAACAAATCTACTGTAGTAGAGGAGGAGTTGATATTAACTGATATGCCTTGGCATATGGTTGGATATGGGAGAAGATGAGGAATGAGTTACTTTCTCATAACTTTCTAGCTTGGGTAACTGGAAGATTGCAGGTGTTTTAAAATAAAACTGAAGTAGGAATGGCAGATGAAGCTGATTTTGCAGGGTGGCTGGATTTAAAGAGATAATATTTCAGATTGGAACGTGTTGAGTTTTGGTGCTAATGGGATATGCCAGTGGAAATGTTCAGCAGGCATTTAGATTAATTAGGAAAGAGTTCATACTGGTAACGGAGATTTGGAAGTAGTTCATGCTTGCCATAAGATGAAATAACCCAGGGAGACGGTAAAGTTTGAGAAGCACATAAAGCCCGTGTTGGGGAGGACACAGTAATACCTCATTGGATGAAGTTTCTAAACTAGGGTGAAAAAATACTGTAATCACATAGTGCTTTACAGTTTACAAAGTTTTTTCTTTTTTTTAATAATAGAGATGGGGCTTCTCACTTTGTTGCCCAGGCTGGTCGTGAATTCTTGGCCTCAGCGATCTTCCCGCCTCAGTTTCCCAAAGTACTGGGATTACAGGTGTGAACCTCCATGCCTGGCCAGTTCTTTCATACTCTCTGTAATTCAATACTCAATTGTCTTGTGACAGAGGCAGGACAAGTATTACATTTTTTCAGTTGAGGGAATTAAAGCTATAAGTGGCAGGGCTAGAACTCAATCCCAGGTCTTCTGACTTTAAACTTTGGTTTCAGTGATTTTTAAACTGTTCTTTAGAGCCCTAAACTTCCTTTTAAATGGCCTTAGGGATATTCCCTCAGGAGCAAATCTGGGCGCTGGGATGGTAGGATTTTCCCTACATCTCTGATTTAGCCAAGATAATTCCCAGAGGTGATATAGTGGAACAGTTGAGAGCTTGGTCTCTATAGTCACATTGTCTAAATTCTAATTCTAGCTCTGTCACTTATATGCCTCTCGCTTAACCTCTCTGTGTCTCAGCTTCTTCATCTGCAAAATAGTATTTGCTCTAGAATACTACTTCTTAGGATCATTTTGAGGATCGAGTTAAATCATTTAAAGTCCAGGCATATAGTAAATGCTCAATAAATGTCAGCTTTTATTATTATTGTTTATATTTTGGAGTTATATATAAAATTTCTTGTGAAAAAAAGTTTTTTCTACAGACTCCATAAACCAAGGATTGTAACTATTTTCATTCATTTGTTCAGATATTTTAAAGTGTCCATTGTATGCCCTCAAAGCTTTTATAGCTAAGACCACAATTGGTGCCACTTCTCTGTAGGGATTCCAACACACTGGAGCAAGGAAAGATGGGGAAATGTTTTAGGTAGAAAAGAGGTCTGGCTTGTAATTGATATAAATATCTATTGAGTGAATGAACTAGGTCAGGCTTTAGGAACTCTCAATCTATTATTAAGATAATGATACTAAATCATACAAATAACTAGAGAAATATCCCTGTCACTAACTTTCACTGAAAATTCAGATATTATCATCAAATGTACATAATAGGAAGAGGATAAGGAAAAACGAACCTTTTCTTGGGAATTGCTTGGTATTTTGATGGCATGAACTTACTAAAGGACTTGTTAAGTTGACTCAGGATTAATCCAAGTTGATTCAGGATTGAAGCAGAAAAGTCACCTGCTGTCATTTGAGGAGTTTGGGAAGACTCTGGGAGTAGGACAGAAGTGTTCTACACATAAAGTTTCATTCCCTTGAGAAATGGTTAATGTACAAAAAAAAACATTACAGAATGTTGTGGGTGAAGTAGAGAATACTGACAACATATATATCCTGTAGCCATCTGACCTAGTTGTCAAGGAACTTTAGTTCAGTGTCTATATGATTAGTTTTTCTAAAAATTTTTAATAATGTTTTTTTAAATTATAGGGGCGTGAATACTTTTTCTCCTGAAGGAAGATTATTTCAAGTGGAATATGCCATTGAGGCGATCAAGGTATAGTAGCAAGTAGCACAGTTTTTGAAGTTTCACAGCAACCTAGCACTTCGTTGGCAGAACATTTGGAGTAAATGTGTTTTAACTGTTCCTCTAGAAAATGTTCTTATGTCCCACTATTAACCATTTTTTTCCCTGTCGGTCAACACAGCTACAGTTATTAATCATTTTTATAACAATTTCAATCCTATAGCTGATATCTGTTTTAAAACTTTTTGAGCGGATAACTACTTCATAATTATGTAAGTAGCTTTTTCTCGGTAGTGGTGGGGACATGTTTGTGTTTATAATCCTCTTGGCTATGAAGAGGGGTGTAGAAGTCCAAAGTTAGCACATGTGTTATTTTCTATTATTTTGTATTCTTGAGCAAATCATGTAACTGACCACCTCTGTATTCTTGTTGGTAAAGTTGTGAATTTTAGGGAATGAATAAAAGATATATCCTGTGATCTGGTAACATAAAATTGAGTAGTTCAAACCAGTATTCCAAAAACTAGAAAGCAAGCTATCTATACCTAAAGTTAGCTATCATGTGGGAACTATATTTGTTGGATTACGGGAAATCTAAATAATTTTTTGGTTGGTGGATGTTTAAGAAGAAACTGACAGAAAAACAAAGATGAAGGAAACATGAGTATCTAAAATCTTTAAATCTAGTGTTGAAAAGGAATCACTGGGGAATGCTTAAAAGAAAGAAAAAAGATGTCTAAGCCCCACCCTAGAAATTCTGATTTAGGTTGTCTGGGGTAAAGCCCAGGTGTCAGGCCCCAGTTATTCTAATGTCTGACAAGAATTGAGAATCAGTGGGCCGGGCCTGGTGGCTTACGCCTGTACTCCTAGCACTCTGGGAGGCCGAGGCGGGAGGATCGCTCAAGGTCAGGAGTTTGAGATCAGCCTGAACAAGAGCAAGACCCCGTCTCCACTAAAAATGGGAAGAAATTAGCCGGATAACTAAAAATATATATAGAAAAAATTAGCCGGGCATGGTGGCACATGCCTG
>NW_012148496.1:326583-328005 GCF_000956105.1 Propithecus coquereli
AAATTTTCTTAACCTAATTAGTGAAACATTAGTAAAATAATTAATTGCTTGAAGGCATCAGAACCAAATGCCATGATGACTTTGGGAGCTTGATATTATCTCTTTTATAGACGTAGAAACTGAGATTTAGTCTTTTAAGATTAGAATATTGTATCTACTTTACCTCAAGTCACCTGTCTTTTGGAGGTGGGTCAATGTCCCTTCATTCAACAAATTGAGAACCTACCGTGTGCCAGACATTACACTAGACACCAGGGATACAGAGAGGAATAGGACATAGTCCTTGTTTTCTAGGAGCATACAGTCTAATCGTGGTGATGAACATGTAAAATAAGTAAACACAATTAAGTGATATAGGTATTAAGAAAGACTCCTAATGTGTGTGCTCAGTAGGGGTTCGAAGGAGGAAATAATTAGTTTTGCCTGGGGTCAGTGGTGGGCTTTCAGAAAAGGATTCCGTGAAGGTGATACTTGAGCTAAGTTTAATTCTTAAAGATAAAGAAGTGTTTACCAGGCGAACAAGTGTCTGGGTATTGCAAGGAGAGAGCATCCTAGTCAGAGGGAATAGAGATGACTGAAGCTATGGCGTAAAATATAAACTACCGTGGCACAAGCAGTTTAATATGACTAGGAGGTGAACTGTGGTAAGAGATGAGTCTGGGGTCAGAGAGTAGAAGTCCTCTTTTTTATTAATACCATGTTAAACAGCTTGAACTTGAGCCATTGATGGGAAAGGTTTTAAGCAATGAGGTAATATGATCGCATTAGAATTTTAGAAAGTCTGATAACAGTGCTAAAAGTAGACTGAAGGGGGCTGAGACTGGAGGCAGGGAGACCAGCTGAGAAACTTTTGTAATAGTCCAGACAAACTAAGGCAATGGCCAGAGAATAGAGAAGAAGGACTAATGCCAGACAGGTTAATCAGATAGAGATTGACAGAAGTTGGGATCTGATTGGTTGTGAGGGCTAAAGAAGATGGGAGTCTAGAAGGGAAACAAGATGAGCTGAGTATGTGGTATATCCACATAGATATATCAAGGGGGTCATTTGGTTTTATAAAGTCTGAAACTTGGGAGAGAAACCTAGGCTGGAGATTTAGATTTGCATCATGGCATATAAAATAACATAGCCATAATCTTGCAGACTTCCTCTTTAATGTAACTAGTTGGTTTGTATTTGGGACAGAAAGATAAAAACGCTTTTGCTTTTATTCTAGAGTCTTCCACTGTAGCCCATAGTGAGATGGTTTTCTTTTCCTTATTTCTTAGGTTGGGGCATTAGTGTTTGCCTAATTCAAAAATGTATCATGGTCTACAAAGAGTGCTAAAGGCATGTTTAAGGTTGTAATATGTGGAATTTCATGTTTGGTTAGCTGCTTTTCTCTGTCTTCTGTCTTATTATCTGGACTTCTGTGTCATTGTG
>NW_012148496.1:328055-330432 GCF_000956105.1 Propithecus coquereli
ATTAATAGACCTGAGGAAGGAGTAGAGCTACTGTATGTATTCAGTCTGCACCTTTAATTAGAAGTATTAGCACTTATTTTTTACATAAAGCTTTTCGACAGTTCATCTCCTATAGTTATACAGGTATCTGTTGATTAAGAAAATACCTGACAAAAAGCTGGTATAGGGAGGAGGAGGGGCGGGTATTTGCATACACAAAGAGTGCAATGCGCACCATCCAAGGGATGGGCACACTTGAAACTCGGACTTGCGGGGGAGTGGAGAGGCAAGGGCAACATACATAACCTAAACATCTGTACCCTGTACCCCCATAATATGCTGAAATAAAAATAAAAAGCTGGTATACATTTAATAACACTTCTAAATAAAGTTACAACTTTATACATTTGAAAAATGTGTGAGATATGATCATTCAGTCTTTAGATATGTTAAGCAAAAGATTCATGGAATTCTTTGAAACTCTTTGCAATGCTCACTCTTGGCAGTGATTGCTTTGTAGAAATAACTAAACATAATGGGAATTCAGAGCAGAGAGCACAATCATGGAAGGCTTCATGAATAAGGAGTGGAGTTTGGATAGGCAGAAAAAAGATATTCCAGGGGAGACAGCACAGCAGGGGTGCAAGGGTAGGAGATAATATGGCTTGAGCAAATGGGTTGGGCTGTACTTGAGGAATTTCGTTGGAGAATAATGAGTAATAAAGTTGGAAGGGAAAAGTGGCACCAGGTTATGAAAGCTCTGGAAGTTTGTTTGGATTTTATGTTATAGGTAGTATAGGGAGATATTCTTCAGAGAAGAAATATAATAATAACATTTTATTAGCTAAATTAGGCTATAACATGAAAGATACATTGGGAGAGAGATATCAAAGATGGGAAGAGGCTATTGAAGTAATCTAGATGTTAACAAGAATAACATTTGTTCGTGTATTATGTGGTAGGCACCATTTGAAACATTTTATGTATTAATGTGTTTATCCTTCTCAATGTAGGTATTATCGTTATCCTTGTTTTGCAGGAAACTGAGGCATAGAGGTAGATGACTGGGATGTTGGAATGGAGATGAAGAGATGAATTTAGCTATATTGTTGACTTCTAGTGACCTTGAATGATTAAATTTTTATATTGTTGGTGGTGATCTGGAGATGTTTCTTTTTCTTTCCTCTCCCTCCTTCCCTCCCTCCACTTCCTCCTTCCTTCCTTCCTTTTTTGGGAAATACCACTTTTTGGGACAGACCAAGATAAATAGCAGAAGTGAAAAGAGACCAGGTCCAGAAAAAAACATTAGTTCTATTCTTTTCTTGCCCACTATGTTTAGAACTTTAGAATCCTCCCTTCCCCCAAATATTGGCATTAGAGAGTGGATTTTTCAGATGTTTTCAAGACTTTATTGAACTTGCTCTTATAGAAGCATAAAATTCTATAAATCAATGTTATTGCTGTTGACAGGAACAGTATATTATTAGGGTGCTCCTTGTTCTCTCTGCATATTAGATACGGCCAATTAAAGCTCTTATCTTATGAAGATATACAGTGAGATATCTGGTGAGTATGTTTTTTGACCTGTACATGTGTTTCTCTTTAGCTTGGTTCTACAGCCATTGGGATCCAGACATCAGAGGGTGTGTGCCTAGCTGTGGAGAAGAGAATTACCTCCCCGCTCATGGAGCCCAGCAGCATTGAGAAAATTGTAGAGATTGATGCTCACATAGGTAAGGAAAGCTGTTCCGTAGGGTCTGGCCTGGGTTAATTAGCCCTCTATGATACTCTAAGGGAGGTTCATGGGATGAACACCTTATCCCCTCGTTAGCTATTGTTTTCCAGATGCATGACTTTAGGATCAGGACAGTTGCAGGACTTATTTATGTTTAACCTACTCCCAGAAGTTCCTTTCTCCCTCAGATTTAGACTTGGCAAATGTGATGATTGTTGAAATATGTAAAGGTTGAATCATAGGCCAGCTCACTATGATGGCTGGGTCTTAATGTTAGGCCTGGTAGGAGGCCACCAGGAGCAAAGGATCATGTGTAGGAAGATAGGGTGTCTATTGAGAAAAGAGGAAATCTCAAGGATCTTCAGAGTGACTAAGCTTCAGAGAGTGATAACAGATTAGTCGTTTTCCTCTGTTTTTAGATTTATGTTTTTATTCCTTGCCCTCTCATTCCCCCTTTTTTTGGTCTTTATTATAATTCCCTTGCCTTGGCTTCTGACATACATCATTGTAGCATTACAGGGTGAGTAGTTCTATTTATTTATAGCATGGCTATCCAAATTTTCTTAACCTAATTAGTGAAACATTAGTAAAATAATTAATTGCTTGAAGGCATCAGAACCAAATGCCATGATGACTTTGGGAGCTTGATATTATCTCTTTTAT
>NW_012148496.1:331037-334415 GCF_000956105.1 Propithecus coquereli
ATTTAGTCCATGTTTTTAGAATTGAATTGTCAATATTAATTGTAACAATAAGAAAGAATATCAACAAGTAAGATTTTTAAAAATCAACTGCAGGGGCATCCAGGGGGCTACCTATCATGTAACATGTATGCTACAGCATGGCAGCGTGAGTTGCCTGTGCACCACGTAGCTCCCAAGATAAAGAGTGTGAGTTACATATGCATCATGAGGCCTCAGGCTCAAAACTATTATGAATTAAATACAACTCACATAGCAGTTAATGTGATATGTATCATAATTTTGTTAGATCATTAGTCAACAATTATATTAGGATGACTATAAACGCTATTCACAGCTGAGCCATTTTGTGTGCTATGATTATTTTTGTTTCTGCACAATGTTATTTTTCTAGTTGATAATTCTTTTTTTAAAAATTTGCTTAAGTTTTAAATTACATAACAATAATTCATTCCAAAGTGTCTCAAAGTTATGTGTATCCTCTCAAAACATTCAGGCACATTAAGGATCCTGTTAAGAATTCTTAAAGAAATCTTGGAGCTTTCTGAGCTACTCCAGTCTGGACTGGTTGTTATCTGGGCCTGCTGCACAGCTATAGACTTAAAATTTTCTGTCAGTATCATTCTAGGTACTCCCTTTAACTCCCTCTTGTGTCTGAGCCCACGTTGTCATCTTTTTTTATTTATTTTCTCAGTTTGGTATGAACCCATTTCCAATAGTTTATAGAAACTTTTTAATTTTCAAGCTTTTTTCCTTTTTCTTCTTAGCATTCTGTTCTTGTTTTATGTGTGAAATATTTTATTTTTTTTCAAGAATTTTTTTTCTAGCTTTTCTTTAAATTTTTTTCCTTTTGATCTGGTCAGATTCTTTAGAGCTCTGTTTTTCAATCTGCAGGTCTAGACCTGTTAGTGGATATTGGAATCAAGTAAGTGGTCATGAGGAACATTTCTTTTTTAAGTGGAATAGAGCAGTAGATAGCATAATGCCTTGCCCATAGTATTGGTAAGAATTTTTTCACGAAACTTTGTTTCTGGTATGTATTCATATCTGTGCATTTTGGTCATGATATCAAATGTATTTCTTAGTGTGAATTTTGGTCAAAAAGTTTGAAAACCATTACTCCAGAGAAAACTGCCTCTTCTCATTTCATGCCAAGAGGGTGTTTCTGGTTGTTGACTTCTGAGAGCTGAGTGGAAAAAGAAGACTGGGGTTTTTAACATTAGGTTTGTAAATTTTTACTTAATTCCCCAGTTTTCAGTATAGTATGTCTGCCTTAGACTGTGCTTGGTGACCCCCAATCCAGAGACCCTATTTTTTACCTTCTCCAGAGATTAAACCCGGAATCTTCTGCAGGAGTGGGGGTGAGGGCAGTCATCTAGCTTTACAGCATAAGGGAGGGGATCAGAGAATCTGTTTTTTAAGCAGATGTCGAAATACCTTGCAATTTTTAGCTTCTCCTTCATTTCCATTTCCAAAGGTCCTTGTTGCCACCTTTTCTTTTTTGGGGGTCCTGTTATACAAATCAGCTTGTCTTTTTTGTTTGTTTGTTTGTTTGTTTGTTTTAAGAGACATGGTCTTACTCTGTCACCCATATTGCAGTGCAGTGGCACAGCCTCGAATTCCTGGACTCAAGCGATCTTCCCACCTCAGCTTCTCAAGTAGCTGGGACTACAGGCACGCGCCACTGCACCTAGCTAATTTTTAAAAATTTTTTTTTTTTTTTTTTGTAGAAACAGGGTCTCATTATGTTGTCCAGGCTGCTCTCGAACTCCTGACCTCAAGCGATCTTTGCACTTTGGTCTCCCAATGTGCTGGGATTACAGGCGTGAGCCACCATGCCTGGCCCAGGTTGTTTCTTGACCTTTAGTGCTGGTTTAGGATTTGAATTTCTCAGGTCTGCTTAAGTAAATTATCATTAACCCATCTTTTTTCTTACTTCAAAATTTTGTTGCTGTATCTTCTCCCATTCTGTTTGTTTTAGTAGAATTATGCCTGTTTTTTTTTTAAGCCCTTTAATTTTATATTAATAGACCTGAGGAAGGAGTAGAGCTACTGTATGTATTCAGTCTGCACCTTTAATTAGAAGTATTAGCACTTATTTTTTACATAAAACTTTTCAACAGTTCATCTCCTATAGTTATACAGGTATCTGTTGATTAAGAAAATACCTGACAAAAAGCTGGTATAGGGAGGAGGAGGGGCGGGTATTTGCATACACAAAGAGTGCAATGCGCACTACCCGAAGGATGGACATATTTGAAACTCGGACTTAGTGGGGGAGGGAGGGGCAAGGGCAACAGGGTAATTCTGATGGTCAATCTAGAAAGGACAGGCATTTGGGAGCCACTGCTCTAAGCACTTCCTCTTCCATCTCCTTGAAGTCCTTGTTCCATCTTTTACCCCTCCATTCTCCAGCCTTGCTATGAGCCACTTCCCCTAAGAAAAGGAAAATATCCAAGTTACATCTTTCTTTAAAAAAAAAAAGCAAAGCCATCTTTATTAACACCTCTCTCTACCTAGTGTTCTACCCATCTTTTTTGTTGAGGTATAACTTACATACAGTAAAATGCACCTATTTAAAGTATATATACAGTTTGGTGAATTTTGACAAATGTGTAACCACTGTATTGCCACCACAATCAAGATACAGAACATTTCCATCTTCCCCAAAAGTTCCCCCATACCCCTTTGTAGTCACTTCCCCCACCACTGATCACTATAGATTTGTGTTCTAGAATTTCATATAAATGGAGTCATACAATGTGTACTCTTTTGTCTTTCACCCAGCATAATGATTTTGAGATTCATCCATGTTGTATGTATCATTTATGTTACATTTTATTGCCCAGTGCTGTTTATCCATCTTATTTTTTAACCTTTATTGCTAAGTCTCTTCCAGGCAGAATCTGTATTCAGTATCTTCACTGCCTCAGCATCATTTATTCCTCAGTCACTGCTGTTTATTTCAGCTCTTACTATTTTCAGGAGACTGCTCCTTGCTAAGATAACTCCTGTTTATCAGATTTCATGGTCACTGTTTGGAATTATTTGACCTTTCTAAAGCATTCACCTCGAATTTGACAATTCTAAAATTAAAATTATTATTCCTAAAAACCATTCCCTCTTCTGATATTTCTAATTCTGGTTGATGTCACCCCCAGTGTACTTGTCATTCATATCAGAAACCTGGAAGACTTTGACTTCCCTTTTCCTTCACTAAATTGTACCTTTGCCCCCTTTTAAAAAACTCAGCAGTGCCCCTTCTCCATCTCTACTTCCAGAGCCTTTTGTTCAGATCCTCATTTTTCTCCTTCCTTGTATGTTTTCAGAGGTCTCCTATTCTTCCTGCTTCCAGCCTTGCCCTCCTCCATTTCAGTCCAT
>NW_012148496.1:334465-335758 GCF_000956105.1 Propithecus coquereli
TAGGAAGGAGGGATTATGTATAATTAATGGCTTATCTTCTCACCATCTTTGTTTCAAGTCTATGACTCTGAAAGAGGCCATCAAGTCTTCACTCATCATCCTTAAACAAGTAATGGAGGAGAAGCTGAATGCAACTAACATAGAGGTATTTTTCTGCTTCATTGTTTTTTATTCAGATATCATAACTCCCATTGCTAAGGATTGAATAGATCAAGAAAAACACATTTTTGTATGTTCAGTTCTTAAGAAATTATTGGTAACTTTTGAATAATAAGCAGCTTTAGTAAAGTGATGATGGCAGAAGCCAGAATTCGATGAGTTAAAGAGTGACAAGGAGGTGATGAAGTGGAGAAAACAAGAGTATGTTTTCTGAAGAGGTTTGATTAGTGAGAAGGCAGCAATAAAGAAAAGGATTTGTGTCTTTTTAAGGGTGGGGAAAGTCTTGAGAATACTAGTGGATAGAAAAACATTAAAAGAAAATTAAAGGAGAGGTTAGGATAGTGATGGAAAAGTTCTAGAAGAGGAAAGCTGTGGTACAAATGAAGGAGTTGGTTTTAAAAAGTAAAATTCACTCAGCATTATATTGAGTACCCATTACATGGCAGATAGCTAGATGCAGGGATATAGACACAGAAAATCCAATTCCTATTCGAGTAGTGTACTGTATAATGTAGGGACACAACAGATTAATAAGCGCTTAGGATATACTTTATATTAATAATAGCAGTAAGAACAAATTGCCATGAGAACACAAAATTTTGACTAGATCATTAGGAAAGCTTCCTGGAAGATACGACGTCTGGAGAAGGGAAGAGAAAGGTATTTCAGGAAGAAGGGCCAGTACACGCAAAGGCTCAAAGATGTGAAAATAACTATGCATAAAAGGAAACTTTGAGGATTTTGTCTGACTGCTGGGGTGTGGGATGTACATAAGATAGGGGAGGTGGCAACAGGTTAGACCAGAGAGGCATGGACCAGATTCTTCATGTCCTTACTTAGAATGCTAAGAGACAGGAGAAAAGGAAGTAATGATGGGTAAAGATAGGTAGGTTTGGAGATAAATTGGGAGAGATGTCTTACATTTCCCTGGTGATTGTTAGGCCATCTGCTGAGGGTGACTGAATGAAACAGTGAAATTAAGGAGAATGGGAAATATTTGGAAAGGTCATTATGGATAGGGAAAAGAGAAGATAGGGATGAGTAAAAGGATTTCTGGGCCACATTAAAATACTAGCTGAGGCTAGAATAACAAAATGAATTGTTCTAAAAAGTCAGGATAGAGATTACCCTTGG
>NW_012148496.1:335808-336806 GCF_000956105.1 Propithecus coquereli
CTTTAGTGAGATGTTTGTTACATAAAGTGCTACCACTCTTAAACATTTTAATCCTCTTCTTTTGGGGGGTTTTACAGGTTTCATATGGACCCTTCTGGGACCTTTGTACAGTGTGATGCTCGA
This sequence comes from Propithecus coquereli, assembly GCF_000956105.1. Taxonomy (NCBI): domain Eukaryota; kingdom Metazoa; phylum Chordata; class Mammalia; order Primates; family Indriidae; genus Propithecus; species Propithecus coquereli. The sequence goes on from NW_012148496.1 coordinate 335,932, forward strand.
GCAATTGGCTCTGCTTCAGAAGGTGCCCAGAGCTCCCTGCAAGAAGTTTACCACAAGGTAATTAAGCATTCTCACAACTTCTATTATTATTTTAAGAATCAAGGTATAATTTACATATAATAAAAAGTACAGACCTTAAAGAGTTCAATTCTATGAGTTTTGGCAGTTGTATATGCCCTTTGAACCACAACAAGATATAGAACCTTTCCATCACCCCCCAAAAAATGCTCATCCACATTCTAGTCAATCTCTCCCCCTCCCTTGCCACCATGTTTACCACTATACATTAGTTTTGTCTGTTCTTGTGCTTTTTTATAAATGGAATGATACGATTTGTATTTTTTTTGTTTTCAACATACTGTTTTTGAGATCCATTCATGTTGTACCAATAGTTCATTTTTATTGCTGAGTAGTATACCATGGTATAAAGCACAATATGTTTATCCTCTATCCTAATAGCTTTGTAGTTTAGCTCTTGAACCAAGTAGGCATTTGGTACTTTCTTTGTGGGATGGGAAGATTTGGTTTTGGGTAACTCATTGGTATGATTGAAGGCTGCCATATTTATCATTCCAATGGTTCATACAGAGATGCCTGCTCACATCAACTCCTGATAGTATTGATTTTACATGTGGAGGAAATTGTAATAGGTAGAAATGGGGTTAAAAAAAAGAGTGGGGGCGGCAAGGGCAACATACGTAACCTAAACATCTGTACCCCCATAATATGCTGAAATTAAAAAAAAAAGAGTGAATTTTTAGCTGGGCACAGTGGCTCACACCTATAATCCTAGTGCTATGGCAAGCCGAGGCAGGAAGATCACTTGAGCCCAGGAGTTCAAGACCAGCCTGGGTAACATAGCAAGACCCCGTCTC
>NW_012148496.1:340601-342051 GCF_000956105.1 Propithecus coquereli
AAAACCATTCCCTCTTCTGATATTTCTAATTCTGGTTGATGTCACCCCCAGTGTACTTGTCATTCATATCAGAAACCTGGAAGACTTTGACTTCCCTTTTCCTTCACTAAATTGTACCTTTGCCCCCTTTTAAAAAACTCAGCAGTGCCCCTTCTCCATCTCTACTTCCAGAGCCTTTTGTTCAGATCCTCATTTTTCTCCTTCCTTGTATGTTTTCAGAGGTCTCCTATTCTTCCTGCTTCCAGCCTTGCCCTCCTCCATTTCAGTCCATGTTTTCCTTATTATGCTACTAGAGTGGATTTTCTAATGCGTACCTAATCTTAATTGTTCTCCACTTAAAAAATCTTTTCTGACTCCTACTGTCTACGAGATAAATTCCAAACTTCTTTTCATGGCATGGTAATTCACTACTTCTTAAGTCATATGTTTCATCTGTTAGGCAGTTTGCTAAGCATTTTGCATGCAGTTATTTCTTTTAATCCTCAAATAACTAGGATAGGATAGATATTCCTATTTCCATTTTACAGAGGAGCAAACTGCACCTTTGAAAGGGTAGGACCTTGCCCAAAATAACAATTGATAAATGGTGGAGTCAGGATTTGAATCCAGGTCTGATTTTAGGTCCTGTACTTTTAATCACTTTAATATACTCTCTCCCTCGGAGCTCTGACCCCCTGCTCCCTCTGTATTTCATCTCATATCCCATGTGCAACCTCTGCTTTAGCCATACACAGTTTTCTTTCAGTTTTGCAAATACATCATGTTGTTTCATGCTTCTGTGCAGTTGCACATTTAGTCTGCCTGTCCCCCCCTTGACTGTCTGACCCATTCTTGCCATGCTTTAATGTACGACTCAAAGGTTGCTTCTCCTTGAAGCCTTCCTGGAATTCTCCAGATCACTATTTTACGTATGCTTAGCTCTATTATAACAGTTAGCTGACACTGAGAGCATGTGGCATCTAGAGCCCTCAGTAAGTAAGACACACTCTCCTCATTTTTGGATCCTTAGTCCCTAATATAGCTGTAACTAGTACACAGGTGCTTAGTAATTATTACCGATGGAACATGACAGAAAATATCTGTTCTACCTGCCTCACAGAGGGTTTTTGAAAGTAAAGTGAGGTAAGAAATAGAAAAGTATATTTCATATTCATTATGTAAATACATTTATGCAAATATAAGGGATTATTTTTATTTATCTAGTGATGAGTAACTTCCTGAAGGCAATACTTTGTTCAAATCCTGATATTTTATCTCTGTCTCTTGTCATTGATCATTAAGTAAAGATACTAGACCTTAGGAAAAGCATTAATCACATTTATATTTTTAAATATCCTTGCAGTAGAACTCATGGCCTACATGAACATGAGTAAAACTGTATACATATATTTTGCAGATATATTTGGGAGTCTTCTGACATTTCATGTAATTGGATCTGTCTTTTGGGAGA
>NW_012148496.1:343161-345749 GCF_000956105.1 Propithecus coquereli
TATATGAATGAGAAAATGACATTTAAAACAAATTAAGCACAAGCTTTTGAGGCAAATGTGAAGTGGCACCTATTCCTCTATATTGCCCCAAAACGTGGGACTATGTGATCAGTGGAGATGATGGAAAACCTAGTAGTTTTAGTTAAATTCTAAATTAACCATCTTCAGACCCTAGTTTTTATCGCATAAATAGATTATAATCTGGACTGCTGGTTATTACTGATATCTTAAGTCACAACTGATTTCCTATGCCAATATTAATGGAATCTTTTCATGGCCATTCCTTTTAAAAAGACAAAACAAACTTTTTTAAGTTGCTAGCTACATGGACAATTTTAGAGAAAATACCTAACAATGATAGTTAGCACTTATTTGGTGTATTATGTTCTAGGCACTCTTCTAAGCACTTTACATATATTAACATTTAATCCTTACAACTACTCTATGAGTTAGGTATTATTATCCCCATTTTACAGATGAGGGAATAAGGCACAGTGGCCAAGTAACCTGAGGTCACACACACAAGCTCAACTTTTAAGTATATAAATGTGCCTTAAATATATTTCCAAAGGACTCTTTAACAAAGTACTGACTCCTTATACTTTGCTGCTGCTTATGTGATCCTGGTTGAAGTAATTTTAAGAAGTAACAATGATGCCATGCATTTGGTTAACTATTACTGGTGAGTTAACCTCAAATAGAAAATTTGATCAATAAGCATTTTTATTTTAGAGCCAGAGAACTATTTTAGGAACCTACTGCCTGGAAAGGATATCCTTGGGACAGCAGATCCCTTAGTTCCTAATGAACAGCTGCATCACCGGCACAGCCTCTCCTGACCGTGCTAGGGCCATCAGCAGGGTAATTGAGCCCAGCTTATTAACCCTTCTCTGCTTTCTTTCCAGCTAGCCACAGTACAGCCTGGCCAGAATTTCCACATGTTCACAAAGGAAGAACTTGAAGAGGTTATCAAGGACATTTAAGGAAGTGTGATCCTCAGAACTTCTCTGGGACGATTTCAGTTCTCTTAATTGCCTGTAAATTTTATTTCCAGCTCCTGTTTCTTGGAAAATCTCCAATGTATGTGCATTTTTTTATGATGTCTGTACATATAAAGGCAGTTCTGAAATAAAGAAAATTTTGAAATATTTGTTAATAGATGTCTGTTCTCTTACAGTGCAGTCTTTTGTTTGAAATGCATATGTTAGCAGGCCAAAAGGATATGGTATTAATATCCCTATCCCATGAAAGCATCTATTCTAAAACTGTTTTAGTGACTCTCCATAACAGAATCACTGTATCCGTGAATCCTTTGATGTTGGTAAATGAACTCAAACTAGCTCAGCTCCTCCCAGTGGTTATAGATGTTAATATCACTATAAATCCATTTCAATCCTATAGTTTCTCTTGAGTAAATATGTATTTTTGCTGCTTTCCTTATATGAAAGAGATGCTACTAATTGATAATCAAAAGAACATGTTTTGAGGTCCTCCCCAAAACACTGATGGGTTGGAGTACGCCATCTACAATGTTGTACCAGTTCTTCAGTCTTCATAGACAATTTGGAAAGAGATTTCCCTTTTTGTGAAGTTAAGGACTATAAAAGAATTAAATTCATGATCTTGGCCTCAGTGGCAATTAATAACAAGGCTTAGCCATATCAGTAAGAAAGAAATATAAAATTGAGAATTAAGTTTACAGTAGACTTTGAAACGTATTACGAACATCCCCCATGAGAGCTGCCATCAAATGTTTGGTTGAGATTGTTTAACTAATCATTCTACCTGAGCCTCAAAAATGACCACAGGAAATAGGTATCATCATCACTACTTAACAGATGAAGAATCTAAGGCTGAGTGCCCACGGATACAGAAAGTAAGTTACTGGCACTTGAACAGCTTAGATTTTCTTGTTTCAAATCACCAGCTCTTGAGTAATAGGGAAATCTGGAGATCTGAAATATACTTGCACTATCCACAACATCATTAATTGTAATTCACTAATAAGGACCCCAGAACTACTTGCTGGGCTCTGTATTGTCTTTATTAATACGTGTAGGAAGTTGTACTCTATGATGTTAAAGTAAATCATGACTTTGAGTAGGCTGAATTCATATTAAATTTATATTGTCATTCAGCAAAAATCAACTGTGCTTATATACATTTGGAAACTGCAATGACAAAGCATTTGTAAGAAAGGAATTTTGCCCTAGATGTAATACATATAAGGAAAGTAGAAAACTAGAGTGTGTTGTTACCAATGTTCCAGAGAACTTTCCTAGTGATTTTTAACCCTGCTATTAAATACAACATGTTCATCAGATTTGTTTCTCTCATGATCACTTTGTTTTATTAAATCCAAATAGAAAATACCAATGACAATCCTACCTCAACTTCTGTTTATTCATTTAACAAATTTATTGAGCACCTACCTAACTATATGCCAAGCAATGCATTAGGCATTAGGGATAGAGCTGTGAAAATGCTAGATACGGTCTGTGCTTCTATGAAACTTAGATCCAGTGGGGAGAACCAGACAAACAATATTACCTTTTAACTCTGTAGGTTAATGCAGAAATAGACAAAGC
>NW_012148496.1:345799-347181 GCF_000956105.1 Propithecus coquereli
GATGTGAAAATAACTATGCATAAAAGGAAACCTTGAGGATTTTGTCTGACTGCTGGGGTGTGGGATGTACATAAGATAGGGGAGGTGGCAACAGGTTAGACCAGAGAGGCATGGACCAGATTCTTCATGTCCTTACTTAGAATGCTAAGAGACAGGAGAAAAGGAAGTAATGATGGGTAAAGATAGGTAGGTTTGGAGATAAATTGGGAGAGATGTCTTACGTTTCCCTGGTGATTATTAGGCCATCTGCTGAGGGTGACTGAATGAAACAGTGAAATTAAGGAGAATGGGAAATATTTGGAAAGGTCATTATAGATAGGGAAAAGAGAAGATAGGGATGAGTAAAAGGATTTCTGGGCCACATTAAAATACTAGCTGAGGCTAGAATAACAAAATGAATTGTTCTAAAAAGTCAGGATAGAGATTACCCTTGGAGATATAGTATATACGGATATTATATTTCAATTAAAAAATTTTAAAGGCCAATTAAGGCTATAATTATAAATTAGTAATTATACCAATCAGCACTCACCAGGATATTTGTCAGCCATGCTCATGAGAAAATGGTTGGTTGGATTAATCCCTGATAGGGGATTGACTAGTTAAGGACAGAATGGAGAGTATTGTTGGTGAATGTCTCATCAATAGAACCAGGTGTCATCGGCTGCCGTGAAAGGGGCAAAACTAGATACTAAAATAGGAGGCTGGCCTTAGGAGTGGTAGCAGGATCTGAGAAGAGGAGTTTGAGTAAGGATAGTGGGAGGTGGTTGGCTTGCTCCTTGAGCACTGATGGAGAGAGGGGCATTTAACATGGTTCCTCAATGGAAAAAGTTACTTCACAAATACGGTATTTTTTTACCTTCTTAACACAGATTTGAAATACTTCCTCTTCTTGCCAATCTCTGAGGATGAGGTGCAACACATGGAATAATACTCCCATCTTGACTTTTAGGAGGGATTTTGTCAGTACCTTTCTAGTACTTTGTTTTCTTTGGTACTGAATGACACAGGTTCTTGGCATTTCTACTATCTGTTTGCCACCTCAGAGGAATTCACTGTGGCTCTGTTGATTTGACAACGAAGGCTCTTAAGCCTGTTTGATTCAACTGAAAATACAGTTATTTTCTAGTTCATTCAGTTTTAGTGGCATTACAGTATTACTTTGAAAAGACCATCAGGTATGTCTCATCCAGGCTCTGGCATTAACCACATTAACCCCTGCATCTACAGTTTTCTTCACTTTAAAAAAGGGGTGCTGAGTGCGGTGGTTCATGCCTGTAATCTCATCTACTCAGGAGGCTGAGCCTGGAGGATCACTTGAGTGCAGGAGTTTGGGACTGCAGTGAACTATGATCGTGCCACTGCACTCCAGCCTGGCGACA
>NW_012148496.1:360416-362359 GCF_000956105.1 Propithecus coquereli
CTCCCCCTAACTAATCACATGCTACTGGAACTGACTGTCTTGTGATCTACTCCATACTTGGCATAGATTAAAAAATAATCTATTTTTTAAAATAATCTGACACATAGTAGTTATGGAAAGGAACAAATTATTCGCCAGTTTTCATCAGCTTTATCTTGTCAGTCCAGTAGCTGAGAACTTGGAGGACTATTCTGGTGATTTTACCATCCTGCTCAGGTGGCATTCAAAAACATTTTTCACTTTTCACATTTTACTATGGTTGTTTTGGAAGAAATGCAAATTTGTAAATCTTTTTGTTTGCAAGTTAACATGACCTGAAGTATTTTGATGTAAATATTGGGTTGGATGCACTGCACCATTTTGCTCTACAACGAATATGCCCTCATTTGGATTTAAAGCCAGTTTTATAGTTAAAAGTAATTTTCAGTTGCTTAATTTGAGTTGTAGCGTTTTGCATATTTTGTATCTTTCTACTTGCTACCTTTTCTACTGAACAGCTTCTAGCATTCTAAAGGGATGGAGCCAGTAAGGGTTAAGGATTCAGAACTGGTTTTACCTGCGCTGCACGTTCTAGAAGTTGTGTGCCCAGTTTCTGCTGTGGAGGGCAGCAGGGGAGCGGAGGGGTTTTTGTTTCATGGAGGCGGGATGCTAATTTACAGGGCATAATATGTGGAACCAAACTTGTGCGAAGCGCTCGCTGCAGGGTTAAGACACTTACTTTGTAAAGATAAATATGCATCTCGTGAAATGAGAAAGTATTGGGCAATTCTCTTGCTTCCTTTTACCTGCGCCGAATGCCAAGCTACACTGGAAAACCAATAAGGAATTCCGCCTTTGGCCTGCCTCCCCGCAGAAGAGGAAGGCAAGAGAGGCCAAACGTGGTGGGAAGACTTTTCTTCAGGCTTGCCTGAGTCACGGACGTCCTGATGTGTATCTGCCTCCGTAGGATCTGGCCCACTTTAGTCCGCATTCACCTTCTCGGCAGCAGGGCGGCTGCCTCAGCAGACAATGGGCGCTCCAGAGAGCGGGGGTTGAAAACCTGAAGCGCTGGTTCGTGACGAAGCCCCCTTTTCCAGCTAAGCGAGCTCAGGGATTCCCTGAGATTTTCCAGGCGCTGCCTCGCTTGAAGCGATTTTAGGGGTGTCTCTGGCGGACATAAGGGGTGACCCAGCCCCAACTTGAGGGTGCTAGAGAAGCAGCGAGGGGTCGCGAGGCCACGGAGCGGGGGCTTCGCGGGAAGGCGGGGAAAGCTTTTGCGCGAACTCTGGAAGGCCGGCCGCAGCGACGCCGGACGAGGGGGGATGACCTCAGCGGGCTCTGCCGCGTTCCAGCCAATCAGTCCCGCACCTTGGCATCCGAATCCAGGACCCCGAAGCCGGAGGCGACGCGAGCCAATGAGGAGTGGCCCGGGAAAGAAGGACAGGCGGCCAGCCTATGGGGGCGGAGAGGCCCGGCTGCGCGTATCCAGGGAGCGCCGGCCTGGGCTCGGGGGTGTGGCGCGGCGCCGGCGGGGGTGGGCGGGTGCTGCGGGCGGCAGGTGTCAGCGGCGTCGGCATTCGGCGGCGATGGAGCGGCCCCAGGGAGCTGCGGACGGCTTCTCGCGCTGGCTCCGCGGCCTCGGCCTCCTCTTTCTCCTGCAGCTGCTGCCGCCGGCGACCCTCGGCCAGGACCGGCTGGACGCGCCGCCGCCGCCCGCTGCGCCGCTGCCGCGCTGGGCCGGCCCCGTCGGGGTGAGCTGGGGGCTGCGCGCTGCCGCGGCCGGGGGCCCGTTCCCCCGCGACGGCCGTTGGCGCCGCAGCGCGCCCGGCGAGGACGAGGAGTGCGGCGGCGGCCGGGACTTCGTCGCCAAGCTGGCCAACAACACGCACCAGGTGAGCGGGCGCCGGGCCAGAACTTGGCCTCACCGAAAATCACGCTCCCTGGTTTTGTCGGGAGGGTTTGAC
>NW_012148496.1:364289-371064 GCF_000956105.1 Propithecus coquereli
AAAGTTCTACCTCCTTAACCAAGAATTGTTAGATAGTATTCTATTCTGCTTTTCAATTCTTTGTTTTTAGAAGTCATAATAAATCATCCTGAACTATATTGAAGGGATCTAGTATTTTTGGACCCTTTTTAAACAGTGTAACATAAAAGTATCAGCATGACACAACAACTTTTTAACAGAGATGTCGTACACTTCGTACAGCTGGGGAAGGAAAGTGCCATTTAGAGCAGGTTTTCCATATAATATGACAGGGTTCAATTCCCAAGAAAAATCAAAAGTTCATGGTTTTCCTCTTATTTCTTATAACATGATGCTGTTCATTTCAAGCCATATTAATTCATATAATCGATGTATATGAATGCCCTCTAAATGCCCAGATCTGTGCTAGATGCTGGAAGTGCCAAGATACAAAGAAAAAGTCACTCAGATTGGAGAATGAAAAGCCTCAGGAGGTCTTAGCAAACTCCTAGACCTGTTTCTATCACTTATGGGACTATATCAGCATTTAGTCTTAAGAAAGCAAAATGAAGCTAAAGCATGATAGTGCTTTTACAATGGTTTTAGGAGATCTGTGCCCTAATGACGTGTAACTCAGGCTGCTTCTTCACTCATGAATTCCAACAGGTTATTTTATTTGCCTAAACCTCTTTGTTCCTCTCTAGGAAGTTTCCTTTCATATCCTTTCTTTTCAATCTGTTGATTTAAAATCTATTTCAAATATTTTGGATTTAATGTGTATACTATGTTTTTTACATAGAAGTCCTTATGATTAAGTGCTCTATTTTGGGATTTGAGGCATGGGAGGAAAACATATTCCTTTCTAGTTATGGAATAAATAATTTATAATAGATTCATGGGAAAGAAAGTGGAAATAAAAAATATTGGCTATTACTAAAAACAAAAAACAAAAGATAAGTACTTACACCTTACCAAAAATTATGCTCCCTAATTTTTATGAGGGTTTTATATACCATGGCAGTATAGCACTGTGGGGCAGCCTTTGAGGCCAGCCTGTCTGCATTTGAATCCTGGCTGTGTCACTTATGAACTGTGTGATCATGGGTAAGTTCTTAAGTCCTCTGTGTCTCAGTTCCTAATCTGTAAAATGGAGATAATGAGAGTACTTAATTGATAGAGTGGTTGTGAGAATTAAATGACTGAATGAGTGTGTGTGTGAGTGTGAAATGTATCATGTAATAACTCATTAGAACAATGTCTGGCACATAATTAGCATGCAATAAGTAATTAGTTATTATTAGGGGGTCATTTATAAATGCTCCTTTCTTAGACTCAATAAATAGTCTTCCATTTGCCTTTAACCCAAAACTATTTTCATGCCACACTTTTAACTGATTCTTTCCTTCAAGCGCTTGGAGTATTCGTGACGTTTATAACCTTTGTACATGAGAGAAATTGAGCAGGCCTAGAAGATTTTTATTAACATTGGTTGCTAAGTTGGGTTGCTTAAAAACATCTCTCCTGTAAGCACCCCTTCGAGGGTAGGCATGAAACTCTGTCTTAAAGAAACAGATGAAATGCCTTGGCCAGAGTTTTGATGGTGGCTGACATAATTTCCTTACTTCTCATTCCTGTGTATAGACCATTTGACAATTTCCTTAAAACTTTTTAAACTATGATTAGTAAAGCCAGGAACTGTTGCTCATTTTCTCTCCTCCCTCTCTCCTGTCTCTAACTACTTCTTTACACATAACTTCCCAACTTCTACCCCAACATCAAAGCATCTGGTTTCTTAAACAAACAGGCCCTGTAGAGAGGCCGTGTTGTACGGGGTGTCAGCTCTGGGAAGAATGTGTGTGTTTGTTTGCTGGCGCTGGCAGGGGTGAGTCCAGGCTGACAGGACTGAATGTGCCTGTTAAAGGCTTCAGGGAGCTGCCGCTCGCAGCCTGTTGTTGTGGATGACCAGACCTTCATAACACCCGGAAATCCGAAGGTCAGTGCCTTTAACTATCCTGGAACTTCTTGACTGCCTCATTCATTCCAGCACTTAGCCTCTCTTTAAACTACCTTCCCCAACACCCCCACCCTCACTCTCTAGTTTATTTAATCTTCTCTTGAGTTCTGTTTCTTCCATTCATTTTTGGGTCAAGGAATAGGAATTCCGTAGAATCTCCTTGGTCCTGGTTGAGCAGAGTGAGCAAAATTCTCATGAAGAGTCCTCTCTCCTGCCATGCGTGTACTAGGCAGAACTTTAATCCCTAGAGGGATGTAAAGATGACGTATGCACTGAGGATTTCAGTAACAAGTATCAGCCGATCTGATGAAGTATAATTTATCTGGGGAAGGTTAGTCTATGGGAGGTTTGGTTGGGGTGAGGGTAGAAAGCTAACCAGGTATGACAGACGGCTCAACAGGAATGCAGTGTAACAATGAATTAAGTTCTCTGCTGACTCAAATATTTGACTCTGTACACAGTGATTTTTGATTAGAAATCTGAGTCTCACGTCTGCTTGTGGAAATAATTGGAAGAAGGCTTATGTTCTGGTCAATTTCTAATGGCTATTTTCTTTTTGTAATGATAACCATAATGGCTCTCTATCTTGCTGTTTTGATCTGATGTTTCATGTCAGGTTCATAGAGACTATTAACAGTTTCTTCTGCATTCTGCCAATTTCCAATCAACTCTGTCAACAGGCGTTGGATTCTCAGTGGGTGACTGCAGAGATTGTGCTCGCCAACTTATTCTTGTTGGCCTGTTACCCTTGTGTGATATCACACGCCGGACAATGCTTAGCACCAAGTTGTAATGGCCATAGCCAAGCAACGTTACTTCTTCTCCCTCCCTTTGTATCTACCCCTACCCCTCAATTTCTTTCTTTACAGAAAGTGAACTATGTTTTGAGGCTGGAGAAATGAGGCTCAGATGTTTTATATAATTAGGAGCTAATATTAGGGCAGACAAAACTATCAAATTTGGCATGTAATTAAAAATACAGCTTTTCTAGAAAAAAACTGTGTGGCAATGGCTCTAAAATTATCATGAGTTAGATATCGCATTTGTAAGTTTTCAGTTCCCTTTCTTCCCTTTGTAACCAGTGTTTCTGTTGCTCTTTTACTCCTCTTTTTAGAAACTTGGTAAAAACTTGTTCTTCCCACTTTGTGGTCTTATTGATCTGTGTGTAGGTAGGTTTGAGGAGTAATGGGGCTTGAAGAATAAGCTTATCAGTTTCAGTCCGTCCTAGGTTTCATTGTCATTTTAATGGTGACTACGGTCAGAGTTGGGTCAGAAATATGTGGCTTTGAGATAGTTTGAATGAATCTTCATGACAGATTCTTCTTACCTACAAAGTTTGTTAGGTGAATGCTGGACGCATGGGTTCATTTAAAGATTGAGGCTATTTTTCCTTCTCTACCCCCAGTCCTAGTCTTAGGAAACCACAGTAAAAACAAAATTCTTTCATTCAGAACCTGTGGTGTTCTGCTGAGAAAGTTTTCTGTGAATGTAATTTATTTTCTGTTCTGCAGTCCAGTTTCTGGCCCCTCAATTCCTTGTGTACAACGTGAGAAGTTTTGGACTACGTTAAAATTTCTAAAAAAAATTCTGTGATTCATATGGAAGAAAAAGAGGCCAGAGGTTGTGATCACAAATGTTTATTGGTTGATTCCAAATTTAGAAGCAAATTGTGGCTGTTTGGCTTCCCAGTCGAACTTGAACAGCGGGGACTTCACATCTGGGGGTGATTTGTTACCACCCCCAGAGCTTGCATCAGTGAAATATAAGTGTTCTTAAAGATAGCTGGTATTTTTTCATATAATTATGAAAGACATTTGTCTCTTTTATTTTGGGGGTAATACTTTATTAGTCCTTATTGGCCGAAAAATTTAATGCTAATAAAAGCCAGGAGCTTGGATGGTCCAAAAGCAAACACAATGGATAAGTAGCAGTAAATTTTTTTTTTTTCCCGTTTCCTACAGTACTCTGCTAAAATTCGCGCTTTTTTCCATCCTGGATGGCTGTGTGTTTGAAAATAGATGGTCAGCTTAAGATACGTATACTCACAAGTAGAAGCCTACATGTGATTAATTGGCTTGATTTATTTTCATCAGAAGAAAATGTACATTCCTTCTGGGCATATGAATACTATCCCTCTTATATTGGCTATTCCTTAGAGTTTTGTTCTTCCTGTTTGTTCTGAAAAACTATTTTCTAATATTGTACTTGAGCCAGTTTGCAAGTCTGATTCAACAGTAAGATTGCCCTGAAGGACTAAGAGAAACTGAACTGGGAAGGAATATTTTTATTAACCTTAATACTTCCCAGACAAGGTGGTTCAAATCAAATATTTGTCTGGTACTTGCTATTTGTCATAAGGGATTCAAAACATAGATATGTTGTATACAAAATTCAGAAGAGATATACCCACATTTGAGTCCTGGCTGTGCTGCTTCATAGTTGTGTGACTATGGATAATCACTTCTCTGACCTTTACAGTTTTTTTTTTTAAACTAGAGAACCAGCTCTTAGGATTGTTTGGAGGGTCAAATAACAAAATGCTTTGTTAAATGTAAAGTATTAAATAGATGTCATTCATTTAGACACTTACTAAGCTACCTGCTATGTACTAAGAGGAGTCCAGGACTGTGCATAAACAAAGCTAAGCACTGATGCCATCTTAAGGATTTAGGTGTTCAGAGACAGCTTGCTGGAAGTTTGGAGGAAGGCATGACCACTGCAGTGCAGTGTTCTGGGAAGGCCTTCTGGATGAAGAGAGAATCAAGATGGAGGTAATTTTTAGGGAGATCTGTAAAGGCATGGAGGAGGAAGGAAAATCCAAGACATGCTCAGAGGATGGTCAATGGAAACTTTATTTTAGGGAAAGATTATTGGTGGGGAGTATGACTAAGGTTTCCAGGAAAACATATAGGGAAGTGAAAAAAAGATAGGTCTTTAGGGGGATGGAAAGAGAGAGGAGGTGTAGGTGGGGAATTTGGCATCAGGACTTAACTTGTGGAAGAGTTTTAACAGGTAGTGTTAGACATGAGGCTAGAGCTGGAGAAACCAGAGGTAGGAATGGGGATACAAGAAGAGTTACGTTTTGAGAGACTGGCCATTGCTGTGGTCTTGGAAACGTATGTTCAACCAGAGAGCAGAACAGAGGGCGGGCAGACCATCCTTTATACTTGGAGTGCTAAAGGTTCCAAAAAACACTTCCCAACTTCTAGACCTTATTGAAGGAGAATGTGAGCCAAAGTATGAAAAACTAAGACAGTGATGCCCATGAATAGATTTCTCTTTTCTGAACATTTGTGAACAAGGATAAAGTTGAACACTTGATAATGTGCTTAACAGTTTGAATCATAGATTATTGGCTGATTAGTTTGTCAGAGCCCTAACTTTTGCTGATGAGGCTAAATGACTTGCTTAGGGACCAAGAGCTGAGAGTAGAACACGGATGTCTCAATATGGTCCTGCATTTGGAAGTGTTTCATAGTTTCATTGTTTTATTGATTGATTGATTGATTGATTGAGACAGAGCCTTGCTCTGTTGCCCGGACTAGAGTGCCGTGGCGTCAGCCTAGCTCACAGCAACCTCAAACTCATGGGCTCAAGTGATCCTCCTACCTCAGCCTCCCTAGTAGCTGGGACCACAGGCACATGCCACCATGCCTGGCTAATTTTTTCTATATATTTTTAGTTGTCCAGCGAATTTCTTTGTATTTTTAGTAGAGATGGGGTCTTGCTCTTGCTCAAACTCCTGAGCTCAAACAATCCACCCACCTTGGCCTCCCAGAGTGCTAGGATTACAGGCGTGAGCCACCGCACCCAGCCCATTGTTTTAAATCATTACATTTGCTTTAGCGATAAGACAGGGTTATAGAGTCCATTTATAAGTCATATAGTTACAAATTCTATTCTTCAAGGTCATTGCACCTTCAACAGAGCTCAGTTAGCCTTTCTAAGCCTCAGTTTTCCACCATATAAAATGGAGCATTATCACAAAGTGTTGAAGAGAAAATGTGTGTGAAAATGTTTTGAAAACCTTAAAGTACTGTGTGAATATGATTTGTATGATTTCTTAATAAGCCTGTTGATCTGTCATGGCCTCCACAGGGCCCAGTTGTCAGCCAAATGATCCTGATAAACACAGCCCTTGAACCAGCCCCCAGGGAACGTGTGCACTAAAGGAGACAGATGAGGCATAAGTGCATTTGGTTTTATCACTTGGCAGCGTGGGATGACAGGCTTGGGTGGGGGTGGCAAGAATGACAGTGAGTCAAGAATGGCAGAAATGTATAATAAGAAGCATATGTGGTGGCCTTCTTTTTTTAACCTTTGTGATTACATCAAATTTTTAAGTTGTTAATATGATTGATAGTTCTTTGAGGCAGTGGTTTAGGGAGGAACATGATCTCAGGTATCAGACCTGGATTCAAACTTTAGTGGTGACTATGGACAAACAAATCTCTCTGAATCTTAGTTTTTTCATCTATAAAATGGGATCACTAATACCTACCTCTTAGGGTCATTGTGAAAATAAAGAGACAGTATGGGATTTAGTGTAATATGAAAATCTTTTATTGAGGATTTCTTATATAAAGATTATCTCCACAAAGCTTCCAATGCATGACTAGTTAGATGCTTAAATATTTGTATATGTGCTTAAAATTTTTTCTTCATAGCTGTTATATTCCTAGAGAATTATGGGTGCTCACAGGAACGAAATCTGGATTAAGAAATATTAGTCTCCTATAGTCCCAGCTACTCAGGAGGCTGAGGTGGGGGAATCACTTGAGCCCAGAAGTTTAAGGCTGTAGC
>NW_012148496.1:373045-374012 GCF_000956105.1 Propithecus coquereli
AAAAAAAAAAAAAAAAAAAAGCTGAGCCTATCCCTTTAAGTGCCAAAGGTTTTGTTTGTTTGCTTGCTTTTTTAATGGAAATCTTTCTGTTTCTCTGCCTTCTTCGTCAAGAGTATGACTCTAGATCACTAAGAAGAGATTAAATTATGCTATTCCAAGACTGCTATGGCTTGAATGTGCCCCGCAAAGCTCATGTGTTGGAACCCTAATCTCCAGTACAACAGTATTAAGAGAAGAGACCTTCGAGAGATGGGACCTCATGACTGGATCATGAGGGCGATGCCCTCAGTGGATTAAGGCCTCTCTTGCAGGTCTGAGTATCTCAGGAGTGGATTAACTGTAAAAGGTGGGAGTTTGGCTCTGTTTCCTCTCTCTGTCTTGTATGCTTGCTTCTACTTTCCACCATGAGACGACCCTTACCAGATGTCAGCATCATGATCTTGGACTTCCCAGCCTCCAGAAATGTGAGCTAAATAAACTTCATTTCTTCATATATTACCCAGTCTCGGGTGTTCTCTTATAGCAACAGAAAATGGACTAAGACTATGACTCACGTTATTTTATTGTGGCTTTTAATGCCCACTGGGCTACTGAGATATGTGGGGCTATTTTCTCCCAACTTGAATGGCCCAGATTTATAAGTTTAGCACTGTTGTTTGCTTGTTTAAGTATACTCTTTTCCCCCCTGCAGAAACTATATTCTCCTTGTAATATCCTGTCCCTTCTTGCTTCTGTCCCTGTCTGTCTCTAAATATACCACCCTCAAATTCGATTTGTTTCCTCTGTATGCTAGGGAAGCAGATTTCTAATATTAGGCAATTCTAACAAGTTTAGTAAATTGAATTAGAGTGACAGTCCGCAAGTTTCTCCTAGAGGTTGAATGTATAGATGTTTAATGCATAGATAGTGGCATCAGAGGTCTCCCTTGCTTCCTTTCAGTGCGTGTCCAGATTGCCGAGGCATCTGG
>NW_012148496.1:375222-376770 GCF_000956105.1 Propithecus coquereli
TTCTATTTTTTGATAGAGATGGGGTCTCACTCTTGCTCAGGCTGGTCTGGAACTCCTGACCTTGAGCGATCCACCCCCCTCGGCCTCCCAGAGTGCTAGGATTACAGGCGTGAGCCACCGCGCCTGGCCAAGGCTTTTATTTTTTTGACACATGGTCTCACTCTGTTACCCAGGCTAGAGTACAGTGGCATCATCATAGCTCACTGCAACCTCAAACTCCTGGACTCAAGCAATCCTCCTACTTCACCCTCCCAAGTAGCTGGGACTACAGGCATGTGCCACAATGCCCAGTTAAGTTTTCTATTTTTTGTAGAGACAGGGTCTTGCTATGTTGCCTGGTTGGTCATGAACTCCTGCCCTTAAGTGATCCTCCTGCCTCAGTCTCCCAAAGTGCTAAGATTACAGATGTGAGCCACCATGCCTGGCCAATGCCCTTTTGTGATTTTATTTTTACTGTGACAGGCTCTTTGCGGATTAAATGTGTAGCATGTTTAGTCTTGATTTCTGTATGCGTGAAGTTTGTTCATAGAGTATAAACTTCACTAGCTCAGGACATATACCATCACTGCTGTTTCCCCAGTGCCCCACATAGGATCTGGCACATTCATTGAAAGAAGGAATGTGTACGAAGGATGCCATCATTGAATTTGCTTGTCAGAGAAGCTGTTCTAGATGGCGAGATGGTCAGGCCATCTGCAAGTGGCTTTTAAACTGGACCTTGCCATGAGAAAACTGTCCTATGCTCAGTTGTGCCAGTGTTAGTTCTTTTAGTATTTTACTTTTGATCAGGTATGTAACTAAAGATAGACAGGAGTTTCTCATGACTAAATTTTTTTCCAAGCTGTAGTGACTCTTGGAACCAACTTTAAGTTCTCCAAGCTTATAGTAACAGTAATTTAATTAGGCTTCTAGTTTAATTAGATGTGAAGATAAAGTTATTTCCATGAAGAATCTTGTTTTGCGGCCTTTCTCCATTTCTGAACAGAACTAGGGATTATCCACACGACCACAGAATGGACATTGTGTTAATTCATAGCCTCTGAAGTATGGGGGCCTCCTGCTTTAAGATGGTAGGCAATAAATGGATAGATGAGTCTTACATCAACAGCTCTCTATGTGAGTGTATCTCAGAGAAGGTAGTGCAAGCTGTCCCTACTTTCTAACATGAGTTCCTGGAAACCTATTTGACAGTCAGATGGCAATTACAAGTGCCAGCCAGTGACTCCCTGCTACCCAGAGCTCCCCTACTGGGGATGGTAGATGGCTGTTTGTACCATCTGGGACACCGGAAATCACTCTGTTCAACAGGTAATGGACAAAAGGCTCCAAATGTGACTCTGAAAAGGTAGTTTAGTTATCAGTGGGTAATGATGTTAGGTTATGGCAATAGGAAGTCTTAAATCGAGACCACCTATGTTATTGTACCTCAGTATAGCAGGAGCTCTTTGACCTATCCTGTAACCTTCTGGTACATCTGTTAGCCAGTGTTATATAAATAAGAATAAACTGACATGATCTAATGATCTATGTGTACTTTTTATACCACCC
>NW_012148496.1:378060-388982 GCF_000956105.1 Propithecus coquereli
GATTGTTAAAATATTCACTTATATTGCTAGTATTTTTATAATTTTACTTTTTACTTGTAAATTTTTGCCCTATATGGAATTTATTTGGGAGTAGCAAAAAGAGAGGAATTCAGATTTTTATTTTTTTCCAAATAGCCAGTTTTTCCAATGTTCTTTTACTACTAACTTGAAGTGCTGGCTTTATCATATTCTAAAAGAAACCTTATCCATTCCTGGACTCTGTTTTGTTCCACTGATCTGTCTTATCTATTCCTGTACCAGTAACTATGCCACAGGATTAATAAATTTCTCCAGAAGCAGCAATATAGTTTCATGCTCATCTGTTCCTGATAGATTCAAGCTGACATTTTACCCAACTGGTCTTAAACTTCTAGATTTCTGAGCTTCCTACCCTAGGACATGGTTAGGTAGTCTGAATTACTGCATTTGTTCTGTGGCTCCTCCGGATACTGGCTTTTGGACTGTTAATCAGAGAAACAACATATTTATATAGTTTTCCTTCATTTTGACCTATTTCTAGATCATACATTTGCTGACTCCTTAGACCAGATGATGTTCTCTTCGTGCTAAATAATCTACCTCTTAAGCGTACTACATTAGAGTAGCATAACTCTCTCCACACTCCACAGTTGATTTGTCATTTATACAACTAACACATAACATTTTTTTTTATAACAGTGCTTGAGATAGACATTCACTCTACCTTCTGTTGACTGGACTGCCTACTCCTAAATGTTTTTATGTGGTTCAGTATTTTAATATTGTAGAATATTCATTGGTGATATTGTGTCTGGGATTTTTGTTTTCCCTTCCTAAAGGAATTATTCTGCCTTTCAGTTCTTTCTGGCCACAAAGCTTTATCCTCTGCTCATATTTCTTTTATTCTTTTTCCATTGCTTTGATTAGAACAATTGAACCATAACTTATTGGTTGATTATATTCAGCTCTGTATACCATTGGAAACCGTTCCTGTCTGAGTAAGTGATCCTGTGGCTTCATCTCAGCTTTCTTTGTGTCTTTCAAGCAAAAGTACTGTTCCTAAAGTGTCTTCTCAAACATAATTTCTTTTCTCTATTTTTATTTTCCTTCTATTTCAACCTTAATTTTGTTTATAAGATCTTGAAGTTCTTATTTAACAAGTACTTCACAGCATCTACTGTATACTCAGCACTTTACTAGTTGGTGATATTGAGATTTTATTTGTGTTACCCTTTGAAATTTTTCAAGACTCCTGCATATATCTTACTGTTTATTCTACCTACGCAATTACCTTCTACCACCGTCTTGCTATTGCTTGTATCTGCTCCACCTCTGTGAGCTCTCCTTAAATCTCAGTATTCAGACATTTATTTCTTCATACTCAGATTTCTAATTTTTCTTCTGTATAGTCAATGCCTTTAAACACTTGGGTGTGAGGGCATCTTTAGCAGCTTTTAACTACATAGAGGTAACGGTAACTACAGTGGAAAGGATAGGAGTAAGGTCACCATTACATGTGCGAACACCAAAGAACACATACTAGTATTTAACAGTGTTTTGGCTGGCTTGTGAGGGAGCAGGAATAAACCCTATTCAGTCATTATTTACTGTAACAGTAGTAACCAAGGCAGAAGTAAGGTTACATAAAGATCAGTAATGTTAGTAGTAGGAGTTTCTGAATAAACTTTTATGGAGATGTTTGTGGAGTACCTAATATGTATAAGTCCTTGTGCTAGTCCTGATGGGTAACACCAAATTATAGTGCCAGCCATTGAGAATTCATAACATAATTTGAGAGGCAGACAAATATATATGTAGAAGGAGTGTCCATAAGTGCTGTGAAAATAATATAATACCTAGAAAGAGGAGATCACTTGAGCTGTGACAGTTGGGAGCCAGAATAGTTGGTTTTACGTGGAAAGATGAAACTTCAGCTGTTTTTCAGATTTTTTGCACTGGTTTAGTTCTCTCCCTTGTGGTTATCAAAAATGCCAAAGAACAATGGACAAATGCAGAAGAACAGAACTTTTGTTTTTTGAAACCAGCAGTTTTAAAAGATATTCTCATTGATTATAGAATTCTAGTTCGCAGTCTTTTCTTTATACTTTAAAGATGTTGCTGCCCTATCTTCTGGCTTGCATTATTTCTGAGGAAAAGTCTATCATTCTTTGTTTCTCCATATGCAATGTCATTTTTCTAGATGCCTTTAAGATTTTTCTCTATCACTGGTTTTAGATAATTTGGGTATGATCTGCCTTGCTGTCATTTTTATCATTTTTTTTTTTGTTTTTTTTTTTTTGAGACAGAGTCTCACTCTGTTGCCCAGGGTAGAGTGCCGTGGCATCATCCTAGCTCACAGCAACCTCAAACTCCTGGGCTCAAGCGATCCTTCTGCCTCAGCCTCCCGAGTAGCTGGGACCACAGGCACATGCCACCATGCCCGGCTAATTTTTTCTATATATTTTTAGTTGTCCAGCTAATTTCTTTGTATTTTTAGTAGAGATGGGGTCTCGCTCTTGCTCAGGCTGGTCTCAAACTTCTGACCTCAAGGGATCCCCTTGCCTCGGCCTCCCAGAGTGTTAGGATTACAGGTGTGAGTCACCATGCCCGGCCTGAGTTTATACTTTTCATCAATTTTGGCAAAGTTATGACTACTATTTCTTCATTTTTTTTTTCTGTTCCTGTTCCCCCCGACCTCCTCCAGAGACTTCAATTGCATATATTAATATATTAGGTTATTCGAAGTTGTTCTACAGCTCAGTGATGCTCTATTCACTTTTTCTGTCTTTTTTTCCTCTTGTATTTCACTTCAGATAGTTTCTGTTGGTATGTCTTCAAGTTCTCTAATCTCTTCTGCAATGTCTAATTTCCTGTTTCTCCTATCCAGTTATTTTTCTTCTGAGACATTGTAATTCTCATTTCTACAAGTCTTTTTTGAGTCTTTTAAAAATATCTTTTATGTCTTTATTTAATATGCTCAAGCTATTCTCTGGAGTATAGTTATAACTGTTTTAATGCCCTCGTCTACTAATTCTATTATCTGTATTATCTCTGAGTCAGTTTGATTGATTTTTCTCTTCTTTATGGGTCCTGTTTTCTTCACGTGCCTGGTGGTTTTTGATTAAATGTTGGATATTGTGAATTTTATCTTGTTTGGTGCTAGATCTTTTAGTATTCTTGTATAAATATTCATGAACTTTGTTGTGGGACACAGGTCACTTGGAAACAGTTTGATCCTTTTCGGTCTTGCTTATAAAGCTCTTTTAGGCAGGATCAGAACAGCATTTAGTCTAGGGTTAATTTTTCTTCACTACAGAAGTAAATTTTTCTGAGTATACTACCCAATTCCCTTGAAATATGAGGTGTTCTACTGTGGTTGTTGGGAACAGGAATTATTCCTGGTCCTGTGTGAGGTCCTGATATTGTTCTCTCCAGTCCTTTCAGGTAATTCTTTCCCTGGTCATAGGTAGTTTGTGTGCTAATCACTGTTCCTCCAGAAGACTTGGTGGGTGGTTGGGGAGCTCCCTCTACAGAGCTCCAGAGTTCTCTCTCTGTGCCACTCTTTCCTCTCTAGCCAACTCTGGCCTCTTTGGCCTCCCCACACTACCAGCTTCATCTCTTCAATAGGGAGACCTCTGGGCTTTGCCTGTGCTCCCCTTTCCTGACCTACGACCTGAAAATTCTCTCCAGGCAGTAAACTAGGGCAGTTGTAGGGCCCTCTTTGTTCATTTCCTATCTTTCAGGGGTCATTGTCCTTCACTGCCTGATGTTGGAGATCTTGAAGACTGTTGTTTCACATATTCTGTGGTTTTTTTTATTAGTTGTTTCACGGGAGGGTGAATCTGATCCCTATCACTCCATCTTGGCCCAGAGCAGAAGTCCTCTCAGAATAGATCTTTTACATTTCATACTTGTTTCTGTCATGGGGAAATGAAGTGGGTCTGGCCTTAGCTTTTCACTTCATCATCCTCCTTTTTAGAGCTTCACAAGTAGTTCTTAAAGAAAATGGATTCGGTGTTTATTGAGTGCCTACCATATGCTATGCTATATATTATTTGCTAAAATATATAGGCTTGATCCCTTCACCAGATGGGCTTCAGGTCTAGTGAGGGGGGCAGACAAGGTTCTTGTCGCTATAGTTAAAAGTACTGTAATACATATCTTGAAAGACTTAAGATGCCACCACAATGTAGAATGACATGTGCATTGTGTTAAATGTGATAAATGACTAGGGGTTAGAACTGAAGGCTTTGTGCTGACTCCTGTGAATTCTGTCTCCTAACTATGACCAGGTTGTCACCCATATTCCTTCTCCCATTGAAGGGGCAGGATTGAATCTGTACTCTTGGTCCCCCACCTCTCTTGGATTTATCTCCTTTCCGTATGACCCTTTCTTTCCGGTTGAGCTTTGGTCTGCTGTTAGACTTGGTTTCTTCCTTTTTTTTTTTTTTTTTTTTTAACTTTTACCAGTATAAAAATGTTAGAGACAGAAATGTTTTAAAAATCAGTTACATTTGCTGTAGGTGGATGAGTTTTGCAATGAATTCATACATTTTCAAAAGCAAATGTTAATTGGTTATTGGGGGGCTTGGGAGGGAAGGTTAACCACAATTATAGTTAAATCTGGCCTACATTTCCAAAAAAACTCTAGATGATGAACAAGGTCAATTATCATTTCAGTTGTTTAGGTGAAGCTGAGTTGTTAGCTTGCTTAGGTGAATATGAGTATGCTACCCAATTCCCTTGAAATATGAGGGGTTCTACTGTGTTTTGGGGGAACAAGAATTATTCCTGGTCCTGTGGGAGGTCCAGATATTGTTTTTTCCAGTTCTATCTATTAATCCTCTTCATGCTGTGATTGACCAATAAGAAAATGTGGGTCATGCGAGTCTGCACTGACTAGGTGAGGTTCATAGAGAATTGCCTGAAAAGTAAAAGTTGTAGGTCCTGATTGGCTCAAGACTATCTTATAGTCTGATCAAGAGAACCATGAACTCCAGTGCCGTAGTTGATGGAATTTTTCTTTTGTCCTCATCAGTCATCATGATCAGAATCTTCCTTGGAAAGATAACCTATGTTTAGATTACTTTTAGCCCTTGGTAGCTCTAGATATTCCTGCTTCTCCTCAAGGAACTCATTGATGTAATTTCAGACACTGTATCCTCACTCAAGAGAACATGCAGTCTTACTCAGTGTGAACTATACTACAAGACACACTTCTATGTCAGTTTTTAAGCTTCTGGTTCCAGGTGTCTATAGCAGCCCTATTTTTTCTCAGATGCTTGGCAAGCCTATGTGTCTGAATAGCCTTTCTGCCCTGCAGAGGCTATGAGAAGCTGTGCTGAGCATTTGAGAGTGAACCAGTATTTACTGAGCAAGCCCTGTGCAAGACACTAATTGTGTCGCTTACAGAGATTGTAAAAGAGATTCTTTTGACTTCAAAGGTACTTATAGTCCAGGGGAAAATAGCATAGGTAAAATTTAGAGGCCTATTCAGGAAGACCACAAGAGAAAATTAGAAGATAAGCAAAACAGTTCATGTTTTGAGTTCTGTTTCTTTAGACTTCTCTGCTGGGTTTGGTGGCTTGAGTGACCAAATAGCTGGCATCCCACCATTTATAGACATGCTCTATTTTGAGATTGAGTTTGTGGGTTGGGAAGGATATATAATAATTTTCAACAAATGCTTATTAAGCATGCAAAGGAGCCTTGTGGTAGGCACAGGGAGCACTGAGAGGTATGAAGTTACATCCTCTGCTCATAAGGAACTGCTCATATTTGGGAAGGCGGGGCATGTTTAAAACTTAAATTTTAAAGTATAAGTCTTAATAAAGAAGAATAGTGATCAACATTTAGTAGAAATATATACTAAACTATTAAACCCTGTGAAGAATGGGGCTTGGGTGGTGAGCACGTGGCCCGAAAAAGGGAAGGATCTTTGTTATATATGCCGTATATAGTATGTAATTCCTATATGGTTAGGAATTTTTACCAAGTACAAGTATTGCCTCTTTGGAATTTTTATTTTTTTATCAGTTAAAAAATGATAGAGACTAGAAGGTTGTACATATAATGTTAACCTTGAATATGTCTGTGTGTTAAGATTATAAATGACATTTTCTTTATTATATCTCCTTGTAATTGTCTACATTTTCTATAATGAATATATATTATTTTATAAATAGAAAAAGGAAGTATTTGAAAAACAAAACCTAAAAGCACCTATAATGATTATTATAACTATATTTTAACATGCTTACCATACTTTGGATATAATATATGAGCTTTCCCTTTTTTGTCTCCCCGCTCCCACTGCAACTCTAGTAAGATTGTTCTATTATTATTATTATTATTTCTATTATTATCAAATAAAAAGGTGAAACAAGGGCATTTGCTTCTTGCTTCTGCCCCTTGTCATTTTGAGTGAGTTAGCCTAGAAGCAAAAGGAATCCAGCTACTAACTATTCAGCTATACTGTGAAGGCTTCCCAGAAAAATTTAAATTATACTGATTGGGTTACAATTATGTCTGTCAGTGTGGGCTATGATCTCTTGTTTTAAAGCATTCTAAAAATACATTGCTATGTCTTTATATTTAGTTCTTTTGGAGAAAGCAATTAGATTATTCCATCTCCCCATCTGGTGCAATGAAGAAAACGCATCTGCTTGGCTTACTTTGTGTGAGAGAGAATATATTTCCAAGTTATTTGTGATTCAGGTTAAGCAGTTAAATTCCTCCTCTCCCAAATTTTGTTCTGGGAATCCATATCCCCTTATAATTATGAACTTAATTACTCTGAACAGTAATGAAGTTCTGAATTACTTAAGGAAGGGAAAGATTGAAGGAGTGTGGATATCATTTCTAAATCAATTTTATTTTATTTTTCCTTATAGCATGTGTTTGATGATCTCAGAGGCTCAGTATCCTTGTCCTGGGTTGGAGATAGCACTGGGGTAAGTCATATTTTGAGTCTGTTATTTCAGCCCTAGCAAGACGATGTGGATTTTGGGAGTTTAAGCACCTAATATCATTACTTTCTGAAACCATCTTCATCCTCAATTGCAGAAGCACATTTGTAGGACAGATTTTCAGGAAGTTGTAGTTGGTTTGGTTTTGCTTTAGAACTGAGAACGTCTTGAGACCACTTTCTTTCCTAGTAGGATAGATTGATACCTTTTTAGTCCTTGGTGGCAGCTTAGCATCAAGATGAGCAAGAAGAAGAAATAGGAAAGAGAGTGCTGTGTGCTGAGAATGGAACCCCATAATATTAAATACTTGGGAAAACCCCTGTGTAGAAGCAGAAAATGTGCCTTAAACATCTCGTCATTTTTCCTTCAAACTGTATTGTTCCTATGTCCTTTTCCACAGTTGTGTTGAAGGACTGTGATGCCCATGGGCTCATGGTTGTTCAGCTCCATCTGTTGTCCTTGCCCCTACCACAAAGGAAGTACCGCCAGGATTGGGGGAGCAGAGGGAGAGTCATTCAGCTCCTTGTCCCTCCTAGTATATAGATGATCTCCCACTAGGAGGGTAAGCTGAGGATGCATTGGCCCCAGGTCTTAAATCAGGGTTTGTTGTTATCCTGCCTGAACAAGTACAGGGCAGTGTTTCATGCCTCCCGGTATTCCAGTAATGGATGTGTGATAACATTGAGACACATGATAGCTATATCAGAAACCCTAAAGAAATAAAAATTTGGTGCTGAAAAGTGAATCTTAAATTTCTTATTTTAATTAATTTTTAAACTTCCAGTAGAATTTCTTTAAGCATGTCTTAGTGTCTTCTAAAGTTTGAGTTATATCCTAATTTCTATGATTTACCCTTTTATCTGAGATAGTTGGTATCTCCAAGGTTTCTTATTATACGGCTTTTTTAGACTCCCTCGACTATTGTACTCATCTATCCAGAATCATTTCCTCCTGCATATTTTTCTGTAGAAAAATAGTTATTTAAAAATGAATTTTATAGAAAACTAGCAGTAGGGAAAAGAAAAGGACAGATAAATAAATGTAACATAGTGACCTCTGTAAGAACACCCACACTAGTCTAGCCTCTGTAAGCAGAAAAAAGAGATGATTCTTATCTGAGAGTATCTTAGATAATATGGATATCAAATAGTTAAGTCCTTTCTTTATTATAATGTGTATTTAAGTAGCTCTGCCTCGCTGCTTCAAGTGTAGGTGATAGGGATCATTGCAACAAAATGAGCTGCGAACTTCTTGAATCATTGTAAGTAAGCCTTAGTAACTTGATCCTTCTTGGTTTTGGGATATATTACAATAAGGGCTACTACAAAGTAGGACTATCAGAAATATTTCAGGTATTGACTTAATCCCATCACGTATCAGCATGTAATTGAAATATCTTTCTCATTTATGGAATGCTTTTGTCTCTCTCCAGGTCATTCTAGTCTTGACTACCTTCCATGTACCATTGGTAATTATGACTTTTGGACAGTCCAAGCTATATCGAAGGTGAGAGCAATAACATATGTGAGGGTTATTTGACTAAGCCACACATTGAGAAGGTAGGATCCCCCCTTTCTAGACTTGATGGGGTCTAAGTTGGTTGAAAAGATCTTCTAGCCATCTTAAATTTTCACCAGAGTGCCATACTCAGCACACTTTTAACATCTACCTAGCAACCTGAAATATGACAAGGGACCTGCATCCAAGGAGGTTAGTTTGACCTGACTAAGGGGCAGAATAATAAAGGAAGATGAAGGAAGAGTGTATAGGGGTATGTGTTTATGTTAGTTTAAATGAATATTTATTTGTGCGAAGGTGATATGGAGTTTAAAATAGCTTTATATTTATCGTGAGCACAAAGTGGTTTTCTGCATCCCTGAAATGAAAATTCTCATTATACCTTCCAAGCAAATATATTTACATAACATTTTGAGGACTAAACAGATTGTTTCTAGATAAGAAGGAGATTCTCAGGTCATACCTATAAAAATGCCTTCTAGTGTTCACACTGGTAATGATGGTGGTAGCACATGTTCTGGAACCATAACCTATACTATAACATTTCACAAAGTTATAGAGTTGTCTTCTCAAAGGTACAGCTTGTTTAAATAGTAGGTTCCTTTCCTTAACAGTGAAAGTCAACACCAGCTAACTCCCAGGAATTGCCGATTGTCTTCTCAGTTATTTGTGTCTATTCCATTTTACCCAATGGACCTAAAGAAATAATGACATCCCAGCAGATGATGTAGAAATGGCCCAAGAGTCAGGGTATCTCCCAGGAGTCATGGTACTTTCTCAGGGTTCTTTATGTGACTGTTGATCTTGGCCCAGGTGGGAGTAAACATTTGTTGAAGCTCTGGAGTAGACTAGCCCAGCCTCTCTTCTTCCCCAGTAAATATGATCCTCGACTGCTCCTGCCTGGGCCTGGAGCTTTCTGCTCTTCAACACAGTGATGTTGGCTTAAAAATAGGCAGCATATACCTTTAGGCCAAGAGGGAATTGTCATCTTGAAATTGCTGTGTAAGCTCCATGAAAGCAAAGTTCTTGAGTAACTTGGGGTTCTCCAGCATCTAGCCAAATAACTGACACATTGGTAGGCAGGCAGTAGATATTAACTGAATGAATGAATGAATGGATGCGTTAGCTTCTCTATAATTTTTAGACTGATAATTTTTTTATTTGTCTCATATGAGATTGACAATGTATTTTGGGGTCTTGGTGCTAGAAAGAGCTGTAATAGGTGACTTTGTTTATTCAATTAGAACAGTAGTTGAACCATTCAGACAGATGAAAAGTATCCTGTTTGGGAAGGGGAAAATGCATTAGCTAAGTTTTGTTGTCAAGTAGACCAGGGGTTGAATCTCAGCACTCTCATTACAAGCAGAACGAACTTGGGAAAGTCATTGAACCTCTTAAGTCTTTTTTGCCATCTGTAAAAGAAAAATGATAACAATGCCCTCTTTAGAGCTGTTATGAGGTATGCTCTACAGTGTCTGGCATGGAATAAGAGCCTGGTACTGTTAGCTGCCACCATGCCAATGGACAGGATGGCATGTAGCCAGCATGTACTGGTGCTGCTATACCAGTTGTTAAAATGAATTGAAGCGTGGGCAATAGCAAGACCTCACTGTCACTACAAAAAAAAAATTAGCCGGGCGTCAATGGTGTGCACCTGTAGTCCCAGCTATTCAGGAGGCTAAGACAGGGAGGGTCATTTGAGCCCAGGAGTTTGAGGTTGCTGCGAGCCGTGATGATGCCACTGCACCCTAGCCCAGAGTGAGACCCTGTATCAAAAAAAAAAAAAAAAAAAGAAAGCCTTCCATGCTAGTTGATAAAAAATGACTGCCTGCCCCCAAATGCCTCCACAGCTTCTACAAATGCATACCCCCTCAGCCCCTGCCAACATGCAAGTGTTACTAATACCTGGCATTATGACCTACATCCATGCTGATTGGTCAGTGCTCATACCATCTGCTCTACTAGGAACCCCTCACTTATTTTATTTTTTTAAGAGATAGGATCTCGCTCTGTTACCCAGGCTGGAGTGCAGTGGTGGGATCATAGCTCACTGTCAGCTTAAACTCCTGACCTCAAGCAATCCTCCCACCTCAGCCTCCCAAGTAGTTAGGAATACAGGCACATGCCACCACACCTGGCTAATTTTTTTATCTTTGTATAGATGGGGTCTCCCTTTGTTGCCCAGGCTGATCTCTAATTCCTCTCTTTAAGCCATCCTTCCTCCTCAGCCTCCCAAAGCACTGGGATTTCAGGCATGAGCCACCATACCCGGCCCACCCCTTGATTTTTTTTTTTTTTTTAGATTGACATAATTAATTATTGCTCCATTGGAGAGTTAGGTTGTAGCTAATTTTTTTCACTGTAACTAATGTTGCTTTGATAAATATCATATGTGTTTGTGTCATAGGGGATGCTCATTTTGGTCCTTTTTTATTTTATTTTATTTTATTTTATTTT